>NC_047163.1:23374919-23687419 GCF_009819705.1 Hippoglossus hippoglossus | reverse complement strand
CCAGGAGACGGCGATGACCTCGAGCAGCACCACGGTGATGACTGCAGGGCCTGTAGCGTACTCCTCAAACAGCTTCACCACAAACGCTCCTCCCTGAGACACGACGTGGGCGAGATAGACACAGAGGAGGAGTTGTAAAAAAAATAAAAAACTATTTACAAATGTCTCTTATGCAACAGGTTTCACTGACAAAGTCTAAGACATGGAGCAGAAAGGAGCAGGGAGGCTTGTTCTTCATTTCCTTACAATAATGAGAGTTGGACATGAGCAAATTATTCAGGCCACTCTAATTATTTCCTTCAATGAAATGTGTTGCATTACACTCCTTTAAATATTAAATTAGTAACACTAAAGGTACCTTTGACAACTCTTTATTGGTTAATGATATATCTCAAGGGGATTCGAAGATGTGACCAAAGTCTTCTAAACAGCGGCAATTGCAGACAGTCATGTGGGATGAATTATTGAATGAGCTATAATATAAGAGAAATGTTCAAATTGAAAAACGTGTATATGAAGTGGTCGTTTAACTTACGTATGTGAGCGTGGAGAGAGCCCCAAGGTAGCAGACGCACACCAGGCCGAAGACAAACCACTCGCGCCTCTTGGCCAGGAGTTGCGGGAACTCATCTAGCATGGCTGTGATCACTCCCTCCAACCCCGCAAACTGGAGAGAGGGAGAGAGAGAGAGAGAGAGAGAGAGAGAGAGAGAGAGAGAGAGAGAGAGAGAGAGAAAAAATAAATAAACAGAGAGGAAGTCATCAGAGGATCCAGAATAAAAAATAAAGAAGATGGGAAGCAAAGGAATCTCAGAAAGAGGGGATTGGGGCTGTGGGAAAAGGCCACTTCTTGACTACACCATGTGGATCATTTCTCATTTACATGTGTTGCGCACTTAGCACATGTAAATGCTCCTGGTTTGGCTTGGGGTCTTCCTGAGAGAACTTTGCATGTTCTCCCAGCATCTGTGAGGGTTCTGGATGGAATTGATATCAGGATGTTGCCAACCTTTGTGAACTAAAACCTAGCACATATGTTTTGAGAATGCTCGGCGGTACAACCCTTTTGGTCACAAGTCACTATAAGGAGGTTCTATGCTGCCCCATTACTATGCCTGTAAAATGATAATCCTAAGGTCCATATGAGTATGCTAGAAAAGAGAAAGTCTGGCTTTTCGGGCCTATCGGCTTCAAAGAAAATTCTGGCAGTGTGCTGGAGACCACCACACATACTGTCACTAAACCATTTTAACTCTAGTGCCTTCAGTTACATGGTCTCATGTGGGTGAAGATGATGAGGTCTTGGTGAGAAGCTCTTTGTGTCGTTGAATCTCTTGTCAGAAGTGGTTTAGATCAATCACAGCATGTGCGTATACAAAAATAACACTGGTCATAGTTGACATCTAACGTGTGAGTGCATATGTGAGCATGGAGCGCATGCACAGATTTTTGCTTCTATGTACATACAGTACGTGAGGATGCATATACGTGGTCGCTTGTGCATGTGAAGACTTGACATGTTAGGCGTATATGGATATTGATATGTTGCTTTGGATACTACTTGCTCCTAAGTATATGACATATGCAGGGTATACCCAGAATTAATTGACCTGTATCAGTATATTCAAGTTATTTTTCATTTGTCAGCATGAACTGATGTCGAGGAAAAAAGGATGTAGCTAAGAAGCTGTTCAGTAAAATCAGTCCAAGCAGAGAACATGTTTCTGACACAACGTGTTCAGAGAAGTTTAAAAAGAGGTAAAAACTCCAGCTGCACTTTAAGTGCATGGTACAACTTTAACTTTAGGCTTTCATCAGGGTCACAAGCTGAGACGAGTCAATCGAACATGAGAGTTGTTCTATATACCTCTGAGAAGTGCTGCTGGAGTTTTGTCTTCAAATATAATCAGTCTAGCGGTTCTATCACATTTATTCATCAGCATACACCCCCTAAAAATTAAGATACAAATTGCTTAGCCGATCCGACCCAACTTCCACGCACACGACACATTTCGCAGTAATATCCTCAGTCATAAAACGGAGGAGCATAGCAGTGCCAATGCTGATTCTACTCTGATTATCAGTAACGTGATAAGAGCCTTACAGGTCTCTCCAGTTGGCTGCCTACGAGCCAATAAACACAGGCTTACGGAGACAAGATCGCTGCCCAATAGCGATATGAAAGTCCTATCACATTGTTTCCGTCCACTGCTTCCCCAAATGGAACAGTGAGGACAAATAATACCCAACACCATTATAGAGAAAGGAGCACAGCAGACACACACGAGTCAAACAGAACAAAGCATTAGCCTGTGTAACAAGGCAAATATGAAACCTCTGTTTCCATGTTTGAGAGCGCACACATCAGCAGGGCACTAGGCAACAATAGAATTAGGTAGATTGCATTAGAACATTCGACAAACAGAACATTGACTTGGGTGTTGTAACTTCTGCATAGAAATGAGTAATGAGCAAACTAACCGTGCTGTCCAGACCCAACATGATGATCATGAGGAAAAAGATGATGGCGAAGAAAGTGGCAGCAGGCATGTTTGCTATGGCCTCAGCATAAATGATGAACAGCAGACTGGGACCTGGTGGACACAGAAAAAACAGTCATGTTGAATTCATTCTTTAGTGAAGTTTATGTGAAGCTAAAATAGTACTCCAATGATAAATGCGAAAACATACATGAAGCCAAATCATCCACTTACAGATATTTCTCATGCAATATTGTCAATACATATCTGGGCTGCATTTTACCAACAATGAGAGGTTATGTAAGAACTTCCTATTGGGTTTTAGTCTGGTGTGGAATCGTACCAGCATCCTTGGCCACAGCATCCACATCCTGCTGCCTCATCTCAGCCATGTATCCCAGCACCGTGAAGATGACGAAGCCAGACAAAAAGCTAGTCAGACAGTTCACTGAGCTGGTGATCAACGCATCTCTGAGGTTGGGAAAGTTGGGAGGAAGACGACATGAAAAACATACAGACAAATTGTAATTTATAGTGTTAACAAAGCACTTTACAGTACAGTTAACATTCACACACATTCTTCCTGGACTTCTATACCTAGCACTTTGTCTATCAGTCATGCAACTCATTCACACGCCGCCGACACAGCCTGAGTAGCAAAGTCAAAGTCTTGAAAGTACACTTAGGCATGCAGACTGGACGAGCCAGGAATCTAACCATCAACCCGTTCTACCTCTTGAGCCACAGCTGCCCGTTATTAACTATATATAACATTACTATAACATTATAACACTACCCACGAATAGATATCAAAGCTGGCACTGACATCGATATTTTAGATAAAGGGCTTTGACTCCATGAAATGATTCTAAACATTTAACATTTCTGATGAACTGTAGAACAATTTAGTTTCTTTATCAGACCAGTTTCACTGGGAAAATCTCACTTGTAGCAGTTGTTGTGAAATGGGTTGTAGCTGGCGAAGGCGAGGAGCACACCAAACCCGGGACCCAGAGAGAAGAAGATCTGAGCTGCTGCATCAATCCACACCTTGAGGAGTGTGGAACGTCGACGATGGTGAATGATGGGGAGACACAAAGAAATGTGGATTAAGACAGGAGAGAAGCAGGGTAAGAGAAAGTACGCGTTGGGGAAGAGGTATCAGAGAATAACTTGCAGGATTACAACTTTTGACTCACTGTAGTGCTAAGGAGTTTTTGCCAATCAGGTTTGAGATAGAAGACAACGCCTCTCCAAGCCCCTGGCAGAGTGGCACCACGGACGAGTAAGATCAGAAGGACCAGGTAGGGGAAGGTAGCAGTCACCCACACTACCTAATTCAGAAACATAAAAAAGAGATTTACTTTTCGGACCTCATATGATTGATCTCTTATAGTGGCTAATATCGGCTTACACTCAATGACCCTTTCGTCTTGTCTTGGCTAGTTTCTGATATTGGTAACTCAACTCTGCCTGTTCATTTCAGGTTTGACTGTCAAGATTCGAATCACAACTTCGTTTCTAACTAACTCTTCACCCATTTAGACGAACGATAATGAGGGCAAAGACATGACAGCAGAACAGCTCTTTCCTCTGCCTCTCTGAGTCCATCAATCTATCCATCCACCCTAACTGACACCCCCATTAGCCATGCAGGCGCCCCTTCGGTTACCTTTCCAGACGTCTTGACTCCTTTCCAGATGCTGAAGTAGACGATGGTGAAGATGAAGAGCAGGCAGAGGGCCAGTTGCCAGCTGACAGAGCCCAGCTGGTGCAGCCCGGGGGAGAGGTGGACCTGTAGCACATGGCGACTGGTGGGAGGGGATGGGGACAAGAGTTGAGGTCAAAAGGGATGAAAGGAGTAGGGAGAAGAGGAATCCATGGAGATAATCCATGGAGGGAAATATAGTGAAATGACATAAGAGGAGAGGCCAAGAGATTGGAGGATTTGAGAGAATAAAGGGAAGCAGGAAGGGAGTTGAAAAGAAGAGGAGACGAACAGGACGGTAGAGGGAAGGAGAAAAATAAAGACAGGTTGGAGAGATGGGATGTTGGGAAATTTGAAAAGCAGAGGAAAACGATAGAGCAAGGAACAAGATGTGATATAGAGAAAAAGAAAAGAAAGAGAGAAACATTAAAGAGATAAGACATGGTATAAAGTGGACGAGACATAATCGGAAGAGTGCTCTACTTATTGTCCAATATACACACACAATAGAGCCGATAAAGACGATGACTTTGACATCATTTTTTGTAAATCATATAATAGTTCACACAAACCGAAAAGAAAAAAAAGAAACAAAATAAGGCCTTGTGATGAACAGTGAGGTTGACATCTGGTCACAGGTTGAGCACACGAGCTCGGATGATAAAGCAGAGACACGATTTATGTTGAAAACAGGAAATTCTGGCGCCATTCTGAGTTGCGGATTGTGTTACCTTTATAACATGCATTTGGAAAAGTCAACTATGGATACACCCTGAATCCGTCTCAGTGGACAGTCGCAGATACAGGCGAGTGATTAGCTGATAAGGCTGACAGCAGTAAGAAAGATATTGTTTTGACAGACCTTTGGTTTTAAGTTACAATAAAATAATTGTCCCCTCGCTTAATCCAAGCCAAGGTTTGCTAAAAACAACATGAGCAGAGTAAGAGAATAAAAGAGGATATTTATGATTGGTGGACTCTTCCATCTAAAAGTTTACTTTTCCCTGCTTATCTCTGTTCCAGTTCCTCAAATGAACCGTACTCATTTTTTTCACACACAACCACATTAATTTCCTCTCGCCCCTTATCTCTTTAAACTAAAGGGGTAGTTCATATTTTAGCAAGCTAATTTAAAGTCAACTGAGATTGTGTTTTAGTATGTTGAAGTATCTCCTGCAGCATAATTTGTCCATTAGTCAGCAGAAGAGAAAGATGTCTGCCTCACATCAAGGTTAATAGTTAAGAATTGAATGCATCAGGTTCGGGTGAGTTTTCTTGTACTTGCAGTCTAAGACAGAGGCATCATATTGACAAATAGCACAGACAAGAAATGATAAAACACAACAATAAAACATTATAAATACTAGGATAGAATAAAATAAGTGTGAATTAAAAGTGCTACAGGCTCCAAGGACTTAAAGGTCATATTAAATACCCAAAAAACAATTTGAACTAGACCGAATAAATCTGGTGTTTGCATCTGGAACAAACCTGTTTTTATTTAGCTTTTTAACATGTAGCTTAACTAGTTAATCTATTTGGACCTTGGTGCTCTATCACCTAATTTTGCATTCGTTCACCTTCAACTATTCCATGAGTTTCTGTGGATCAGTTTACTGAGGAGGATTTGTTTTTGCCCCCTGTCAGTTTGTTTTTTATGTTTGTTTGTCAGCAGGATTACGCAAAAACTATTGAATGGATTTTCAAGACTTTCAAGAAGTATGGGACAAGGGCCAACTCATTCGATTTTGGCTTAGATCTGGATAAAGGGACGGATCCACGAATGCTTTCTCACTTTCTCTAACCTTGTGAAATTTTTTGACATTTCCCCCAATTCCCCTGGGAATAATTTATGGATGTCGATGAGTGTGTCGTGCGGCTTAATTAAAGTTAAAGGGACTGTTGGGCCTTGGCAGAGTTTTCCTCTCTATGCTCTCATGTGTTTCTAACCATCTCAGATCAGAACAGTGATTCTTATTCTGAAACACTTCCTCATGTCTTCACAATCCGTGATGTCGGTGGATTTTGGAGCCAAGGCAGGTGATAAATCAGTCAGGGATCTTAAACAGCAGAGCCGACCCTGTGATCTCTCTCGCTCTCTCTCTCTGGAGGTTATCCTTAACTTAAAGTCTCCCTCCTGTAAAAGTTTTCTCCGTACGCCTCCACATCCGACTTACATGCACTTACGTATAGAACTCCTCGGCGGGGGAGGTGGAGGAGTTGGACCACGACACGTTGTGGTCGGTGGACATGTAACTGTTGCAGTTGGCTGTGTTCCAGCTGTTGGTGCAGGTGGTCCAGGGCAGGGTGGGCCGAAATGATGATAGCAGGTAGTACAAGGCCCAGGCCATGATGGTGTTGTAGTAGAAGGCTATGTAGAGGGCTATGATGCAGATGGCAAAACCAATCCCTGTGAGAGGAAAAAAGGATGATTGTAGAGTGACATTTCAAAATAAATCATAAATCTTACCTCAATCTGTTAACAGAGTTTGACCTTCATGAAGCAATTTCAATAATTATTGGAGCAGGACATGAGACATCAAAACATTATTAAATAACACACTAGGAACTGGCCTCAAGTCTAAACCAGATCTGGGAGGTCAACTTAAATTCTTACTGATGACACGGAGCAGGAAAGGATTTCACGTAACTCAAAAAGAAAGTCAAGCGAAGCACCAGCACATTTTAAAATATATATTTATATTGGACACCAAGAGAGAGTTAAACTTAGAGATATCCTGACTTGTTGGAGATAATGGTAACATATTCCCGACACACCTGATCTATATGTCCTCCATCACCTCGAAGCAAACTTCCTACACTGGATTTACACTGCTATCATGTTGAGTCAGAAGGTTAATGTTACAGTAGAAATCTGTTGTTTTAACCCCTGCACATGTATGGTTCCTCACAGCTTAGAGTTGTAGTGGTCTATAAGAAGTTAAAGTTAGTAAATGGTACCTAAGTCACATTAAAAGCCCTTGAAACCTCTCAATCCGTAAAAAGCCATTTTATATGCAATTTACTTGCAAATTACTATATATATATATATATATATATATATATATATATATATGTTTTTTTTTTAAAGTGAATCGTATGTGACACCTGTCAATCACTCCCAAGTTCAGTCGTGTTGTCAAGCTAATTCAAGTGGCTCGGGGGTAAGTGGGTGACATTTGGCAACAACAACAATTTACATACCATCATATTTCTGACCATCTGGCATTTAGCACTGAAATGTGACAATTTCCATAACAGAGAGTCAGTACGACTCAGTAGATGTACAAGACAGAGGGGACGCTCTTCAAGGGAACAGTACTGAGGGGGGACAAGAAGGTTAAATGAGCTGTCTCTGAGACTGACGGTTCAACGCCACCCTTCTTCCTTTTATTTGCTTTTTCACTGCCAGTTTTTCTGTTACCATCTTCCTTTTATATCCAAGCTCTTGCTGTTAACCGTTTTCTTTCCATTCCCTCCGTTACCTTTGAAGATGGGACAGATGTGTTTCCAGATGGAGATGCAGCCGCTGCGGTGGAACTGGCCGAGAGCCAGCTCCATGTAGAAGAGAGGAACGCCTCCGAACACCGCCATCAACAGGTAGGGCAGCAGGAAGGCACCTGGACAGAGACGTGGGGGAATTTGGCAATATGAGAGAAGAGAAATAAAGAGTAGGAAACAAGGGTCGAGGTAAGAAATGATTAAGTGCAGAAAAATGTGGGGATGGATGTGGGGGAGATGAAAACATTAAGAAAAGAGGGGGAAAAAAAGAAAGAAAGAAGGAAAGAGAGTTATGGCAGAAAATTATAAGTTTAATTATACTCATGGGATATCTGTAATCTCAGTAGTCCTCTCAGGAACTCGCAATCAAGAACCAAGAACATTAAACCAAGAACTGTAAAAATCATTAAACTTTGTAAGTACCTTATCATTTACATAACTGTAGCCCGTTCAAAAACAACAAGGCTTTGTTTTCCCAGCTTCGTATCACTCTGTATTTAGTGTGCTCTGCGGAATCGCACAGCAACTCACTTCTACAGTGAAAAATAGCTACTACTGCAATGTTGACTTTGCTATTACTAGGTCAGGAAAGCAAAAGTGATGAAAAATGACTTAAAAGACCAAAAACGGAGGAGCTGCAGGACGGCAGACAGATCTTTGTACTCTCCAACCTAACGTGCAGAGCTCGATAACATATCTCTCTTTTTTCAAATCAGATTGTCAACATATTTTGTGTGCATGCGTGTGTTTGTGTATGCAGACGAGCCAGTGTGTAGATGTCCGCTTGTGTCTCTTTGTGACCCGAAAGCAGAGATAAGGGTTGATTGAGCAGCTGCCTGGGAGACAGGTTATTAAGCACGGAGAACGAGACTGAAGCCGTTCTCATAAAAACCCACAATTAATACTGTTGCCTCTATCAAGTGTCTTCCAGTCCCCATCTCTACCTCACTCTGCGAGACTCACAGAACACAGGAAATTGCAAAGATTTTAGTATTGCAAATTCAATAAAAGTATAAAGGGAGGCCCTGTTTGCTGCTCTGTGAGGGTTGTGTAGTAGCGGCACTGAGGACGACCACACAGACTTTGTGGAAATACACGTACCTTGAAGTGAGCTAAATCAAGCGCTATTTATAAACAGCTTCGTCAACTGTACGACTCCTTATAGGTCTGCATCCTTTTTATTTATTTTGCTGAAATGATGATGTACCAGAGAGGACTCTACTGAATTATGGAAAAAGTTACAGAGCTGTAAACTCACTAACCTCGGCTGTTACATATATTGTGAACTACAGTGTATTATAATTGAAACCATGAAAGATCCTTTTCGTCTTTCTACTCCTTGAAATGCTGTTTACTCCAGGAAGGGATGTCATGGACTCTTATCTCAAATCCCTCCGCTCCTTATCTCGCTCCCAACCTCCCAATTTTCTCTAATTCAAACATCTTTTGCCTCCTCACCTCCTCCGTTCTGGTAGCAGATGTAGGGGAAGCGCCAGACATTTCCCAGGTCCACAGCATAGCCGATCACGGACAGCAAGAAGTCCATCTTCTTGCTCCAGGTTTCTCTGGGCCTCTCCAAGCTGGTTTGTTGGACCACTAGAGTCCTGAGGCCTCCCAGCGGCACGGGGGAGCTGGTGCTGCCGCCAGGCGCAGGTGCTGTACCCCCAGAGCAAGCTGCGGTCCCCGGTCCCTCCCTGGGGCTCTGAGCGGTGGATGGATTTAAGCCATTGGACACCTGCTGGCCAGAGCACGAGGTCAGGCTCTTGGGTCCTTTCTCTGCAAGACCATCAGCCAGCATCAGTCTGCCATTTTCCTGCTGCGTCCCCTCCTCTTCTCCCCTCACATCCTCCTCTCTCCCTTTATCCCTCTCTCCATCATTCTCCCCCTTGTCCATTGAGAACATGCTGGTCATCATCATATCCTTCGTCTCCATTGGGTCGTATTGAGGTTGGTTTTAGCGCTGCAGTTAGGGGTGGAGAGAGGTTTTGAGTGGCGACAAAGGGAATGTGGCACTGCTGTCTGATATGGTGCCCATTAGGGGAACAGAGGGGTTAGGGGATGGATGGAGTTGTGCGGTGATGGCGTGGGACGAGTGTGGGGGAAATTATTTTCCTTCTTGGACAGGTAGAGGAGAAAGGGAACAGGAGAGCAGAGCCAAAAGCAGAAGATGGGGCCAGAATAAGGGGAGGTGTGTGGACGTGGGAGAGGAGTGAAATGTGTAAGAGTGTGTTGAGCAAGAGGGAATAAGAGCAGGCAGCTAGGAGAGAGAGAGAGAGAGAGAAGAGGGTACGCAAGAGGAGAGATGTGTTTGAACAGGACGTGGCCACAAGAAAAGTTACGAGAAACTTGGCTCTTCTGCACAAACGACTCAGGGATGGGACAAACTGCAACAGACAGACAGAATAGACACTGATGAGTTACAGGAAGGGCAGTTTTCATTACATTTCAGTAAATATATAAATTAAATGTCTGAATTATGACAATGAAAATTCATATCAGGTCATGTCTTATGTGTTTTACCTATATAATAAAGGCTAAATCTTAATGTGAGTAAAACAGACATTGCAGGAGAAATACCTGTCTCATTAAGAAGAGTAAAAAAGAGGGGATTGTGCTGGAACACGCAGATTTACTGAGCTTTCGCTCATGTTTCTCATTTCTCGCTATCTCTCAGTTGCTTAACCTGTTTCGATACTTATCTGATCAAAGCCGTATAAAAGGGAGAACAGGCAGGAAACACATGAGAAAAACAAAAGTAGAAATGTAGACATATGTCGCAAAAGCACTCGGAGGGGAAAAATGCTCAAAATATCAGAGCTTTAAAATATGCTCCACAGCTTGTTCCTTCGTTATTTTGGGTACTGATGATAGATCGGCAGGAAACAAGCTTAATCAATTGTTTCATCTTATGGCTGAAAACCATCTCATTACCAAATTTAATTCAAGCAGCTATCTAAAGCGCACATATTTGTATAAATTCAATATTCGTTGGGTAAAATCCGACAGTGTGACATTATTTCAGAGAGAATGAGCCACATTTCTCCTGTAATTCTGAATTAAATTCTAAAACCCTGATAACTATTATGATTTAAAGAGATGATGTTTTTTAAGTTGAAAAGCTACATTTCTGTGCGTTAGGTGATATTCTGTGCTAGAACAAACTGTTCTACAGCTAATTCATGAAACACTATGAGCTAACTTAGTTTTAAATTCAGCAAGGAGAAAGGCTTGAATGAATGAAAAAAACACAACTAATCAACATTCACTTTTCAACCAAAAAAATCCACATATACTCATTGTTCAATCCAAAATGCTACCACATGAGTAATGGGTCAAACTTAGAGAGCATTTAAAAGTGGATTAGATTGTTTACAGTGTTAGCTCAATTAGTAATGAGTGCCAGAATGTAGGAAGACTCAATTTACATGGAATGCCATTATCTTAATTAAGAACAAGCATCCTGCAGTTTTAGAAGTCACGGAAACTCCGCACTAACATCTGACGACCACGCAGCAAAGACTCTGACATGTACCTGGAAAAGAAACACTGGCTAACCAACACAAACATTTCATTTCATTGTCATACATTTCTTTACTCGCTGATGAAAGTAATCACAATTTCTTCATCCCAGCAATGACTTCATTTCCCAAATGAATCCTCACAGTCTGACAGAAGCACAGAACGCTTCTTCTGCTCTGACAGGAAAAGTTACATTTGATGAAAATCTATTTCTATCTGAAAAGTGTAGCAGCTTGAAAGAAATGTGTGGACATATTGAAATACGCATGAACGTAAATCTGCAATAAATGATGTAACTGTAAAATGCTATCTCCAGGTAACTCTGCAAAGCACATACTGTATACGTTGACACACAGCCTCTCAATAGAAAGTCAGGAAAAGCAAACAGTGGTAGATGACTTGATGAAATACTGAATCTGACCTGCATGTAAAAATCACCACCTGAAAAATACAGAATATAACAACAACGTTTGAAATATTGTTCATTCGTTATTGCAGGATATAAAAAGATTTTTTTCTAATCTTTACTCCTCCAGCAAGACGACTTTATTAAAGAGAGCGCGAACACAAAGATTACATCAAGATTTCTGCAAAGATAGACTGAAAGAGGACATGGCGAGGAAAACGTATTGAGACATAAGAAAACAAACAGAATTAAAAATGTAGACGCTCTTCTGAGAACATCTCTTATCTCCGTGAACTCTTGTTAAACTTAAACAAACCATTCGTCGCCGTATGGACACTAAATTAAACAGCAAAGCAAAATTCAACACAACTCACATACGTTACCTTTGAAGGTGTAAAAGAGAACAAGTGGAACCTGTAGCAGCTCAAACCTGCACAAAGAGCAGCATCAACTTCTGCGGAAAACTTAAAAGAATCCCGTGGTGTTGTAAAAAACTTGCCGGAGAAACAGCGTGCACTAGCACATCATGACACTGTGTCTGCTCATTGAGCTCTCCAACCTCTCTCATTTCTCTCTCTCTCTCTCTCTCTCTCCCACCCTTGTTGTCCCTCTCTCGCTGACTTGCAACCACGCACACACACTTACACACATACTGCGTTCAGAGACGCACAGACGTACAGTATGCAGAGATGCATTGGATGAGAGATGGGCACACACGCAGACAAGAGGATGCAGCAGGAAGATTATGCAAGCACAGACACGTACACTTTGACGTTTGTTTTGATATGGAAATAATACAAAGAGCAATAATGAAGTGTGGAACAGCTCTGATACACACACACACACACACACACACACACACACACACACACACACACACACACACACACACACACACACACACACACACACTGCAGACAGGGGAAGTCCTAGTTGTGTGGCAGTGTGTGTGTTTCTGCCACACACAAACATACGCCCTGCAGGAGATCTGACACTCCATTTTTGGAAAACCAACAAATCTAATTTTTTTCCCTCACGCTGCTCTCATCCTTCAATCTTTGCTTCCTCCTCCCATTTCTCATATCTCTTCTAACCAGTATTTCCCTGCTTTCACTTTAGATATTCAAAGTTGAAATATATTTTATCAAAAAACATTTCAAAAGAAAACTTTGGCTTTCAGGAGAATACATCCTTTGGACTATTTACAAACTGACTACTGTGTTTAAAATGTGTTATAGAGCTTTAGTACAACACTCAGTAAAGTGCATTCCATCACCAAGGCCTAACAGTCACCATTAATGCAATCAAGCACCAAATTTCACACACCTAAATGTATCTGATTTTCCAGGAATTATTCTCTGAGAAACACCTTTTTTTTTTTTTTTAAACAATCACAATTAAACCAACAAACTAATGGACAAGGTTTTTGTCCACTTAATGTAATCTATATGCTACATTAGAAACGTGAGCTTCCTTCTGCTCTGACTGCGACAAACCTGCAACATTTAAGTTAAATATTTGTGAGAAGACTTTTCCCCCCCACAAATAAATATGCAATTTTAAAGAAAAATCGAGAAATATGAAAAAGGACAAATTGTAAAAGCGGTCAACAAGTCTTTAAGCTTTGTATTTTGGCTACAGACACAAAGTCTAGACAAGCACCAGCACATACGTGCATGCATGAACACACACTTACTCATGCATACCCCTGTTACATAACCTATAATTGCGATCATGGCAGAGTTATAGCGATCCTTGTTTTCATTTATGAAACGTTGAATGAGCAATAAAACCATATTTCAAAGTGGGATTTGAGAGACTCTCTTCATGAACCAAACCGTGTATCAGCTCTTGAGCATTTTGCCTCTGAAATCCCCAAGAGATCCCACGAGGGCGCCTGCTTTATAACAACTCATAAAGCGTCGGGCTCCGTGCCAGCTTTTGAAATTTAGATGTTTTTTAAACACAGACTCATACCCTATGGTCTAGTTGAGGGTCAGGGGTTCCTGAATCATTTCTGGACTTTCAGCACCATTAGCCAACTTTCCCCTTTCTGATTTTAATGTCCATGTTCGATACCTGATAGAGGATTTCGTACAAGGTGAAAAGTGACAAGGCTGGAAAATGTGTTAAATCTGTTCATCGTATCTTTCTCAGTAAATCTCAGCGATAAACAACTTTTCAAGTCTTATCAGAGTCAGAATTATCTGGTGGACACATTATGTAATGGAGAAGCTGTTTCCAAATTACCTCAAGCTCTGTTTGGCCTTTCTGTAGCGCACACTCTTACCGAACAACATTAACGAAAACATTTACAATTTGTTGGCACACATGCCGACCTGGCTAATTTATTGGTCATGCTGTACTGTTTGTGTTTCTGTCTATCTACTGCATCTATCTCTATGTCTGTTTGCACGCCTGTCTGTAAAATTACAAACAAATTATTACATTGATAAAAAAACAAATCATGAATTACTGAATATAATGATTAAAACATATGAAAGGAACATTTCTCTTCTGGATCTTATGCCATGCACACTCCACATTCCCTCACTTTGCTACATACAGCTTATTATTCAATTTATTCAAGCTGCTTGAAAAACCCCAAAGAACAGTTAACCCTAACCCTAACCAGGAGGAGAAAACCGTTGAGGGCATTAGTTGCCAGTCTGAAAGTCTCAACACTTCCCACCACATCTGCACATACAACACTTAACTAGTCAATGGAACTTGTCACACTTAAAGAGGAAACTACTCTCAGGAGAAAAGAAAAGCACGTCTGTCCTTGTGTCCCGTACTCAGGGGCAGTCTGAGACCAGACAGCACCAATGATTAAGACACGGACAGTAACCTGCCCTGAAGGAGAGATTTACTTTCATCTGCCATGTTGTGGTTGCACAAATAAAACAGGAAATATTTTGAAGTTATGACCCTGATTCTACCATAACTGTTCACTGGCCGGGTCCTGCACCAAACACGGATCTGAAATACACAAACAGCAGTCACTCTAGACTGACCCAGACATATGTGGCCACGCAGAAAAGAGCTTTTCTACAATATGTTCAGATATGACTTGTATTATAGCTGCTTTGTAATGTAGGTTTATTTACTCATTGTTGTGTTGTAATCCTTTGGGTCATGTTCTTACTATTCCTTTTTATATACCAGAGAGATACAGAAACACCTGCCTTCCGCTGTCGTCCTTATCACCATCACTTGTCAAAGAACATCACTGTGACACACTCACTGCGCATGCATTTTGGATAAAACTAAAATATGCATATTGATGTATTCAAAACCTGCATACCATACTGCGCTTGCAGCGTTCCCGGTTTGATTCCAGCCGCGAAGTGTGCTGCAGGCCATGCCTCCTCTCTGCCTCTTCCTCACCATTTCCTGTCTGCCTCTCTACTGTGATCTATCTAATAACAACAAAATGACAAAAATAATCCTAAAATAGATTGTCCTGGACATGAGACTCCAGACTACTGATCAACTGCTGTACTGCCAAACTGTGGCTCAGGGGGTGGAGCTGTCATCCTCTTACCAGAAGGTCCGCTGTTCAATCCCAGTCTTCCTCAATGCCCAGGTGTCCTTTGGAAAGATACTGAACCCTGAATTGCTCCTTCTCATAACAAAAAAAAAAAAAGTGCTGCACATAGATACGAATGAGTGTGTGAGTGGGTGAATGGCAAAAACTGTAAAGCCTTTTGAGTGGTCATCAGGACTAGAAAAGCATTAAATAAATACAGACCATTTACCATTTACCATTCACCATACCATGACAGCACCCACTAAAACACAAGACTGACAATTCTCTCTGGGATTGAGCAGCATCCTATGTTCTCTGCGCAGTGACGTGCAGCCACTAAAAATAAAGACAACCCGTAATGCGTGCAAGGACAGATTACAGGTGGTTGCTGATCTGGGTCTAGTGACGGCAACAATCAGAACACGTACAGTAAACACTACATTATTATACCGGAAACTTAATGAAGTCTGAAACTCAGAAGCTGCTGTTTCAGTGCCCACCATGTTCTGCAAGTTCTTTCTTTTTATGCATCAACACAAACTATGTATATGAAAACAATATATCAGAGGGTAAGAGGTAAATATGTTATTGTTCTCTGGGCCTCAGATTATGTTGAAATGCATTTTGCATCTTGCTAAACCCAAACTAATGACCTTTACAGTCATGGTGTAATCCTTTAGGCTGAGGGGACAATCTATACGATGCTGTGGTGGAGAGACATTTTCCAGGCCGCCTTCAGTCACAGACATTACCATCTAATTAATGACTTGATAATAGGCATGAATTGTAAATATTCCCATTGATCTAATAGGATGTCACATGCTGTCTGCAAGTCAGTGTTTTCTTTCCCTATAAATGCATGAGCTGAAATTATCCAAACCTCTACACAATAAAGAATTGAAGTTCCATTTAAAAAGCAGCATAGACATGAGCTGAGAGTTGAGGCCTATGTTGTATTAATATATTTTGAGATTTCTTGAAAACTGACCGGCTTCATGCCGACATTTTGTGTGCGCAAGTAAACAGCAGGAGCTGATCTGCTCTTACGTGCCACACAGTATGAAATAGTGTTGAAAAGTTAAAATCATGCAAGTTTCTTAATAAACTGATAGAGAGATAAGTAATTGATGGGTAATCAGTAAAACAGCAGTTTATATGGGTTTCCCACTCTGAGCCTCTACTGTACTAATCAATACACACTATTAGACAATGAAATATTGCCTTGACTCCTTCTCACAGGGAGAGAGAAATAAAACTAAAACTAAATATTTTAGTCCTTGTGTAAGTCACACATTCTCAGTTATACATTAAATCATAAAATATCCCTACTTACCTAACCAACCCCAAAAAATATAAATATGACTCCTACAAATCTTACAGATTATAAAAAGTCAAATTCCAAATTCCTAGAGGTCATGGAAATAACAAAAAAAGGAATAATACAAATATCTTATGTAAAAGGCTCCTGGTGAACACACACGCACTACATGCATTTATCTGACACAGCTGGTGATCAGTATAGATTTATAGCCTAGAAGTGGACAGCGATTATAAATGATGAACCCGGTGGCAATGAAATTACAGGCAGTAAAAAGACAGGCAATGTGGTCTTACCTTGATATTTTTAGCAGGGCAGCCACGGAGGTTCTGGTCATCCAGTGTCCAAGACGTTGGCTATCGGCGCAGACTAAACCCATTCACACCAATCACACATGCCTGGGCTTAGAGCGGGCCGTATTCTGCTCTGCCGGGCTTAAGACACAAACACACATACTCAAGCATGCATGCGCTCACTCTCACAAACACACACATGCTAAGCTTTAGAAAAAGATCCTTGCCCCTAATCCAAGACTCCTGGATGCATATTTATCAGATCGCAAAAGCGGAGAACACATGAATAAGTTGTATTAAAATGATGAAGGAAATCATGGAGGAGAAAGGTAAACATTATAAAGAGTGTTTGAGTGAGGGAGATTATTTAAGTCTGTCTCCTGGTCTAACTAACCCAGTTACCTGCACCTGCAACTGACTGGGCCAAAAGGCACAATGCCAAATACAGTAGTACAGTCAGTGTGTGTGTGTGGTGTGTGTGTGTGTGTGGAGTTGTGAGAGAGATAAGACATAAAAGAGGTTAGCCCGGTTACAGACAGACACAGTCCCACCATTAAAATAACATTACATTATAATCACTGTGTCCTCTTTCTACCTCAATACACACACACACACACACACACACACACACACACACACACACACACACACACACACACACACACACACACACACACACACACACACACACACACACACACACACACACACACACACACAGGGTCCCGTCTCTCCTCCTTGTTAAAAGCCAGTCTGTGTGAGTGTTGAACGTCATTCCAATCAGCATCAGCTGAAGTACTAGGTTAATCCTCGCTGCAGCACACACAAATCCACACAAGGAATGCACATACACACACACACAATTGAGAAGGGGAAGAAGGGACGAAAACAAAGGAAGAGAATAATGAGACCAGGTGAATAATGAACTGTCCAGCATGTTTCACCGCTGGGCTCCTGTCAAACACAAACAGCTGGGCGTGGAAACTATCACAAGACTCATTTCTTGATGTCAGAACCTGTTAAACCAGAGTGAACGGGGTCAGGAGTTCACTCTACTGCTTTGTTCTGCATCTCATACGTTAATTATATCCACAATAAGTATTTGCAGGCAGCCCTGGAGAGAGGAGCAACACGTGAGAAGAAGGGTTATGCAAGCTTTTTAAAAACTGCGATTATACAGATTTAAACTTAAAAATGCACAGATGGCCCCTTCAGGAATGTAAGGTAGGGGTTATAGATGGTTCAGACCTGGTTCAGACTCATGGTCAGCTGGTCACCAACATCTGCCAATGAGATCACTTTACATATCACTGTTTAGAAATATTAGTGCATGGCAGGATGACTGCAAACAATGTGAAACACTCTTATACAAATGAAAAAAATCAATGTTATTATACTCCTAACATGTCACACAGTCTGTAATACAGATGTGTAGTGGTTCTACATGATGTAAACACTGATGATGTGTGGATGCTGCTGGATCCCACTAACTAATTGCAGTAAGAACCCATTTTGCACTATTTATCCTGCACATACTAGGGTTTACTGTACCATTTAAAAGTGGCTGAAAAAACTACGTTTTACATGTACACACGCAGTGACAGATACAGCGCATTTCCTGTATGTGCTTCACAATAAAAGTATTCTTTGATCTGAAACAGGAAGTGTTTGTGTCGACGCTGACTTAACAGGCCACGAATAACACAACACAACACACAACACAAATTTGTAGCTAAAGCTTAACTACTCTCTAGCTTGGCGTTAGTTTCAATTTAGCTAAACCTTTTAATATAAACCAGTTTGGTGTTCACAGATAATTAAACATACAAAATATATTGCATTAAGAGAATATAACACAAACCTTAATATATCCACAGTTAAGCGTCAGTGATGAGTGTCATTTTATATTTCTTTAAACTAAGTGGACAAAATGACCGCTTTTCACCTGAGAAACCTAATTTCAAACAATACGTCATACACCTGTTATTAATTATCCTTGGAAAAACAATTATTTTTCATATATATATATATATGTATATATAACTATATATAATTACAGATACAAATATGTACATAACAGTAGGGGTGAGAGTTAACAGCGAGTTAATCAATTCATCAGTTAAAACTAAATATTAAACTTTGTATGTGAAACTAGTTGGTGTGAGAATTGTAGACACATAATGTATTTAAATAATGGTAGGAACAAGGTGTAAAATGTAAACATTTAATTTATATTTATAAAATAAAAATATTTATAGATGTAATCATTTTATGAATCATAGCAGCACCGTACTAATAATAATCCTATAATAATAAAAATAGTGAAATCTTGCATTCAATTTCTTATTAGATAGATATTATCAGCAATATGTTCGTAAATATTTATAGCAGATTTTTTTTCTACTGTTTTACCCGTGTGCCATCCAGGGTGGAGTAATAGAGAAGTGTAATCTTCAAAGACCGGAGTGGAAATAAGCACCTTCATGGTACACATGAGTAAACAAGAGGATGTTGATGCAGGTGTCTGCAGTACTGGCATCAGATCACTGTATTCTGTAAAGCAGCTAAAGACTGTGTGTCAAGTAAATGGGTAGAAATTTAAAAAATGTCATTATGAGAAGTTGTCAGGTATAACATATAATGGAAATATAAGTATCTTAAACTTTTTATACATTTGATTAATGTGTCTTTCTTAGCATGGGTAGACCATCTTTTCAACTGGCTTACAGTCACAGACTGTGGTCTGCGTGTCCTTGAAATACACATAATTATAAATTAACATGGAATATCACTTTATTTTCATTTGAATATCTTTACCCTGATGAGCCGAGGTGGGTAAGTGTGGATGGAGGTCAGAGTGGGCACTGGCCAGTCACATAACTTATACAGTAGATAAGCTCCAGGTTACACTTAGTGTATTTTATCTCACACCATATTCAATATTAACTATTTGAAAGCTCTCTGTTAATTGAGCCCCACTGGTGTCTACACACACAGATCGCACAATAAGTTTCTTTGCACTTTAATATTCAAAACCAGTAGTTTATGGGGAACGTTAAATGGTTTTGCAGCCTTTGCAGTGTAATAATCTTAGTATAAGTCTTTCCATCAATATTCACTTTTGAACTGACAGAACACCACCACAAAGGCAAAGGAGAAGCAGTTCAATACGGCTGAATCGCCTGTTCCCCTAAAACATATCGTGAAGCCAGCTAAAGATTTACAGTGAAGACCAAGCTTCTGTTAATTAAACCCAGAGACTTCTAGGAATAAATGTTGGCCTGTGATCTCTCAACTAACCAACAGTCAGCAGTTTAATCTCATAACACCATCTCTCTGCTGTGGCAAGTGCATGTTGTAAAACTTCTTACTTGTCACTATAACTCATGACTCAATATCTGGGTTATGTCTGAATCCCCTGAGAAGAGCGGCACAAGGCCATCTGTAACTATCTTGTACATGTGTGTGGGAGGAATATGGAGGCAAAGTCGAAGAGAGCTGGAGATAAAGGAAAAGAGTGTAAGTGCCAGGGGAGGAGGAGGCCATGAGGGGAGGAGTGAATACAGTGGGCCTAGCCTCTGCGTTTTCATGTTTTTAGGTTTATTTTAAAGCCAATTCTTCACTAACATCCTGAGCAGTGTGACAGCACAGATTGTATATCATAAAGTTATGCTGGACGCTTACACTGAAGAGAGCTAACTAATTCATTCAGCTGGCAGGCAGAGTGCTGGGAGGTCAGAGGTCAGACTTACCTTTGACAGGGGTCACTGAGAAATGACTGCTGACTGAGCGCAGCCAGCGGTTGCATGTTCACCTAGCACAGCTGTTGTGAAGAAATGAGTGAGTATGACTGTTTCCTGCTTTTAACATTCCTAGATACCCAATCAGGCGGGATACAGACAAAGGGTGTAATAACAAATATGTGCATATGTGTGCATGCACCCACACCACTCGTTCGTACACATGGACACCTATGCTGCTTTTCTGCTTGACCTTGTGTTGTTTGCAGAAAGAGGAAGTTACGGGAAGATTGTGCGTTACAGGGAATTGTGTAAGTGTTATTCTAAGACAAGTAAATCAAGGCTGTTTTGCCTGTGTCCAAGAGATTAGCATGGTGAACAAGATACGAGCACAAGCATAACACACGAATGTCAATCAAATCTGAAGAAATAACTGCAGCGCACGCAGGAGAACAAGTGAAATGAAACTGCTTTGTTGGCCGTCTTTTACATGTTTGTGAAGCCATCTTCAGTCAGAACTATAAAGAGTGTTTGTGATGCAATAAAACCACTCCACTTTTTTTTATGCAAATGTGCAGATTCAGTTCCTTACATTCATTTTAACATCCCAGATAACCAGACACAGAAATGTAAGCCTCCGCTCTCTGGAATAAATAAACACGAGACACAGGCAGTCCAGTAAAAAAAGAAAACAAAATCTTTATTATTTTGTCTCGAAGAAGAGGCTGTTTTGGAAGGAGGCGTCGGTGGGGTCTGGGGAATTTTGGAGAGGTAAAAGCAGCCAAGGAAATAGGGCGGAGTCAAACAGACCAGAGGTTGGGGCTAAAAACTGGATTTCTCTAGTTATGCCAGGGCTCCCATCGGGTCCCAGGCAGGAAGTACAATGGGTTCCTGTTGCATCACGTCCAGGACATCCGGGGGCAGGAACTTCTTGTCTACCACCACCTCGTAGACATACTCAGAATACCAATCGTCCGTCATGATCAGGTAACCTGAAGAGACAGACATCGTTTGTTAAAGTTTGATTAGATTCGTTTCCCCCTGACATGATGGCAGCTGAATAGAACATTAGGATTACAGTTTGGTGCCGGTGCAATCGTCATAGGTACATAAATCACAATTTCCTGCTTGGGACACATAACATAGCCAGCTTTTATGCTAATGTACCATGCTAGCTATCTTTTTAGAGCAGCCACTTTTTTCCCCCCCATTGTGAAGTCACTGCTTATATGTTTTCACACAAAAAAGGCCATAGTCTCTATGAATATTTGCATCTGGGATATTAACTGTTCACTGTTTGTGCTTTTACCTTAAACAGCCTACTTTGGATCAGAACTAGTCAATGTGTCTACAGAACATATAAAGAGGCATCCAATTGCTGAATGATCTAAAATGGACATGGGGACTAGCATTGTTACTCTCTCTGCCTAAGCAAAACCTTATCCAATGCATTGCCCAACCCTAACCTAACCACAATTAATATCTTATTTGGAACCAGGCTTTGTTCCCCATGAGGACTAACAGTCCTTACATTGGACCAGGAATGTCTATTCACACTGTTTTATTCATCACAGAAAAGAATGGTGCTTCTCGAAATCTTACATGCCATTTTTTTCCTCCAAAAATGAAAGTGCACCAAGCTTTAAATAGACCTTTCCTAAAATTAAAGGATTTGAGGAAAAAAGGGCAAAGTCTTTCAATAAACTGAAAGCCTGAACAACAACACTAGTTATATAAGAAGACATACATCAGGTCATTAATTAAACCAGATATAATTAGTCAATCCTTCACTGGAAGAGGAGGAGTAGGGAGTGACAAGAATGTCAATGCACGCTCGTTTAAATTGCCCTTTATCATTAAAGTCTATTGTTTCAACCGGCAGAAGGGTGGAGGACAAGAAGGACCACAGCCCCTCATAGTTCACACCCTGCACTTCAGTTCAGTACATTCAACACTCATGCTATCACATCTGCACGCCCACCCTGATAAAACTAAACAATGTCTATCTCACTGTGTGTGTGTGTGTGTGTGTGTGTGTGTGTGTGTGTGTGTGTGTGTGTGTGTGTGTGTGTGTGTGTGTGTGTGTGTGTGTGCGCAAGGTCAATGTGGCCAAATCTGGGTTGGTTATGAGACCTTGAACTTCCACTGACTGAAGACATGTTGGGACAACCTAATCTCTTGTTGGAAGAGGATATAGCCCCATGCTGAAATGATTAATTAAAATGAAAGATGTGTTTGTTTGTGCGCGCATGTGTGTGTGTGTGTGTGTGTGTGTGTGTGTGTGTGTGTGTCTGCTACGTAATTAACAAAGACTAAATGTTATGTGAAACCAGAGCAGCTCCCATCTCGAACCGACAGATATTCAAAGCGGGATGAGATCTGGAGAAGTTTGTTATGTCTCAGTCTGTAGAGCCAGATCACAGAGTGAATTCCACTATTCATTTTAACCCCTGTTGTGACATCGCGCTCAGTCTCGTCTTTTCCCCTAATCACGTGTTCAGAGTCGAGCGAACGAGAACATCTCTCCCACTGTCGAGCCGACTTATCAAAGACGTCAGGGCAACCGCAGGAGCATGCCGCAGTTCCAAACAATGTATTGGGGATGGCGTGTCAGTGTGTCTGTTGTGTACGAGTCTTCTTCCAAGTACGCAAATCTTAGGTGGCTCGCTGCCTGGTTCTCACTGTGGTGTCCATGTGTGTGGTGATGTGAGCTTCCTGGAACCCGCGTGTTGGGTGGCACGGTGTGTGTGTGTGTGTGTGAATTTTGGGTGTCATTATTTGCTTTTAGGGATAGGCTGACTGTCCTGTGTCAGAACAGATGGATGTAGTAATAGCTAGAAGCAGCCATCTTACTTTCCACTCATGGGAAAGTGGTCTCAGACTTTTAAAGCCAACTGTTTCAAGCTCTCTAAAAACAGGAGAACTGAACATGTCACTGTAAATGATTTAAGCTTGATGTAAGATGCAGGTGTGAAATCATTTTTGCAAACATAAAGTTTTAACGTTATCTGGTACAAAGAGCTGCACCGGAGCTGCAGTAAAAACATAGGAGGCTTTTTTTATTTAATAATGTGAGGTTGAAATGGAACTTTTAAATGTGCGGAAGGGACCAAACTGGTGTTTGGGTTCAAAATTATAATAGATTAGAAGCATAATCAAAAGATAATGAAACTTTTCTTCCTAAGAATCTGTTACGTCAACTACGACGGAAATCCTCCATTCAAATAAACAATATTGTCCTGTATTTATTTAATAATAATAATAATAGCTTGTATTTACATAGCGGCTTTCAAGAGACCCAAGGACGTTTTCCATGTGTCAGTGGGGACAAAACGCACCATATATAAGTTCTGCACTAAGAGTCTCTCAATCAAAATAATAACAAAAGACCTATAGTTTGATGATGTCGTGAAGCAGCGTGAGATCATGGGAGTTGCTGCCTTTACCACGATTTCCTGTACGAAAATAATGTGGGTCGCTTGGTTCCTCTGTACGTTTGCGCTTTACTGGAGGAGCTTCGGCAACAGAATGCACAGCAAATGCTAATGAATAATATGGATCCATTAAGGGAGACCAATACAAATCAGTGAAAGGCAAGCTTCTCGCTAGCCAGTTAGCCAGCTTCTCTCTAAATGTCGACTCTCGTTCAGAGCTCAATCTAGGATGATGTCCCATTAAATAAAAAATACGAGCCTCAAACATGTGTCCAGAGCTGTGTAAAAGTATGAGTTTTGAAGTGAGTGGAGTCATAACAGCAGCTGTGTGAGGGCTAAAAGACGGAGAGACCAGAAAGTTAAACCTCTCATGAGAGACTCTTTCAAGCTTAGGAGAAATATTAAAAGGCCTGAAGGGAGACGTTAAGCCAAAACTTATAAACACACTCCACTCTCTCCCTCTTCTCCTCGACTCTTACCACTATTCTTCCAATTTCTCCTTTGTGATCTTTCCAAAATCATCTTCACATCTACTTGAACTTCATTCTTTCATGCTGTTTTCTACCTGCGCTACATCTTCATTTTTGTTTCATCTCTCTCCTTTCTCACGTAAGCTCTCGCTCTCCTTTTCTATGCTGGTGTCTCTATTCCCCGTCAGCTTTTTTCAAAAAAACAAAGCCCCTGGATTTCCAAGAGGACTCCACTTCTCGAACTTTTGTTCTCAATAACTTTATTAATTTGGCTGTGGACTGGCTGGGGGCCCCGGCCTTCCCCATCTGCTGGTGTTTATGGAATAAGATATGCGTGAAACACATTTGATTTGACTGAGGGGTTTTCACATGTTTTCCCAACAGCCACTTCGGTTTGTGGGTTCAAGCAAATATTGTGAGAATGTGTGTGTCTCACTTGTGTGTGTATATGCTGCACTGTGTATGTGTGCGTTGCCAGATGATGCATGACTGACCTGAAATACTCTCCTATAATTTGCAGTGGAATGTCGGGAGCAGAGATAGAGAGAAGAGGCAGAGAGGGTCAGTGGAAGATTAGAAACAGAGATGAAAAGGACAGAGAGAATAACAACAGCCGACAGTGAAGTCTGCGGAAGCTGTGTGGACAACCTGCTGGGCTGGGGGGCATCATAAAGACAAACCAACCCTACTTACTTAATGACAAATGTTTTACCCCTGATGCATCAAAATGAATTACTGGAATTGGTGGTTTAAATAAAATAAACAAAAAAATGAACTCAATAAGCTGCCCAATAAAAATAGTTCAAAAGTCTGGCAAATAGGGATTTTAGGCCAATACTAATATTTGGGAGTAAAAAAAGTAATTAAAAAACCTTGAGTACATATCTGCTTTATATTAAAAATTATTCCTAAGAAGTCACTATCAAACCTCTATGACAAAGAAATGTAATTGAGGCTTGTTATTTAAAGTTTAACTATAAACCTTATCATAAATAACTATAAATAGAAAAAACTATTGCAACCGAATCTTTATGTAAGAACATTACGTTTTATTCCACATAAACAAATAAGTAATCTTTTCTGCATTGTTACCTCCGCTAAGGACCATACATTTGTTTCTTTGTCCATTCTCTCTGTCCCCCTTCCACACAGGCCAAAAAAGCTTTTAAAATGTTTTTTTAAATCCATCCTACTGTATGGCTTCCCACAAAACCTGAAAGGGTGGCACATGGGCCAAGAAAGGACCCATTCAAATTTAACGCTGATCCGGACCAAGGGGTGGATCCAGAATAGTTCTTTCTCCCCACTTTCTTTGACATTGCAGGATAGGGTGTTCTTTCACATTTTACTGATTTCCAGGGAATCATGCAAGGGGGCTGATATCTATGAGTATGTGCTATGTGGTTTGGTTTGGTTTGGTTTGATTGAATTTAAGGGGACTGTTGGGCCCTGGCGCAGGTATACGCTTTCTCATAATGGCGCATATATCAGCAACAATTAATGCAGATGCTGAGTTAGTCTGTCAAACACTCATATCTGCAGGCTCTTGTTTCTGGTCATAATAAGCCATCTCTACAGAGTATATTATTTTAGTCTAAAGGCCAAAGTAAAGTTTCAGTGGTGAAAATAATTTATTCCAACTACATTTTTGTAATTAGTAGATTTACTTGAGGGGGGTGAAATAAATCTAGTCAAATCTAATGATGCCTTGATCATCAACGAGCTGTCATTACAGTGCTCACCTCAGAGGGAGCGGATCGCTGGAGACATGGAGGGGAACTATTATTCCTTCTTAGCGGTGTTATCCAATTTCATTTATTTCCCTATTCCCATTTCATTGTTTACAGACAATTGAGAATTCAATGGAACTAAAAATCCAACATACTGCGGTTGTATGTCTCCGCCAACCATTACAGTTTCTGTCTACATATTTCTTTATGATTGTTTTTTCCAAATTCATATAAGGTCACTGTGACCTTTGAACTTTCATCACTGAAATCTAATCACTTCATCTTTGAGTCCAAGTCACAACTAATCAAAACTTGACGGAATTCCTTCAAGCAGTCTTTAGATATCACATTCAAGAGGCCAAAAGCATGTTTTTTGAGGTCACCATGACCATGACCTTTGACCACCGTAATCTAATCAGTTAATCAGTGAGTTCAAGAGAACATGTGTGCCAAATATGAAATAATTCCCTTGAGGTGCACCCAAGATAGGGCTGTGCAATTAATCGAATTTTGATTGTGATTTCGATTTTTGGGTCAAACGATCTCCAAACTAATATAATCGAGTTGAAACGATTTATTTGTCATTTTTCGTTGTACAGTAGGCCTAGAGATTTTCTGAAAGAGACGCGCATGCGCAATTCAGTTCTTCCCCCAAAGCATTCAACGCGGCCCTGCTGACTGGCACTCACTCTCAAGCAGCTGTAAAGTGAAGGAGGCGAGTTGTGTGTGTGGTGACCGGCAGTATTTAAAAAACAGCGCGAGTGGAAAATGGCAGAGGGAGGGCAGCCCCGTTTGATCGACAAAAAGGGTAGAAAAAGTTCTCTTGTATGGGAACACTTCGGATTCGAAGAATCCGACGAGGAGCAGCACCACACAATGTGCAAGATTTGCTACAAGGTGATATCTGCGCCACTTGGCAACACAACAAATCTATTCAACCATCTGAAACTAAAGCACTAAGTCACTCACGACGAATTAATAAAGAAACAAAAAGACAACGCCACAACCCCCACGACATCAACGCAGAGACAGACATCGATCTCAGCCACACTGTATAATGCGACTCCTTATCCGCGCCATTCTCAAGCGCGCAGCCGCCTGGCTGTTCACACCGGACCCGCATTTCTCTGCGCCGGTCAGCCCGCGATTCTCCGCTTGTTGTTGTATGTAACCCGTTCAATGTCGGGGTTCGGGGGTAAATGATGATGGTCCTCATAGCTATCCCCCACCCCTCTCTGTCTGTCTGCTTGTGTGCTTGTAGTGGGGGGGCAGATGAGGACATTTAATAATGAGGAAAATCTGGGAAATTTCAAAGTTCTCAGTTACAAAGTGTTTTTTTGGAGAGAAATACTGAATAAATGCATCATGTTTTCAAACTCAAAAGTAATCGTTTGAATAATCGTGATTTCAATATTGTCCAAAATAATCGTGATTATGATTTTTTCCATAATCGAGCAGCCCTAACCCAAGATATTACATTCATAAGGCAAAATATGTGTTTTGAGAGGTCACATTCACCTTGACCTTTGACCACCTAACTCTAATCAGCGCATCCATGAGTCAAAGTTAACTGTTCCAGATGTAATGAAATTCCCTACTGGCAGAATATCATATTCACAGGAACGTGAGGTCACTGTGACCTTTAGGCACCAATCTAATCGGATCATCTTTGAGTCCAAGTGAATGTTTGTACCAAATTGGAAGACATTCTCTAGAGCTGGCCTTAAGATATAAAGTTCAAGGAAAACACAACATACTTTGTGAGGCCACTGTGACCTTAACGTTTGGCTAACAAAAACAAATCCAAGTCCAAGTGAATGTTTGTGCCAAATGCGAAAGGATCCCCTCAAGGCATTCCGGCGATATTGGGTTCACAAGGCCATTTTGCTTTGTGAGGTCACGTGACCTTGACCTTTGGTCCTTCGACCACCAAAATTAATCATTTCATCTTTCAGTCTAAGTGAATGTTTGCACCAAATTTGAAGATATTCCCTCAAGCTGATCTTAAGATATCACGTAAACATACTTTGTGAGGCCACTGTGACCTTGACCTTTGACATAATCTAATCAGTTCATCCTTGAGCCCAGGTGAATGTTTGTAGTTAGGTTGAAGAAGTTCCCTCAAGGCATTCTTGAGATATCCCGTTCACAGGAATGGGATGGACATACGTTGTACGTACATACGAACAACCTGAAAACATAATGGCCCCACTCACTGGCTGTTGCCTACGCATAAAAATCCAACATTTGAATAAACTAGAAAAATAAACAAGAAATATGTTTCATTAGCAACCAAGTTAACAGCCAAGCTTGCAAGCTTGCTAACAGTTGGCAAGATTGTTAGCTTGCCATTTTCTGCTCTTTATAAAAACTTTTGAACTAAACTATATATACACTACAAAGAGTACTTAGACCAAAATGCAGACCTGGGTTAAGTATAACGCACAGTACAGAGAAAATATAAAAAGCTATGGTACGGAAACTGACTGGTGTTAGCATTTACTGACTACAATGGTTCACCCAGCTTATTCTATAACTCTGTTTATGCAACAGGATACAGAAGCTTCGAGCTTGAAAACACACACAAGTCTGACAGTCGTTGTGAAACAGGACACAAGCAATTAAAAGTTCATAAAGCGGCATCACAGGGAAACCTTTTTCTAATCCTGCTCATAATTCAATAAGGACAAACAGGAAGACGATGGGTTGCCCTGAGACACACTACAGTGTGAGAAAGATGTAAAAGACAGATAGAGACGCAGGCGACCTTGTTGCAAGGGTATGTACAGTAAAGTGGTCTCAGACTTCAGGGCCACACTTAATGAGATTTTAGAGCCAGAACCATGAAAGATCTTTTTCCAAATTTTAGGACAACAGTCAGTGTCACATAAGGTTAAAATACACTTTGCTGTGTTGCAGTGTTATGATGCTTTACCTTTATTCCCACGATCATCTCCCCAGGAGTTTTCCACCCTCCACTTCTCGTAGCCTTCTTTCCCATCCTGAGAGAGAGAGAGAGAGAGAGAGAGAGAGAGAGAGAGAGAGAGCGAGAGAGAGAGAGAAATGGAGACAGGTAATGGAGAGATAAGTGTGAGAAGCAGAGAAAAGAAGAAAGAAAGGTTCCTGACAGCTAGGGTTACTTACAAGAGGGGAAATTGACAGCAACATGAAAAACTACCGCCGATTACAGCAGCGTAAACATGTAGCAAGGCTCCTGTGTGAGTAGCGTACTGAACAGACACACCTGTACTGTATGTTTGTGTGAGTGTACCTTGTCTGTGACAGCAGTGAGGATCATTGCATGGGTCATGAGAGAGTCTCCATATATGAGTCGCTCTGCCTTCGAAAGGTTCTTCACTGAAACTCCAAACACAAGCTCGTGGTTGAACCTAGATAGACACAGATATGCACAACATTAACACATTACATCACATTCTCAAACTCTGACCTGTCCTAAATAAATACTGATCACAAAAAGAGAAAAGACAAAGACTTCACTATTTTAATAATTTTCCCAATAATCCTAAAACATGACTCAATCTTATTTTTGGTCAGTGCAGGGGTAGAGGTGTGATGACCATAAAAAAGTCCAAAGCACTGCCTTCCCAAGCCCATAATAAAAGAAAAATCACCTTTTCATTCCCGTCTTTAACATGCTAAGCTTCATTCCAAGTATAATCTTCTGGCATAAGAAAAGATCTGTCTGACAGATGAGCTCCAACAGAGATGTTACCAGACATTAGGCACCAAGGTGGTTTGGTTCAGTGGGCAAATTTAAGCCTGGTGCATGCACCTCTGATACATGTGCAGCTGCACCCAAAGAGCAGAGATAAGCAACGCTTTCGAATTCTGTTTCGGCCAGGGTCTCACCGCACCGCACCTCACCTTTAGCCCAATTTCAGCTGGGATTGGCTCCAGCCCCCTGCGACCCTTAAACTATAAGGGAGGGATCGATGGATGAATGGATCGATCGATGGAAGGATGGAGGGATGAAACCAATGATGCTATACCACAACTCATCATCAACACTATTGTAAGGGATTTTTCTTCCCATAGGAATCAAAACCTTGCAGTCACATATCATACACTGGTAATCTTTATATCTTTATACTCACACATTCATGTCGTTAATGCCCAGCTTGCCGTGAAAATGTTTTCCAACGTCACACCCAAACCATACAGCCTGGGAGAAAAAACAGTAGCCATGTTAAAAATGTATGAAGTTTCAACGCTTAAAATCACACACGTCACATACAGTTTTTCCAACTGACCTCTCCCTCCTTGATGGACTCTGCCGCTGCCTTTTTAAGCAGCTGAATGGGCTGGTTGTTGTACAGAGTGCAACGGCCGCCAACCATGTTACCCAGGAACTCCACACTGTACAGCTTTCCAAAAGGGTTCTGGGGTCGAGGGTCATTTATTAGGCAGACCTGAGGACAGGGAGAGACAAACAGAACGCAGAATGAGTACAAGTTAGAAACTGAGGTTCTACGCATTACTGCCTAACAGTGTTTTAGTGCCAATCATAAGGCCCACTTACTTTGTCCTGAATGTTGTATAGGGGTTTGACATGCTCCCTGTAAAACTCCTGGGGGGTGAGGGGTCCCATGCGATGGAAGTTCTTGTCCTTGTCCCGGTACTCCCAACAGATGGTCTCAGGAGGGCTGCCTAGACAAACGCTAGCCACCCGGAACACCTGCAGCGCAACACAAAGTTTAACATCGACTTCACAAAACTGTACTCAAACTTCACAAATCTGGGTTTTATGCCAAACGTGTCGCTCATTTATAACCATCTATATAATATGATAGACTCTACAGTAAAAAAGAGAAACACGATGAGTGAGTAGTCACATTTGTTCTTCCTCATCTTAATAAAGGTTGCTGGAAAAGTTTGATAGTTTAATTTTAAGTAAATATTTCTAATGTGCAGTCTCCATGTTCCTGCATATACTCATCCATCAGTGCTTGGGCGTCTCAACTTTCCCCTATTTTTCCTCTCAACATTGATTCCCTTCCCTCCATCTTTTTCCACATGCATCCATTTCCCCATTTGCACCCCACACCCTTGCTCCCTCCCTCTGCATACGTCTTCCTGTGGCGCTGAAGTTCACAATGAGTTCCTGTGGGCTAAACTGGGTTGTTTGGACTGGGCCATCTGTCAATCTGGCCCTTCTAAACTCCGATATAGTTATCTCAGGAATTTCCCCCTTTTTGCTTGTCATCTCGCCCATCCTCTGTCCTCATCTCCCGGGATTGAGCAGTTGCTTTTCCTCTCAAATATGATTTATAAAAGGGAAGAGAAATTAAGGTGGAGTGCAGTTCATTGTTAGTTTCAGACCAAAAAAAGGTAAGATTAGATAGTTGTCTTTCATCCTGAAAAATATGATTCTGGGAATCCGCCTCTTAACCAATTTTGAGTTTCCTGATGAGATACATTAGGGAAATACAATCCTCCCATGTGGATGAAATTGTCAGAGTCAGCAGTGGGCATTGAATCAAATCTCAGTTAGCCAATTTAGTTCAATTACAACACTGTTGTCTGCCAACTGGAAAAGTGCATAGAAAAGTCTTAACAAGTCTTAAGATGCAAAGCATGTGCTCTGGGAAGGAGTGATAGAAATGTGCTGGAGGTTAAAAGCTGTTTGCAGCGACAATTGGAAAATTAGGATGACTTAAATGAAATTGAAAGCTCACTAAAATACACAAGTAGGTTCAGTTATACAAAACACTTCCGTGTGAGAAATACTGCCAGAGATATGGCAGATTTACATTTGATAGTATAGCAGAGTGAGTCTTTTTGTAGCTACACGGTGAACAGATGGTCTTATCCTCAATAGTCTTCATCTCCTATTCCTCCATGCAGCTATATCGAAAATCAAGCTGCAGGCAAAGTTTATATTATGTTCACTCTAATGTCCATAAACAGAAAATGATATATTTAGCCTTATTAATACTAACAAATAATTAGTAGCACTAAATAATACAAAGTGTTTAGGTTATGGACCCAGGCTTATGCAGGTATTTTTGACCATGCCTGGAGAAGTATTTTCCCATGTTTTGTCAACACGTTATATACCTCTGCATTAAGATGACATTATTGCTTTAAGAACCGGAGCCCACTGAGGCCACTATTCTACTCACCAACACACCCGGGAACATTCTCACGTGGAGACAAATGCACCGAAATACATAAATTCAGGCCTGGCTTACGCAAACAAACAATCCTTTCTTCATTACACAAATGCTTAAAAGTCACAAGAGAGCAGACATACACAAAAATATACACATGAGCAGAGTCAACAAAGGCATCTTTTCAACTCTGCGCTCCTAATTTTACCACTCTGTTTAGACTGCCCTGAGTGCGAGACGACATGCCAAGGTATCCATCCCCTGGTCTGGTCTATGTTTGCCCAGATGCCCTCAGCATCTGAGCCCCGTCCCCTTTTCTCTTCATTCCTCATTTCTGTCGCTTTCTTCCAATAACAACCCTGCCCTGGTAACTTTATACCTTTCCACTGACTATACCATTCTTCTTTCAGATGTCCCGATGCATTCTGAGAGCATACCCATTCCAATATCCTGGTTCAGCTGCATGCTCACTCATCCTCCCTGGGCAAGGTACATTAAGTAGGTGCGAGGGGAAGGCTGGACTGACAGAGAGATCCCCGTCAGAGGATAAAGAGTACAATGACATCAGAGCAGGATCAATATTGAAACACCTGCTTCCTCAGTGACAGATATACATGAGTGACAAGGTAGAGGGAAAAGGTGAGAGAGGTAGAGAGAAGATGAAGATGGAAGGGGACTAAAATGAATAAAAACAGTAATTTACTGCAAGTGTCTCACCAAAGCACAGTTCACAGACTGAACTGTTTTTGTCTGATTAAATTGGGTAAATGTATACCAGTGTGATATTTCTTGCCAATTTATAAAGGTACACCTAGATACAACTAATGGAATATACTGCAATAACTCCTCCTTTATATGGATTATAATGTTCAGTTTTTATTGGATGTTATTTGAAAAAAAGTGTGGCACAAGTGTAAAATGTTAATGTTAATATTCTGCCCATCTAATTTATAACCCAGTACAGTTCATCTGTGGTAAATAAAAGGAAAGACACAAAGATTTCTATATAACGGTTTCAGAGCTAACAGGCATATCAGAGATAAGATCGAGTGCAGAGACATGACTGCATTGAGGCGCAGGTATGAGGAGGCTTCAACAAAACAAAATAGGTCCTTCTCCTCCCATGGCTCAGCCTACCTGAGCCATGGGAGGAGAAGGACCTTGGTAAGAGAGGTGATCAATAGCCTAATGGTTACTCTGTACCCATGTGGAAATGATAAAAATTTGAAAGACAAATAAAAAGCACCTTAAGGACTCTTACACTGTGAGAAACAAGATTATCTGGTCTAATGATACCATGAGCTGTTTGGCCTCAGTTCTAAGTGTCATGTCTGCAGGAAAACAGGTACCACCCCTCACCATCACAAAGGTGAAGCACAGTGGTCGCAGCATCATGTTGTCGGCGTGTTTTTAAGTACCCGGGAGAGGTTGGGCAAAGTTAAGGTAAAGCTGAATGAAGCCATGTACAAAGATATCCTTTAGGAAAACCTGTTCCACAGCACTCAGGACCGCAGATTGGGGAGACGGTTCACCTTATAACAGCACAATGACCATGGGCACAGTTGAGAGAACCCTTGAGTGGTTTAAGGACAACTGTGTCAGTGACTTTGAGTGTCCCAGCCAGAGCCCCAACTTGAACCTAATCGAACATCTGTGGAGAAAATTGAAAATGGCCCTTCACCGTCAGTCCCCATTCAACCTGACAGTGCTTGAGAGGATCTCAAAAGAAGAATGGCAGAAAATCCCCAAATCCAGGTCTGCAAAGCTTATTGTGATCATACCCAACAAGGCTTGAGGCTATAATCACTGTCCACTGAGTACTGAGGCTCCAAGACCTTATGTTAATTCAATATTTCAGTTTTTAAATTTCTAATGCATTTGAAAAGAAAATTAATTTATTTTATCAACAAGCTGCCAAATAATAAATGTACTAATGTGAAGGAGTCTACATCCACTTTATCAAATGAATTAGATGATGTGCCCACTTTTTCAGTCTATATTTAATTTGATTAAATTCTAATTCAATATTCAATTACTCCTTTCACAAAGCAATGGGAGTGTCAGAAATGTAATGCTGAATACTGATGTTTACTTGGCATTCTGTAATTTTCTTCTTAGAAAACACGGATCATTTTACTGCAAACCCTCAGGGTAGACTTCAAGTTCTTCAACCAAAGGTTTCACTAGCAAAATGTGACTTCACCCATGTTAAGATAATACCTTCAAAGGCCATCTCATTCACATCTTAATACTCTAAACATCTGAGCTGTCAACAGGCTTCAGGATGCAGCTATTTTAACTGATTCAGATGCAATTTGTTAAAAGTCAATATTTTCTCTTACTCATTAGTCTCTAGTCAAACGTCAACCCGTCTCACTGCAGTGACATGGAGACTTGGTGCATCTTGCTGTAAACAATTACTAAAACTATTGGGATAAATCACACCCAATGTTTGATAGCATCTGTGCTCCAGTGTTGACCGGTTGGCATTCCTCTGAATGTTTGCATATTTTTTAAAACACCTGGAGTTTGAACTGAGACTAACACATATAGAAAGCAGATCAAGACAATGGCAACACACTTCAATATATCTGCACGTATTGGCAACCTTGAGCAAGGAAGTTCAACTTTGTCCTCCTGCAGCGGCCACTTGTTCTGTTCCGACCTGGCTGGTAGCTGCGTGTCTTTCCCATTCTCTCTCCCCATGCTCATAACAATGAATTGCTATGAAAAAGACGAAGCTAAATGACTTTCATCTGTCAGTACAAATTTTAACACTTCTTAAATAATAAGAAGACAATGTTAAAAGCCTTTCAAGACATAATTAGGATGTGAATCTCACCCAGGTGGTGACAAATTGAGGAAAACATACACAACACTGCTGCACTGCTAGTTGATACAACTATTGTCTAGAAGCTGGAACTTTTGAGCATAAGCAAATGACACCATGCAAACAGTTTGGATAAAAATGAGCGAGGTTTTGATTAAACTTCCATGTTTTGTAAACATGCAACACATATGGTCACTGTTAAATTCTAACAATGGTGCAAAGAAATTCATTGAGTGGACAACTGGCAGGACTATCCAGTCAGTCCCTGACAATGACACATACCCAGGAACCCACCCACATAGAACAACCGATCAACCGAGCCAATAGCCAGTGGTGCCTCTGAGCTGCAGAGAGAAGCAAAAGTCCTCTGCGGGTTGATGGCTGTGTCATAAATTAGACTTGTCCGAAGAGTCACACTCTGTGTGTTCAGAGCCAAGACCAGAGCCGCACATGGTGTTTCTGATTCCATGACGTAATGGAGCACGGAGGACTTACAGTTGTGTCGTGAGGGATACCATCTGTGCGTGTTTCATTGGTGTAAAGCACTGCGTCTTCATGTATAGTTCCCAGCGAATGTAACTTATTTGTGCGCGTGTGTGAGTTGTCCAGCTTGTCTGTGTCAGTGATAGTAGAGGAGCAGCGACACACAACAGACACAGCATGAAAGAGAAAGACTGACTTTGAAAGTTGAACTGATCTTCCCTGCCTCAATAATGCAGTGTATGGATACCGTCATCCTAAAACAGCATCTATGAAGGTAAACTGTACTGAACTGATTTGCTCATTCTTGCTGCAGGTGTAGTTTCAATGGTTTGAACCTATATTGAGAAGACACACGTGACGCGTTTGATTTTAATGAATGTGCCTGAATAGGAATAGATTCTTGACATGCAAAGGGGTTCAGTGAAATCACACGCACCCCAGGTACAGTAAGTGGAAGGAGAGACGTTGACCTTGCTTGCCTGTCATGGCAGTGTGTGCGGGGCTGGCGTGATGAAGACCAGAGCTCAATCACAGCCACCACGAAGGGAGAGTGGACAGCGTCACCTCCACACACACTAAAGTAGGACTGACACAACACATGTGCGCACACATAGATGCAGATGCACGTGAACAAGTAGAGGAAACACTAGTTTCCTACTTGTGAGAGTCCAAGAAAACCAACTACGTAAGCCTATAAACACACATGGACAGCATGACGGCATGTACATAAACAGAGTTTTGGACAAAAGTACATGTACACATGGACTGCAGCAAAGTGGTCCGAACAAACAGCTCCTACAAGTACTCTACTACACAAAACTAATACCTCAATACTAATACAGACTTTAATAACAGGTTTATCACATCACTTCTAATTTACAGAGTTAACATGTATAACGGTGTTGTTGAAGTTAGAGGCAACTCAAACAATCAGTCAGGGTGTAATTAAACGCTAATGTAATTAAACACTGATTCTGGCACTTATCATTTCAATAATTCTATTGATTATTTGTTGTTCAAGACACTGTGATTGCACTGTACTACAATGTGTCTCGTCGTTCCAAGTGCAGTCTGTTTAATTAAGTGCAAATATGGCGCTTCCTGCAGAGGAAATCGAAACTTGTGTACTGGTTATATGAAAGGAATTATCGGCATAAAACCAATATATGATCTTTATTTCAATTTAATTTTTTGTATATTTCAAATTACAGATAATCTGAAACACATGAGTATGAGACCTGAAATGCAAGTGGATGTTATGTTTTAAAATAGATTAAATAAATAAATACAATAATGTGTGACAACTCTTTCATAACTGGATTGATAACAGGGTTAAAATAGTTAAAATAATAGGATACATTGTATTTATGATTTAAATAGCTGGGATTTAACACAATAATAATGAATCTGAAGTCAATTAACATTAAAGAATCAACTTGTTGTAGTGAGGTAGGCGTCCCATTATGAATGATGGTGATCACATTGATGCCGATCAAATGCGTTTGCAACAGTATCCTTGAACATATTGGCTCTTTGTGCAGGTCGTACATTTGACATGACTGAATCCTCCATTACCACCGGCCATGACGGAGCGATGTTTCACAAAACAAACCACTTCCAGGTGGACAAACAAACACCCTCCACCCCCGCCCACCCTGTCATGCAGTACAGCGGGAGCCGTCTTGTGCTGTTGCACAACATATGTTTGTGTGTGCACAGGTTTGTGTGAGTTTGTGCTGTAATAGCTGGGCAGCCACAGGGGCCACTGTGAGATACAGGCGACTGTTTAAACAAGCAACCAGCCAGCAGCACAATACAACCAAACAGCTGACAACAAAGGCTGCTTAACCAGGTCCCTGAACTGGATGCAATCATCTCAATAGGAGGCTGATTGACTGACTGGTCGTCTTACTCACACACTCACACGAAGCAGGAATTAAGGCTCTTATGAATACACACCTACACATTGTCCAAACCATAATGGCAGACACGTAATACCATGTATTATAAAAGTGTTTGTTGACACCTACATGTTTACCTTCATTGTAAGAGTGGATTAGGTCGTGTTTTTGTTTTGGAGCTGATTTTTCTTTACTGCACAGCGTCAGTGTGAGACTGCTCCATAAACAAGATCACTATCTTTAAACTTTGTTGTATCTGGGGCAGTTATTGTGTGCAGGTGATTTTTATTTGTTGCTTTTACACAAACTCTGCAGTCCAGAAGTGACATGTGCACAGTACAGAGTCAGCTAAACATTGTCAACAGGGTGTGCCATACGACTGTCATTGAAGAAGAAAAAAGAGGAAAAACAACAAGACGAGTGAATTGATAGAGGTAGATGGGTATTTAGAAGGGTCTGTTGGAGTCTTTAATTATTTATAAGAAAGTCAGCATTGTTGTTGTCAACTTGCTAGAAAGTCTTTAAAAGATTGAAAATGTAAGTTCTTGTTATGTGTCTGCCATCTGTTCCATTAATTGAAAACTGTCACTGATGAAAAATAATACAAAAATAAATAAGACTATTTGGGTTTTAAATTTTTTGTTATTTTATTTAGATAAAACTGCATAAGTGAATCTTGAACTCAGTCTAATGCTAAACCTTTATGGGTATCTTTTCTGACTGGACATTAAATATTGTCTGATGGCGCCCTCTTCTGGTTAAAATGAAACAATGTCACTGAGCTAAAAACAAGGGTGTAAGCTACAAATCACTTATTTAATGATATATATATAATCACGATATTTAATCGATACTACGTACATACGCTTATCTGTGTGTCTTGAAAACATGAATCATCCATCATCACATTGTATAACAAGCATGATTGTAGCTATGAAATCACAGTAAATAACCTAAGAACCAATATTCCTCTGTGTATTTCTGTTTGCATTTTTATTGAAGTGAATACATGAAAAAGAGGCTAAAAACTTCATAACACCTGTCTTCAAAGTAGAGAGACTCTGCTAAGTGTTTTTTTGGTTACCTATCTCTGAAACAAATGAGTTTAATTCCTCTTGTTCTAATGTTTGTTTTTAACCAGTAAGAAATCTGACAATATAGCCATTATCTTTCAATCGTAATAAAGTACAAAAGATAGATACATCTCTCGTCCTCAATATTAGAGTCCTCCAGTGATTCCTTAATTTGTCAATGAAGCTTGCACTGTAGTAGCAGTTGCAGGGTTGTGTTGGATCAAATTTCAGCACTGCAAACTCTGCAGTCTCTGAACCTCTGGAATGTACTACTTACTACTTATCATACAGGAGCTAAAGTAAGTCCCTTGTCCGTCCAGTCAAACAGAGATTTAGTTAGGGTTCCTCAAATGGTTCCTTTTTTGGAAATGCTTGATATAAAATATTATTAAGGAAATGTTTCTGTGTGTGTCTCACCTCCTCTATCATGGTGTCCATAGCCTCAGACAATTCAGCTTTAGTCGCATCACTTGCCACCAAGTTCCTCAGTCGTAGACAGTATTCTCTCAGCTGCAACACACAGTGAGACAAAAACAATAAATATTTATTGGAGATTACACAACTTACCAATTTGTGAATTTCGATTGAATTTGCAAAAACAAGAGTGAAAATGTCTTGCAGGCACCTTCTGATTGAGGATATCGTTCATTCTGCGTGAGGCCTCTGAGCTGTGTGACTCTGGAAAGCATTTCTTTGGAATAACGCCATACTTTTCTGAAGACAGTAGAGAGTAAACAAGAGTTTTAGCCCAGTCAACTAACTTTAATGTTCCACCACTGTTTTCTTCTGTTTGATGATTTACATATTTAGTGTAAGTGCAGTTCATTTTCCTAATACAGGATTCAAGATCTTTACTGTCATCTTACTCAGATACAATGAAGAGAGTCTTCTCTCTCCAAGATATATACAGGTGTAAAAATATAGAGATAATGTAGTGTGAAAACAACAATAGTAACAGCATCAGCAGTAACTAAATACTTTTGTAACTGCACAAGTCAGTAATTCAGTAAATTCAAACAAACTTTGTATTTATGTATCATGATGAGAACTAACCAATGAGGTTGACCAGCATGTCCCACTGGCCTCCATCATTGGTTGGATTGGCGAGAAGGAACTGAACCAGACGTCCGTCCACTGGCTCCTTCCTTTGTGCCGTCTCCACGCAGGCTTGGAGGAAGTAGTAGCAACGCTCAATCTGTAGAAAAGGGAACAAACAAAAGCATGCGACGTGGCAGGTAAATAAAGAGAGAAAACCCTGGGATGGGCTTTTATCATTGATGTTACAGTATGTGGTACAGACTTCTAGTCAGAAACCTGACAGCTGTGACTTCAGCTTTAAAAGCAATTAGAGGTAGCATTTAGAGACAGACTTGCAACTCTACACCAGAGTAGAGCAGGGTATTCTTAGAGTTCCACATCTACTGCTTCCTTATTTAGTATTATTTTTTACAGCTAGTGTTACCCTTGTGTCTGGCACAAAGACAAGTAGTATTCATGGTGCCACCACTATTCTTCTGAACACGTGCAAGAAAACGCCACGATGCCAGAGAGAGAGAGTGAACGAGGTGTCACTGTGAAGTTGGCCTGGGAAAAACAGTGACCACAACAAACAAAAGAGGGTTTTAGCTGGACAATGACTGTATAGTGAGTAGAACGCTGCATAGTAACAGCAGTGACAGGGCACAGGCGTGTACACACACACACACACGCGGTGTCCTGACTGCATAACAACAAAAACATCCATTTGCTAGAATATTACAAAACTCATAACTGAAATCTGGAAATAAAGCTGATAAAGACAAGAAAGAAACACTCAATAGCCGATAGCTGAGCCAATAATTCAATGGCAGATGATATGGGCTAAAATGAGCCTTTCACAGATGTTTAAATATCAGCGTTTATGGATGCCATTATGACATTTTTAAAGAATAAACAGTGCAGAAAAGATGTGGATTTATGTTTATATTTTAAATTAAAAAATTTGTTTTTCTTAATTCAAGTTTTATACGTAATTTGGTATCATTTGTGCTTGCTTTTTATTAAAATTATCAAGCCTCAATTACATTTATTTGTTTGATAATGACATCATATCCCCTTTTTTTGAATATATGTCCTGGCCTAAATATACATTTGGTATCACCATTTGCCCCCAAATTCCATATAAGTGAGGCTTTACATTACCAAACATACATTTCACATGACAACAAAACACAAAGTGTTTCGGTCTTACCTTGTCCCAGAAAAAGAGATAGGACTGACTGAACTCAAACTCCTCTATGTTAAACTTCTTCATGAAGGGAAGTCGCATGACATTGAGGCACGAGAAGATCCAACATCTCCCTGAGTGATGAAAAGAAAACCACATGCATGTTAGTCAGGATTTTTATACACGTGTGTACCAATGTCGACTGTGGTCACAAGTACAATAGAATATTTTTGGACTCACAAGCTAAACCTGCAAAGCTAGAGTGACTTGTTCATTAGGTCTATCATTGAACAAAAGACTGGGTTGAACCTGCCTAAGGATTTTTAGAGCTGAAACTGATTTGCTGGTTTAATAATCCCTGTTTAATAATAATGTAGGCAGATGTCCTCCAACACATGCTGCAAGTTTTTAGATTGATGCAGAGGTTTAATGGACATATTTGGAGAAGCCAAAATGTCTCTGTTGTATGATTTCAAACTATGCTGGAATAAGAGGAAACCAACAGCTTTTCTTGATGGAGGATATTTAGTTTAGATGATCAGTTTCAGACCTACATACTGCTTTGAAATTATGTGAACATGGGTTGCTTTTTTATATGCATCCATATCAGTTTTTTGACAAATCTTGTTTATTTTTGAGACAACCCTTTTTATCCTACACGAAATCCCCCAACACTGTTGACATGAGGCACATAGCGAAATCAGTTTTCAGCAACTTAATGACAAAAATGATTCATGTGGAACTGAAAGTGTGTCAGAGCACACCAACATTTACAGGAATGTACAGTAAATGGGAAAGTTGTGTCAGACTTTTGGACACCAGTGTTTTTTCATAAGTATATTTAATGAAATGCATTTTAAAAAAGGTCCAGTGTGTAAGGTTTAGGTGAAAGGGATCTATTGGCAGAAATTAAATATAAAATAATCCTTCTGATGTTTTCACTAGTGTGTTTCATCTAAATTATACAAATTTTCTTTACTCTAGAATTAGCCCTTTATTGTTAAAACGAGATAGGACTGACTGAACTCAAACTCCTCTATGTTAAACTTCTTCATGAAGGGAAGTCGCATGACATTGAGGCACGAGAAGATCCAACATCTCCCTGAGTGATGAAAAGAAAACCACATGCATGTTAGTCAGGATTTTTATACACGTGTGTACCAATGTCGACTGTGGTCACAAGTACAATAGAATATTTTTGGACTCACAAGCTAAACCTGCAAAGCTAGAGTGACTTGTTCATTAGGTCTATCATTGAACAAAAGACTGGGTTGAACCTGCCTAAGGATTTTTAGAGCTGAAACTGATTTGCTGGTTTAATAATCCCTGTTTAATAATAATGTAGGCAGATGTCCTCCAACACATGCTGCAAGTTTTTAGATTGATGCAGAGGTTTAATGGACATATTTGGAGAAGCCAAAATGTCTCTGTTGTATGATTTCAAACTATGCTGGAATAAGAGGAAACCAACAGCTTTTCTTGATGGAGGATATTTAGTTTAGATGATCAGTTTCAGACCTACATACTGCTTTGAAATTATGTGAACATGGGTTGCTTTTTTATATGCATCCATATCAGTTTTTTGACAAATCTTGTTTATTTTTGAGACAACCCTTTTTATCCTACACGAAATCCCCCAACACTGTTGACATGAGGCACATAGCGAAATCAGTTTTCAGCAACTTAATGACAAAAATGATTCATGTGGAACTGAAAGTGTGTCAGAGCACACCAACATTTACAGGAATGTACAGTAAATGGGAAAGTTGTGTCAGACTTTTGGACACCAGTGTTTTTTCATAAGTATATTTAATGAAATGCATTTTAAAAAAAGGTCCAGTGTGTAAGGTTTAGGTGAAAGGGATCTATTGGCAGAAATTAAATATAAAATAATCCTTCTGATGTTTTCACTAGTGTGTTTCATCTAAATTATACAAATTTTCTTTACTCTAGAATTAGCCCTTTATTGTTAAAACTTTATATTTACATCTGGAGCAGGTCCTCTCTATGGAGGCTGCCATGTTTTTTACAGTAGCCCAGACTGGACAAACTAAACACCTTTGGAGTTTGTATGACAACTGAAGGCTACCACAGGTTCTCTTTAATGTTTGGAAAGGGAGGGTGAGGTGAGGGGTGTTCAGCTGCAACATGAAACTTCACCTCTAGATGTCACTAAATACTACAGACTGAACCTTTAGGTTACAAAACAGAGGCTACAAGTTTTGATATTTAATGACATTGATGATTGTTCGGTCAAAATCTGTCCGAAAATTACTTGTGCAACAACCATTCTGCCAATGTAACTGGTTACCATCATTTCAAAAGTGAAAGCATTTGTATCCTTCGTTTGTGATGTATTTTGCGATGAGGAAATACTTAAGATGTCAATTCAGAACCATTTATGTCAGTTCCAAAGTGTAATAAATAACATCTGTTTGTGATCTCTAATAATCTGTGAGGACCTGTTTGTCATGGAGGACTAAAAGACTAAATCCTAGTTCATTCAAGCTGCGCACGACAGCTGCAGACACTGGATATATAGTTCTTATCATACATCACGCATATACCCTCTGATGACTAAATTTAGATTACTCTGAACCAGAGCGCCTCCAATAGAATGCATGAAGTATAAACCAGCATAAGACATCACTCACTGTCAAACATATCTTTTATTCCTGTGGAAGTTACGCTACATCCTGAATGTTTCTGTACACTTTGTCCTACCTGAGTTTTTCTGGTTGGTGATGGGCTTGCCCTCTGTGGGGATAGAGTGCTGGAAGATGTGCACAGTATCCTGGACAGTCTGCCGGTGCAGACAAACCTCCAATGGGTCAATGCACGTCGACACATTCTGGGCCAACAGGTAGCGTGGCTCCGCCCGCAGCCGTTTAAGGAAGGTCGCTAGCTTCTCCTGACTCAGACCTGAGGGAGAAAGAAGGAAGGATTAGGGATTTGGCTGGGTACAATGAAGTACAAACAAATGAAGAGGTGAAAAGCAGAATGAATGTTGAAGGAGAGGAGGCAAAGCAAGCGCCAATAAAGTTAACATGTAATAGGAAGATGTTCACAGATGGACAGTCTACAACTTGGAGGAGCAATTTCCTAGTACTGCCCCAATTCCCATGACACATCTGTGCACTTTAGGCATACACACTTCCCACTTAAGATCTGATTTATGAGCAGTCACATGCTCAGAATAAGTTACAATAATGCATGGAAAACACCAGATCAATAGTCATAAACTTAGAGCTCATCCTTTATTGAATACAACTGTCTGCTGCATCATTTCTTTCCACCATCCATACAGAGATTATAGTGGAGAACAGTATAGTGAGGATATTAAACACAATTAGGATTTTAGTTGAGGGGCCGACTTGGAAAAGGGAGGCACAGCCGAAGCAAACAATGAAGAAATCAAGAGTGCTTTCCAGTAGTACTATAAGTGGCGTGAGAGAGCTGAGGGCTGGCATCACTCATCTGGTTCCATCTGTGTGAGGAACAAACTGGAAAGCTCGTCTAGTCCCATTGGTAGAGAAGACGGAGTTGTACACACACACACACACACTTTTGACAGAATCAAACTGACATTGGTGTGTGGTTTGTAATTCCATCAAATAACAGTGCAAAGCAATTAAACATTGAGAGGGACATTGCCTAGTCATGCATGCGCCCTAGAGTTCGACCCCTCTCTCAGCTGCATTCTGTTATTTTCCATTGACACAAAGCTGAAATGCACCGACCCCCACAGTGTCAAACTTCATTAACTGTCATACTCTAATTATCAGGGGGGAAAATAGCAAAAGAAGGCCTAAGGCAGTGAATATTATGAGAACAGGCCTGCACGACGTCCTGTGATGAATCCTTTGACACTGATGAGAATGGAAAGATAATCGGAAGACAGATAAGGGGAAATCTGTGCAATGTGAACGCTCTGTTTGTAGCAGGGTAATGGCAGATTGCTGTAAACTAACTTTAAATTATGGAAACACAAGAAAAGAAGCGCCTGTGTTGTAGAACAGATACAAGAACAGCTGAGAGGTCAGTCAGTTAGTTGTCCTGACACGTTTTCCAACCAGTGAGAGCATGAATGGCAAGGACGTACATCACACACACACAGTGGTTTGCAATGGGAGAAGGGGCAAAGCACAAGCAGCCGGGGTGACTTGCACATTTAAACATCACTAGTTACACAACTGGCTTCATTTTAGCTAAGCAAAAAAATAATGCCCATCACTGGTCCATGTGCAAATGGCTGGACAACAGCTGACAGTGAAGGCTCAGCAGACATCAGACACAGAAGCTGACAAACCCACACAACCCCCGAGAGAATAATGACACCATCAAGGTCCTTATTGTTTCGATTCAGATGGTAAAAACATGGAGGAAATACATGACGTGTAGGGGAGAACAATTCATTAACTAAATCTGTGCCTGCCTAACAAATCGCGTTATGAAACGCCAGATTCCCTCCAGTGAAAGTGAAAGAAAGACACTCTCAGTCTTGGCTTGCTAAAGGTGAACTTTGACAGCATTAAAAGAGAGGCGCAACCTTGAAGACATTGTGCCCTTTCTTAAAAGTGTGTCCCCTCATGAAAACACCACTTCAATGAATCGCCGGCACTTTAAATACTTTGACAGCTTCTGCCACTTCCAACTCTAGCCCTGACTAAGCTAGCTGCACATGCTAACACTTCCAGTTCCTGGAGCTGACACTAGCTTTTACCCAGCGGGTTCAGGCGTGTTAGCTGCCCGGCTGTCGGCACCTTGCTGACACTCTGCGGGGGTGGACTGGGCTGACTGAGCTGAGGAAACATCGGCGGAGTCATGCTAGCAGACTGGCGTGCTAACGCGGTGCGTGCTAGCTTAGCCAGTTAGCTCCCTCAGCTGTCATCATCCGGCTGTCAAATACACACTGCGCTCCGGCTGCCGGCGACACGGAGCCCCGGCACCGACACGGGGGAGAGCAGCACCCGACCTACCAGTTGCCATGTTCCCGAGGAGCTTGAGGAGCGTTGTGTGATTTCCTGAAAAGTCGCCGGCTCTTTGTTTATCTCATTCACCGACAGTCAGTCAGTGTGATTGCAGGGTGCGCTCGTTTATGGACTCGCGGTCCGGTCTTTGACGTGGCGGCAGGGCGGAGTTTAGCATTTATTTATATCGCCAACTACCCACACCGAGTTTATGCTTTTATATATGGTCTATGCATGAAATCCACCCCGCACGAGTCCTTACCATAGACTGTTTATAAATAGCTCCTGAGCCCAGAGAGAGACACGTAGAGCCAGTGGCGATCCTAGATTCTAATTTTCACTTAGGTACATTTTACAAAAAAATTAAAACAAAGAACATTAGAACCTTCTAATTATCAAAAAGTAAATATAATGATCTCTAACTTAGAGCTGCACCATGACACTTTTATTCTTGAAATAAAACTAAGATTATTATCTTATTTCAACCACATCAGCGTCTATCTAAGAAGGTCAAGGTAAACTTTATTATCTCAGTTAAAACACAGAGGCACAACATACATGCACACACATTCATATACACCCCCACATGCAATATCTTAAGCAATAGGCCTACTAACAATATAAAATCTATCTATATCCATCCATCCATCCATATGTATAATATATAAATATATACACACATATACAATAGATTAATACATGCTTAAACAAACGTTCAGTCCTTGTGTGACTTCTAGTTTGTCAATCTAGAAACAATTGCATCAACAATTAACAATGAGCTGTTGTGGGGTTTTTTTCTGACAATCTGTCAATTCCAATATTTGCTAGAAATATAAATATATTTTCTCAAAAGTAAATGGATTTTATTTTGAAGGTTAGCTTGTTTTAGTTGAAAATCATTTTATTATGCTGAAGAGGAAGAGGCTGTACAAAGTAAAAAACAACAACATCGGCTAATGTCGTAATACCCCCCCCCCCCCCCCTCAGGTTAAAACCTCAGCAACCTAAACAACCTGATGTGTTTGCTTTCACTTGCTGTTCACAGAAATGTGTGTGTGTGTGTGTGAAAGGACAAGGAGGAGTGGATTATTGGCTGACTTCCTTCCTTCCCCTCCATTTGGACGAGAGCTGCAGCAGGATAAAGGAAAGCCTGTCACATTATTGAGGATGGGAAAGTAAAGTGAGAGAAAGAACTACTGAGATGAGCTGATTGACTACAGACAACAGTTTTTTCACAGCCTCCCTGTCGGACATAACATGCAGACTGAAACTGTGCCGAGGAAGTGTACAGCTGATCTGTGAGGAGCCTCAACCAACTCTGGCACTGTCAGACATGCAGGACTATCTCCTCTGTGCCATCAGCTGCCTCTGCTTTCTCTCTGCTGGTGAGTAACATGATTAAGTTCTCACAGATCTGAAGTCATATTCACATTCTCATTATAACTTATGACCGAATGACTCAAACATACAGAACCAGTTGACTTGTGTACATACTTTCATGGTGTATACTTTCATGTTGTTGATCAGTAGTCTTTCCAATATACTGCATCATTTTATTTGTTCAGTTTTTTGTTGTCCTTGTCCTTATCTACATGTCTATGTCTATGTAAGTACTCTGAGATTCAAGTAAAACTGGAGTCAAATTCCTTGTATTAGTACACACTAGTGCAATGCTAGTCTAAACCTGCCATGCTTCAGAGCTACTTCAGAATTATTCCTTGGCATTAGTGAGATTCCTCAAACAGTTATACTGTCACTGTGTCCAGGCATATTACAATGGGCATGCAGAGTGTGAAGGTGATTAGATGAACTGTTTGTGAGATATGCGTTCCACATATGGACAGAAAGACAGACAGACAGGCGTTTGTGTAATTATTAGATAGATACTTGGCCACACGTATTCATATACACATACATACATATATACAATATATATATATTATGACTTATAGACACATGACTCTTTGGGTTTGTTAGATATATGACACAATTATTTTAACCAGTCCACCATCAGTCACAATGAGCTACAAGTTGCTTCCTCTTCTTAAGGTCTCCGTGCTGAAGAATGCAGCCAGGTTGTTCTGGCAAGACGCGGAAAACTCTACACACCAGAAGGGGGCAGTCTGTCTCTGTCCTGCGTGGTCCAGCACTGTGGAGACACCTGGACAGGGAGCTGGATCTGGAAAAATTCTACACATGAAAAGTTCAGCAGCATCAAAAACTCAGAAAGACGTCAATTGACCAATGTTACACTCTTTACAAATCAAACCCGCTTAGTTTTGAATTTCCTGACAGTCCGCCAATCAGATGAAGGTTCCTACGGATGCAAGGTGATGTGGGGTCAAGGTGACACTGATCTGGGAAATCTGATGTATGTGAACATCACAGCAGGTATGTAGAATCCTATATTATTAGTTAAATGTGAATCTGTGTTTCATTATGAATCTAATCCCATTTGTGCACATTTCATTTCTTTCACCGTGCAGCTGTCCCCTCTCAGAGGAACTTGTTGCACAGGATTTTGGTCTGTGCCAGTGCTTCTCTTTGTCTTCCCATCATTCTCGGATTAGCTCGTTGTCTGAGTTCAGGGGTCAAGCCTCAGCCGCTTCCCAGGACATGGTCCACACATGTAGCCGTGTACAGAGACCGACCACACCCGCCTCCACCACTGCAGAAACATGGCTCTCACTCACACAGTGGTATCTCTATTCTCACTTTCATAGCATGTTACAGTAAAAGAAAAAAGTACTGAATCTGGTCTCTTCACTAGTGTCTATGTTTTTCTATTTTACAGCTCCCCACAGGTCCCAGCCGAAAAATGAGGTGAGCTAATACTCTGTTTTAAGACAATATGACATTTGCAGGATGCACAACATTGTTTGTTTTCCCTGGTGAGGCTTGAATATGTCTTTCAATTATTGCTTATGATGCTTTTTTCCATGGATCACTTTACAGGTGGTGTATGCAGACATTTCCAAGGATCTACTGAGGCAACAGAGAGCCACCAGAGAGCGCCCCCTGGAGCCCACTGTGTACTCAAGTGTCAAATTTGCATAGTGTTGCTTTAATCTGCATATTGTGAAAAATCATTAAAGCAGAGGACAAAATATGATTGAAAAAATAAGAGGATTCAGCAGTGTTTACTTGTTGTTACTGCCACCAACAAGGTCATGTTTTAATAGCAGGATTACGCAAATACTATTGAACTGATTTTGGTGAAACTTGGTGGAAGAGTGGTATATGGGCCCAGGAAAAATCCATGAATTTTTCAAACAGATTAGATTAAATGGGCTGATACATGACTGTTTTTTTCACTTGATTTTACTCTGTGAGGTAGGCATTTGTGAAATTGTTTTTTCAAGAAATAACGCAGATAACTTAATAAAAATGTATGAAACTTTAGTTTGTTCGTTGATTTATTTATTATTATATTAACAAAACTGATTTACAATAGACTTGTTGCAGAGATGGGAAGGACAAGAAACCATTGGTGCACATGCAGATCAGAGGCAGATGTAAGAATTCCACGCTTTCTTAAACTGTGTTATTAAAAATAAATCCTTCAGACCACTTCCTTTATTCTTTTATTGCCGGAGGTACTCGCTCTATTGAGTGCCATTCTAGTTTTGTAATATAGTGAATAGATTCTCCTGACTACACTGGGATGTGGATGTAGTGACTGTTTTTATTGTGAAAATGAAAGGAATGCCATAAGATGTTGCAGGGAGAAAAAACGTCCACAAATTTTAACTTTCATTTGTTTTTAAATGTGACCACAACAACATTAAATGCAGGTCCAGTATGTGTTCATGTTTGTTAAATATTCAAGTTAAGAAGACCCTGAATTCAGTTGTACGCTTGTGAGTGTTGTGTGAGATTGTAAAAGAAGGAAAAAAACACCTAAATGACACAAAATACAACATTTTATTTTAGAATAAATTCTCAATGGCACGTTACATAACCAAATATACATACATGTTTAGACATCTTTTAAATTAATAGATTTCCTTTTATCATTTTCACCTTATTAATTAGCGTACTCTGCACTTATATTTTTACATGACATCGATGCAAAAAAAAATATTTTAATAAATTAAGCCTATTTACAGAGAAAAGGCTGCAGGGGCATTTAGGCAATACCTGCTACAAACTAAATGACCAGACAGTTTCTGTTCCTGCTTCCTTCACTCGAGGTAATCACTGGTCTACACTAACTGAGAATTATTCTTTGTCTATTAGTCTATTTAGTCATCACGTCAGCTTCCAGTCCGGTCACATCTGAAAGGTGCAGCTTCCTTGAGAACAGCTTCCTGGCACGTTTTGCCTGAATTACAGAGGTTTTGTAATTTGGGAGACCTGAGCCTTCATGACTTTCTGTGTTTTAATGTGATAGAACTTCACAAACTTTTATCTCAGCTACATGAATGGTTCTTTATATATATACTTCTAAAGTTTTGTCACATAGGAAACACATCTAAGTCTCTCACAGCTTTTTCTTGATTTACACGCTCCCACTTCGCCTTGCGAGCTCAAGTTTGTGCAGCTCCAGGCTAATCCTATGGTATAGTTTAGGATTAAAAGAGACATATTGTCCCGTTGTGCTTGCAACTTGACTTTGCAATTTACTTCTGAGGGACAACTTACAAAAAATACAACTTTAATTACAAAAAAAGCTCCAAATTCACATTCAGCATGTTTTTGCCAAAAGTGTTTTAAAGGTTAATTTTAACCTGAAGCATAATTTTCAAGTCAATCCTCCTTCTCATCATCATCATCATCATCATCATCATCATCATCATCATCATCATCATCAGTGCACATGCCGGGGAAACCTTAAAAACCTCGGAGACTTTCCTGTTCGTGAGTTACACCAAACATAAACACAGGTACACCGAGCTATAGCAAGCTTCAATGAGAGATATCAGAAGGTGAAATGACTTAAGGGCAGTTAAGGGCAACGTCTGTTCTCAGCAAAAGTGGGCGTCGATCGGTTACCCACAAGTCTGTGCTGTAACCAGTTGCAGAAGATTCTCGTCCTCTCACATGGTGAGAGAGAGAGAGAGAGAGAGAGAGGGAAGAACAGAGAGCGCATCAGTGGTGAAAAGGGCTTTTGATAGATTGTAAGGCGCAGCTTTGGCTAAACAAAAGCTTATGGCATATAATGTGTTGGCAGTGTCTCATATTGTACCTCATGTGAGCTCATGTCCACTAACCAAGCAGTTCAGGTCAGGGATGTCAAGTCAACCTTACACACCCACACAGAAATGCCGTCATAGTATTGACTCAATTTCAGCGGCGTCGTGCTTACAGCGCAGTAGACACAATGCAGCAGCTAGCAAGGTTAGAAAAGCTTTTTTCTGTTTTAAATGTAAGATGTTCCCTACAAAAGCATTTTTATATGCAAAGAACAAGTTCAGATCCTACAGAGGAAAATTAAGACTCCCAGTGTTGCCACCTCCAAGGCTTTGCTACTGTGAGGCTACATTTACAATACGTTTTCAAACTAAAACAATCTCTGTCCACATGAGCGTTTTAGCTCTGTATCAGTTTTGTGTGATCGGGCCCTAACATGCCTGAAAGCGCGTAACGCTTATTAAAAATGAATGTGGCCACTCACGGACAAGGGGCATTTGCATGCCGAATAGTCTTAGATTGCTTGAATGATATGTTGTCTCCTACACATGTTAGCAATTGTATCATTGCAATATTCAGAATTTAACTGCACAACAGCTGTTTGCAAGGGTCAGCAACACATTTAATGATCCATGTTGTGTTCTACACTGGTAGCTGTGGCTAATGCCATTTTCTGTCTTACAGAAGAGGGTCATGTGATAGGAGCCTGATGAATCAGTGAAGGCTACATCAGAAAAGACATAAAAGACTGAATCGGCAAGTGTGAGTGTCTACGTCATGGTTTCTAAACATCCCCATTTCCATCAAAGCTAAAACGCAGTCCGGGAGTTTTCAAACTGAAACGGGGCCAGCAGTGTTTCCTCTATTTTAAAACTCTGTGGACGCCAGACTTATCCGTAGCAGAGAGGATACAGTTTCACATGAAAACGTAGTGACAATGTAGCCTGAGTGTTTGTGTGTGTGTGTGTGTGTGTGTGTGTGTGTGTGTGTGTGTGTGTGTGTGTGTGTGTGTGTGTGTGTGTGTGTGTGTGTGTGTGTGTGTGTGCCTGTGTACTTTATTTTAGGCAAAAGAGGAACTGATGCCAGACGTACCATTCGAGGCCAAAGGCAAAAGCAACATCTTGTTGTCTGACAGTTCTCGAAGACGTCCTCTCCACCTCTCAGCAGTTCACTGGATACAGAGTAACAGTTTGGCCATAACGTCTCACGTTCAGATCTCTGTATCTTTCTATCAAATAAGATGATTGAGAAGTAGCTGAGGCACAGGTGAGCTCAGCCTACGCTCACAGTATTACAGCCATGCCGGGACTTTTAAGACGATGGGAGCAAATAGCAACTGAGATGCAGCGACTTGTAACATCGACTAATTTCTGCCGCTAAAATTTGGTGGAAAAGAAATCAGCTGTTCCTCCTCCCTGTACACTCACAGTATTGTTGCAGTTGGGAATATTGTCATATTATCCTTGGCTTTAGGCATCTACAGTGATTATGTGGTTGTGGTGGTGATTTCTTAATTTTTCGAGAAAATGATTATTATTATTTTTGCAGCTCCATCAGCCTGTGTTGTCCCTTTGTTGTGCAAGTCTGTTTGTTTCCGTTCCGCGATGCTACTCGGACTGAAAGAGAGAACAGAGAAGAGAGAGGCCAGTTAGAGGAGAGTGCAGGAATCTATCAATCTGGGCTCATTAGTCAACAGCAGCTCCACTGTTTCATGATCCACAGATAATGAGATGTTCATGAGTTGGTCAGTGAGTGTATCCCAACATGCTTCACTAATGCTGCCCATGTATATGTCAAGTTTCAGCCGGTTCCGGTTTAAAAGCAACATTCGATGACAGGAAACACACACGACAATATTATAAATTGAGAATATTATAGGCTAATCTGACAAACTTCAAATTAAAGACTTACAGCTGTAGATGAGTGGCTCATTTTGTCAAAGCGGAACTTCAAGTTTGACCTCGGTGACGTCTTATTTTTTCCATCTGGAGCAGCCAGAAGAAGGAAATGCACAGGAAAGGAAGTAAGTGCTCATCAGAGATAACAAAAAACATATTTGTAACGATACTCTGTGTGCCTGTGTGAGAAATTGAAGATTTACCTGTAGGACTGCGGCACATGATGACAGGGGTACCTGATCCCTGGCTGTCGACACTGAGAGAGGGGCTGAAGGCAGAGGAGGCAGCTGTCGAGGGGTGACTACCCTGGGGAGAGGGAACACAGATTTAACCCAGAGGAAGAGGTGGGGGAGGAAAAGAACTGAAGAGGCTCAGTGAATATTTATGCTAGAGTCTGCATTGACCTCTCAGAGAGTTCAAGTGGAAGTTGAGAGGAAACAGTATCATTGTGATTTTGTTTCTTTAAAAAAATGTACAACCGGATGTACAACCAGTAGTAAATTTGAACAGTAAATCATCAAGTTTTTATTCTGTATTTTTGGGCACAAAGTGATTGGACAACCATGAAGAGCTGCACAAACAGGATGTTCTTCACAATGCCCTCCACATTGTGCTGCCACGCATTTGCATGTGTGTGTATGTGACATGTTTAGTGGTGCCACCGCAAAATAGCTTTCCCCCAAAAGCCACTGTGTATTTCGAACACCGATTGGTTAACAAGATCCATCAGGAGATGAAAAGTTGATCATCTGGTGCTTTGACGGTTACCACGGTTGTGATATTTCTCTCATGGAACCCAAAATATTAAGAGGCACAACTTCACTACCTGATTAATATGAAGTTTCATGAAAAAGTTTGACGTGGTTTGTTGTGAAGTCGTCATTCCGACTTCAGTGCTTTGAAGTCAACATGTAGAAAAAATGTGTTGCCTCAATGTGTCTCCTTCCAATATTTACATAATAACGAGGAGCAAAGAAAAGGGATCATGTGTGACGGACACATAAATAATTTAAAACATATATTTATCATCTAAAGCTAAAAGGTATTGGCTAAAAAGTTAGGTGCTTGTGAGAGATGGAGATGCAGTTTGCAAGTGACAATAGTGAAACCTTTGAGAAATTCCCATTAAAGGCTACTATTTCCAGCTGATTGTAAAATTATTATTATTATTATATAAAAAATAAGTGATGACATCAGCAACTCGCCAACTCAAGTACCAAACGCTTTGCAGACCATCCAATTTGTTGTTCCGACTCGAGGTTACGTTCACATACATTTTCAGGAACTCATGTGAACACACAAAGCGAGATGAGAGTCACATCAATCTTCTCCTCTCAACGGCAAAGACTCAATAACCATATGTCCCAAAATGTTGAAATATTCATTTTAATCAATCAAATTTTAAAGAGGGCTTTTATCGTGAAAGAATGCATTATTGATGTCTTTGTAAAATACAATACATTTCCTTTTAAGTAATCGAATTTCCCCCTCTGCTTCGGCAGTAATGATAAGCCTGACAACTTTAACGACACACTGTGGGTCCGTGCACGCAGATCCAAAGTTAAACGCTGAGCGTGGGAGAGGCATTTCTCACAGAGGATAGAACCACGCGGACAAGCAGCGTCATCCGATGCACAGCGAGTGATATGAGCTGTAATCATTATAATCAATGTGCTGACATTCAACACTCTCTATTAGACAGCTCTAATTACAGACCATTTCAACTGTGAAAGCTCTGACACTGCCAACAACTTCAACAAAAACGTGTCACCAGTGTTACTCTCTCCGCTTCCAGCCAATCACTCAGTCCTTCCTCCAATAAAGACCGGCTCACTACAATGTACACAACAACTCACTGTGTCCAGTTCCTCCAGAGTCTCTGTTTCTCCTGTGGTGCTGCTGAAGCTGCTGGTGCTGGATGAAGAGCGAGATATGTTGGGCCTGCCGCCGCTGCACTCCTTCAGCTTGATGAACGGCCTGTGGAGGGAAGAGAAGCAGAAAATGAAATTCTCGAGAGACTTTAGCTGTTTTGAGACATGCAATGAACTCCAGGTAATCTCCGGACAGGGGGCTGTGTGTGAGAACGCAAATGTGAGAGTGAGAGGCTCCGGACTTTCTGCGGAGTTTCTCCTGCCAGCCGCCGAGTAAAAAAATCAGGAGAATGTCCGAATGAGTGGATGTGAGAACACAGCAGGAAATCCTCCGCAGGATTCACAGCGAGTGAGTGGGCGTGTTGATGTTTCGAACACGCGACAAACAGGAAAATAAAACAAAAAGAATCAAAATGATCTCAGGGTGAAAAAGCCGAGCCACACATGCAGAAGACAAGGATGAAGATGTCAAGAGAGCTTAAGGGTCCACACAGGTGTTACATGTTTCCTCAGTCTGCTGCTCCGCCCCTCACCTAAACGCTCCAGAGATTTCTGTGTTGCCTGAGCGGAGAATCTCCTGCTGCGTCGTTCATGTGTGAAAGGTAAACTCTGGAGAAAGGCCAGACTAAATTGTGCGGACCTCCTCCAGAGGTCATGTCTGAAAACAGCTTTTGACAGGAGGACTAGGGATGAAGCATGGGTTTCTATTGATGAGATTTACTGGATATCACTGTCTGTGCCGAGCCCATTTCAAAACAGACGTGAAAAAGAAACTTGACTGAGTTTAGCTTTTGCTGTCCTCCTCCAGAGACTTTCAAAGACGACTGAGATGGTCTCCATGAGAAAAACAGAAAGCTTTGGCCTCACCTCTCTTTGTTGGGGCAGATCTCAGGTGAGCTGGGATTGGATGACGTCTCTGACCTCACTTCTTGGGACAGCGGGCAAAACTCTGCAGGCTTTTGATCGCTGAAGATAAACAGGAAACATGTCAAAGCGATAACAACATCAAGACTTTCTGGGCTGCAGGAAGAACACCTTTGGTCACTCTCTTGTTATCATGATACTGAGCAGGAACTGAGAAGATGTTCGAATAGTCAGACTGACCCGCGGGCGTGTTTGTCCGAGGGGGTTTCTGTGCTGGAGTGGAGACGAGGGAAGAGGCCTGAGCGCCGTTTCACCGGGCTCTTCAGTGGAGACTTGCTTGACAACACGGGAGGCTGAAGATCACAAGTTACAGACTGAAGAACAGGGACTGAAAGAAGTACCTCTTTAAACATTACTGACGATCCAGTCTGTACATGTTAATGTATGGTATGATCATTCCTCCTGTCCACACAGACTGTGAGCAAATTACCTCCAAACACAACTCTGATGTAAGAGATGCAGAAAAAATCTTTGTTCTGTGCCAAGTTGCATTCAAAATGCAGCTGCAGCTATGATGTGGCTTCATCCATCTAAATCAAGCGTCGTTTTTTTTTTTTACATTTTGCTCCTAAAAGAAATTGAAAAGTTGTCAAATGTGTGTCCGCCATCACTTATATTAAAGCTACACTCAGAGATCTAATCTCCGCCAGTAGGAGAAGGAAGAGTTATCATAGTTGAAAAATGTGAACCTATCCCTGAAGATAAAAAACACTTTCTAGACTGATTTAGAATTTGAGAATAGACATCTCAATGTAATTCAATGTGCTGTAGGCTTCAAGGAAACGAAATATAATTGACGTTAGTCGGGTGTTTGAAGAAAAGGCATAGTTCTCTAGTACTTCATATTCCTCATCCCTCTCCTCTTCCTCTCTTCCCCTCCTTTACTCACAGTGAATGTGCTCTTTGTGCATTCGCTGGTGCTCTGCGGCAGACCGCTGCCACTCAGGCTGGCTGGCACCCCGCCTCCTACCCCAGGGCTCCGATGGCGGTGAGACCCCACCATGGTCTCCATGGAGTGGCTCCTGACACGCATGGCTCTCTGGAGGAGGGAGAGGAAGCAGAGAAAGAGTGGATGAGGGACAGAGGCACATGGGCAAGGGGAAGTATACGTGGAATGACAGAGAGGAGAGAAGATGTGGAAACTTTAATTCATTTTCTTATACAAATTGGAATAAGGATGACAGTTGCTGTTGCACAACGCCTCCACCAGAGAGCACTGTTCTCAAAGAAAATAGATGAGCGTGTTGGAATGGATGGACAGATGTACAAATCCTCAGTGTTTCAGTTACTTAATATTCAATTACTTCATTAATGTCAACCTTCTTAACAGTTGTATAATATTCTAATATTTTATTATATGTAATGTATATGTATGTATTTTCAAATCATTTTAATTTATTTCTCTATTGTAGATACATAATTAAAAGTACTTATTTTCTTTGATGAAGAGACACAAAATACCAAATAATTGTTTATTGATCATATGGCAAGCCTCCATTGCATTTACAATAATGCAGACAGGTAATACACAATGACTGCCATGAGACCAAGGAGAACAGCGCCCCCTGGCACTGACTGCAGAAAGTGCAAAGTAGCTGTCCACAATGCCTGTGAAGAGTAAGAGAATCAAATTGTCAAATCAGTCACACACACACAAACCAAAAAGACATGTGGTAATGGCCTTTTAACATCGATTCCTTCTTAATTTGTCGACAAAAGAGTTTGATGGCACAGTGATGGATGAGAACAAAGTGAGACGACAAAGAAAGAAAAAAAGAAAAAGAGACATTCATAAAGAGAGACAGACCATTTCACACACACACACACACGCCGAAATGCCCACACACACTCGTATATTACCAAAATCTTCAAGAGAGGAAAGTGAAAAACAGCAGAGATGACACTACAAGTGGTTTAAACCCTTGAATCATCTTGCCGTGACTGTTAAAACGGTTTCAGACATGAACTCCGGAGGATGAACTTATCAGAAAAGTCATCAACATGTCCACTTGCTCGCTGTGAATCATCTGGAGCTTCTCCTGTTGTATTCTCACATTGGCTCATTTGGCTCATTTCACGAGGGGGCTGGTCAGAGAAACTCTGGAGAATCTCCACAGCAACTGACTCGGATATTTGCGTTCACACATACGGACCCTCCAGAGAAAGTCTGAAGGATCTCCGGAGTTCAGTGTATGTCTGAAAGCAGCTTGAGTTGAGCTACAGGTGATAAAACACGGCCACTTATACAAGTATGGCACAGGTTCATGTTCACCTTGAAGGACTCCAGCAGACCCCCATGTCCCCCGTTCTCCAGCTTGTCCTCCTCTCCCGCCTGGCCCAGGCCCAGCGTGGCCTGGCTCTGCCTGTGCAGCTCATCGTGGAGGTTGTCCAGCAGCGCAGCTCGCGTTCGCCCCTGAAATCAATTCACACATATGGTCAAATGAAACCCATGTGGGGCCTGATTGGGACGACGATTATGGTGATGAGTATGGATGAGGCTGAACAGCGGTTGGCGGCACGCTGCTGTGGTGTTTGTTGTGGCCGAGTGAGTGTGCTTCACCTCTAGTTTGGCGAATTTGTCGGATTTGTAGCAGGCGTTTTCAGCATTTATCAGCTTTGTCAGCAGGAAGTCACGAAACTCAGGACCCTGGTGAGAGAGAATAAGAGGGAGAGGGAGGGAAAGAGAGAGAGAGAGAGAGAGAGAGAGAGAGAGAGAGAGAGAGAGAGAGAGAGAGAGAGAGAGAGAGAGAGAGGGAGGGGGGGTGTAGGGTTAGATGGTGAACTAGAGGAGTGGATTTAAATTCCCATCTGCCTCAAATCCTCTTTTTCTCCCAATACGCTGCAGATCAGGTCTCTGCTGAGTATTGGAGTAATATTTTTACTTCCAAATCATTTCACTCTTTCTGATGTAGCTAATCTCTTCATCCACTTTACTTTTTTTATTGTCATTACCTTTGTTATCTAATCTATGTGTATTCTTTTATATGCTTATCCCTCATTTAGCTTCTTATCGTATCTTGTACTTTGTACCTGTCTGTCTATGTCTTTTTGTACAAGCTGTTTTTGCTCCCAGTATAATAAAGTTATTTGAATAGAATTGAATGTCAAAATAAAGGTTTTTCAAACATGTACCAAATTGTTTATTGGCTTTAGATGAGTAATGTTAAGTGATGGAGAAAGTTCTCAGACTAGATGTAAAAATGTAGGTTTTAGAAGTATTAGACTGTCCAAAGTCAAAGTTCTGTAGAATGCTCAAAGTGGAAAACTTGTTCATATACAGTTAGATTTAGCCCTGTGGTTATCAAATTAGGGGTCAAGTCCCAGGTTCCAAGTTCTAGTGGATGAATGAGTATTTATACATTTATTTTGTGAAATGGGCCAAAAGGCTGCTGCTCTTTTTGAAACAAATAATTCAATCTTAAACATTGAATTGGATCTGAAAGTTCATTATATATATTTTAAATAAATGTATAATATCAGTTGCTAGCTAACATAGTATCAGCTGTTTATTACTAATTATTAATAAGCAGTTAGTAGTAGTAAAAAGCACAATTTTTCAATCTGAAATGTAGTAGAGTATGAGGTCGAAGAAAATGGAAATACTCCAGTGTACAAGCATCTCAGAATATTTCTTTGTAAAGTACTTCAGTTACAAGTATAGATACAGCTTTGCTATATTCATTGTGTATCGGTATATTATTTGCAGGATCCAATTACTCTCATTTGTAATTTCTGAGATGAACCAGTTGCAAACCAGTTCTTGAACACATGGTCTACACGTTAATCCAAGAGAACGTCCTCTTGAACAGTGTGATTGGCTGCTGATGGACACTCAGGGCTTGGAGAGTGCACCAGGCCCAGGATGTAAGTCCAAGTGAAGTCAATGGTGTTGAAGTAAAATAGAAATAACGCTCTATGGTTGTATGCCTCCATCAACCAGTTTCCGTCTATGTTTTGTTTCTTCCAGTCACAGTGTGACCTTTGACCACTGAAATCTATTCAGTTCATCTTTGAGTCCAAGTGAAAACTTATTAAACGTTGAAGAAATTCCCTCAGGGCGTTATTAAGATATTAGTCACAGTGTTTTTTGAGGTCACAGTGACCTTGACCTTTGAACACCAAATTCTATTTAAGTCATCCATGAGTCCAAGTGAATTGTGGCAGATGTAATGAAATTAATTTCGGGCATTCTGAGATCTTGAGATATCACATTCAAAATAATATAAATATACTTTGTGAGGTCACAGTGACCTTGAACTTTGACCACCAAATTCTAACCATGTCATCCTTGAGTCCAAGAATGGGATGGGCAACCCAAAAACATAATGGCTCCGGCCACAGGCTGTCACCGGCGCTGAGGTATAAACAGTCGAGCAGCAAGTCGTTTTTGAGATGGCCAAGTCTGAAGTCATCAGATTCATGACTCGAGTGAGACCACATCTACAGACTGAACTCTGCCTCTCACCTTCTTGAAGACGGCTGGGTTTGGGAGAGGGGGTCCAAAAGGAGGCACGTCCTCCCTCGCTGTCACAGACACCTGTGCACATAAATAAATAAGTCGCACAGTATTAGTCTGGTTAACTTCAGGAAAGATGAAACAAAGACTTGACCACATGTTGTTTTTTCCACCACTCACACTGTCAAAGTCTCTTTACTTTTCGCAGTTACTACACAGCGCCTCGCAGCAGAAATCCTGTAATTTCCTCACTTCTGTTTCGTACCTTGTATGTTGTGTGCTCTGTACACGGGTTCTCAACCTGCACCACCACATACGCATGCAGGAAGTTGGAGGCAATCATGTCTGGGACAAAAGGTGTGGGCTCTTCCTGGAAGACTGCGGCCACAATGTCATTTCCTATGTGCCTTTTCCTCTGGAGCTGAGGAGAAAATATTTATCAGCGTGTCAGCACGTTGCTCGAGAGCAAAATGTGTCTTCTATGACACATAAACAAGTGTTTCTTAATAGTAGGATTTTAGCAGCTTCACACCAAATAAAAGTGATTGATTTATAAAAGAGAATTAACATAATACATTTACATGGATAACACCTTCAGTGTAACGATAATGAATCCGGCATTAAAGTCTCGTACCTGCTGGACGTCTCCCTCGGTGAAGGGAAGCTTGGTTGACACATGGAACATAATCTCTCTCTGTCTGAAGACGGTGAAGACAGATTCAGACCCCGTCTGTCCATGGGACACATCCAGCCCACCGCGAAACCTGTCAGCACATCAAAACACGCGTGTCATGTTCTCTGTGTGTCTCCAGCCTCCAGTAATTGCATTTCATTTTATGTATTTTAAATGTCAGTTTCTTTACATGTTGTGGAAATGCCACAAAAACCTGAGGTGTAGCAGAATGTCAGCTACAATTTAAAGATTCTCTTAAGCCTTTTTGAAATGTGAACTCTGGAAAACATTAATCTCTTGTGTCCACACACACAAGAGAGATCGTCCGGGTAATATGCGTTCATAAGGAGGAGGGTAGGCGTCTTGGTAGAGCATGATGAAGGCAGGACATGATGTCTAAATTCTGCTGTGGTTTATTTTTTTTATAGCACATTGAAACCAGCACTGACCCTTATCGACTAAAGCTCTTGAATCTCATTGTCCTTTCAACTTGACATATTCATCTGCATCTTCTACATGTATGGCCCCTCTGTTTTAGTTTTTTTACATGTTCTTCAACGTTCCCTATCACTTACTCAGACATTTGCGTTCTCTCATTCAGCCCCTCTAGAAAATTTCTGGAAAATGTCAGGTCTTCAGTGCATGTCTGAAAGCACCCTAACAAGCCAACAACAATGGGAGACCCTGTGGATTTATTCACTATCAGTCTTTTTTGGAAATCTGTCTTCACATAGTAAGTGCTTCTGTGCTGCCCAGCTAAGTCTAGCTAATTAACCTCAGCATACAATGGCAAAAGACAAGCTTTGTCTATTCCAACTAAGCTATTCCACTATCTGACAATTACAGTAATGGAAACAGCACTGCAGCATAAAACACACAAATGTCATGAGAGGTGGCTGTGGCTCAGGGGGTAGAGCAGGTCGTCCACTAACCAGAGGGGTGGAGTCTGATCCCAGTCTCCACTATTCCACATGCCAAATTGTCCTTGTGCAATATACTGTCTGTGAGTGATGCGCATAGATGCACTGTATGAATGTGTGTATGAATGGGTGAATGGAAAACTGTACTGTAAAGTGCTTTGAGCAGTCATCAAGACTAGAAAAGCGCTATATATATATATATATTTTTTTTTTTAACCATTTACCATTTAAACTTAACAACTGAATAGAAAAACCCTGCAAGACAATTAATAGAGGTCTGATTATTTATTTATTTACCGTGTGAGACTTTTTTCCTGGGATGTAGGTTTTCTGCCTCAATGAATCTAAAAGCATCTTTCTTTACATCCTTGTGCACCCTTTTCTCTGGGTCTCTCCATTTTCTTATATCACCGAATCCTGCCGTCTTTTTGTTCATATTTATTGCACTTTGCTCTGCCTCTTTTCTCACATTCAATCACATCCCACTCCTTTCTTACCCTTTAAAGTCCTGAAGATCAATGTTGTCGCCAAGGATACTGAGTAACTCCTTGAACGCTGGCGTCTCCTCGTTGTTCCCAAACAACTCTTCCTCTGACGTCTGAGAGAAGGGACACAGAAAAGGTGAGAGAACAGAAAACAGGGGAAACTATAACGATAAGATCCGATAGTATACGGGAGATAAACTGGAATATACTGACAACTCGTTCAATAAGATCGCTCACCTGCCCAAACTTCTGGTAGATGACTCCAAATTTGAAGGTGTTGTTCACCTCATGTTCGTCAAAAGCCACTATCAACTGGGATCCCTGCACATAAACAAAAACAATACTCTCTGCTCACTCCCTATAGTCACTCATCTCTTCAGCTTGTTACAGGCTTTCTGTTTGCTGTAGTCCTTAGAAAAACATGTTTTCCTCCTCCCCCCTAAAACATCTCCAGGGCAGGTTTATTGGGCCCTTGTTACGTAAAAGCACGACATGTGACAAACTGTCACGGCCCCCAGCGAGGGCACTGATCCCGTCGCCGCCTCTTGCCGGCCGAGACACAGATGGCTTTTTCTTTCCTACCCTGAGGCACAGGCTGAGAGCATGCTCCATCACACTGCTCCACCAGGCTCACCGGAGGAGAAAACAGATCCATCGCATCTATGTAGGAAAGTGTACGATGTACATACTGGGCGGGGCAGATGTTAGAGAGGCAGGGGGCTTACAGGGGCTACATTTAGATAATTATTCAGATTTAGAGTCAGAGGAGGAAAAGTTAATGAAGGTTCTTTTTCAAAATATGTATTTAAGTGAACATGGCATCAGTTCAGGCTCAAGTCTTAATGAAGGTTACTATAAAGTTCTGGCAGATATTAATAAATAAACTGTTCAATTACACTGAGAGAGGAAAAGGAAACTCTTCTGTTCACAATGTGGGGGTTTAGTTAGAAACTCACCCGAGGGTACAGGGCCGGGTTGAACTTCAGCCCTGTGGCATCTTCACACAGAAGCTGAAAGAAAAAAGAAGAGACTTACATATATTCTTACGATATGATTCAGAAAGCGAGAGTTATTTTATGCCATTGATTTAATGCTTGAGACAGAGTTCAGATAATTTACTGGTTAAAATACATTTGTTGTTGTCTAAAAGTCCTAATGATACCTTTTTATCCATGACTGGATAATTCAATCACATGTCTTCACATCGGGCTCATAATTGCCTTTAATTACTGTTTGAAGTGTAAAAATGAAGCACGTACTTTTCTTCATTTAATTGTCATGTTTTACTGTTTCTATTCTGGAAATAAGCAATATTAAATAATCATAGACTGTATATAGAGATGGACGATGCATCTCAACATCCTCCCATTATCCAAAAATGAAGCCAAAATATCCTGAATATCAACGCTGCCATCTGGTGTATTTGGAGCCAGTGTGTGAAGTGTAGTGGGGGGATGGAGCCACAGTAGCAATGTCCATGCACTCGACCAATCGCGAGTCAGTCTCATCTGTCAATCATGACGTTTCACCCCATTTTTACAGCATCAAGTAACTAATTAAAACCAAACATTTCAGTGTGAAAAGAACTACTTAAATTGTCAGAAACCATCTTTGAGAAAGATTTATTTTACATGTACTTTGACTTTTTAGTTTGGTCCTCGTCCCATATGCTAACATGGAGGCGACAGAGTTTGTGACCTTTACCGCAGCCTGCCACCAGAGGGCGATAAAGACTCTTTGGCTTCACTTTTTGGGAGCAATCACATGGTCAATTGTGTGATTGGTGTCACTGGAAGACAATTCAAAATAAAACACACATTTAGCTGAATGGTAAAAAACTTTACGGCAGACATTGCCTGAGTTTGTCTTGTTTTACTGGAATGTTCAACTTTTACAGTATGTGTGTTTGTTCTATTACATTCTACTTCATGGATCAACTGTATTATTGTGTCTTGTGTTGGATTACGGTTTTATGTGTTTAAAGACTAGTAAAAAACCCTTGAGTGCTGCTAGGAACTGATTAAAGTACAGGATCAGCGTGTTGCTGAAATGATATCCTCCTACCTCCAGCTCCCTTCTCTCAGTTCAGAGTGAGCCAGTTTCCATGTATCAAGCTCTTACAGTTTCCTTTATGTTTTGATGCTGCTGTGTGTCCATGGAAAATTGCCTTCTTTATAATGTATACATACAGTATGTACTTGCTGTGTTACCTTGGCAATCTGAGGCACACTGGGCAGCTGGTTGATGCCTGCTAAAGAGATCCTGTCATGGACTGATTTGGTCCTCGACCTGCAACAGGAAGCAGAGATTTGTTCTATTAAAAGAGAAAAAAAATTTATTTGTATTCCTCCTCTAACCAGTGCAGTTTCAGTCTACAAACATTTTATACCAGACTCATACTGCCAAATGTGAAAGGATTCGCCAGAGGTCTTCCTGAGATATTGGATTCAGGGTCACACCAACCTTGACCTTGGCAACCAAAATCCAATCAGTTCATCCTTGAGTCCAACTGAACGTTTGAACCAAATTTAAAGAAATTCCCTCAAGGTGTTCTCCAGATATTGTGTTGACAAGAATGGAACGTATTTATAAATGGACGGATAACCCGAAAACATAATATCCCCCGCCACTGTAGAGTGCAGAGGCATTCAAAAGGCAACAGCAAATGGCAGGCTGATTAATACCATGTATCAATATTCCTAACATTCTCACTGTCAACTGTGAAAGAGGAGATCAGCCACTACCTGGTTACAGTCCCCTGCAGTGTTCACAATAGCTCAACAAAAAACAACTTCACTTAACTGTTGTTGTCGCCTGCTCATGAAAATGTCACCAACTGTGGTAATGACAGGAAAGCTGTCCAATAAAACAGCACAACTCTGTCCAGAGTTAATCATGACAAAGAGCACAACAGTAATAACCAGTATCTAACCTGCTTTTGTGGCTCTGTGGATGGAAATGTCAGTCTGTTGGTTTATTGGTTACTAGTTTGGTCCACTTCCTGCAGGGATTCAGGATCCCATGAGGATGATTCCTACTGACTCAAGCGATCTGCTTACATTTACTTTAGTGCCACCATGAATATAATTTTTTGTATGTCTTTGACAGGAATGTCTGTCTGATGTAGTAGCATAAAGTTTAATCCTGTTTCCATCAGGATGATTTGATTCAATGTCAATCATCAAATTAAGACGCTATCACTTGCAGTGTGCTTCTGCCTGTACCTGAGCATGATGCGTAGGAACTCCTGTCCCTCTGCCTCCTCGTGTTTCAGGGACATGATGAGGTTCCCTATGCTGCTGCCTGTGCAGTAGTAGTTCATGTGTTCCTGGACGTATAAGAAAAGTACAAAAGGTGACGTGAGACAGCGTTTTTAGTTAACACACGATGAAAGTGACAGTGATAGACACACACTAACCTGGCCTAAGAAGTGTTTGCGGTAGGCACGAGCTGTGCTGTTACACTCCAGGCGGTAACTATGCCCCCCACCAGGGCTCATGCCATCTTCTCTGTCCTCCTCCTCACAGAAACTAGACTCCGAGGAGGAGGGGGTCCCTGCTTGTGCCTCCACATCCTCGATCCAGTAACCCCCAAACTGTGGCAGGATTACCTGGGGGTACGGACCACCCTTCTCCAGGACCTTGGGCAGAAAAATTCCAAAATGAAATAAAATAGAAGAGCTGTGAGGCATTCAAAGTCATAGCTAAAGGCTTAATAATCACAATATATAGGAGGTCATAATGATTTAAAAAGGCCTTAAATGTTTTTATCTATTGTTGGAAACACCTCGATTAAGGTTACAAATGAGAAGAGTGTGATCATGTGGGTGAGAGATGACTCACGGCTTCTATCCGCGGGTAGGGGATATAATCATCCTGTGTAAAAAGAGGAGGAGCACATTGTTAAAAATATAAATGAACTTCATCGACTTAACACCACAATGATGCAGTTGCAAGCTCAGCCACAAACACAGGAACAAGAGAGTAACACAGCTTATGATGCCGAATGGACTCTGAGGTGATGATGCAACAGCCTGAAATGCAGAGTCATCAGCGAACGTCAATGAGGGTGTGTCACCCCTTCATGATCTCAGAACTGTTTTGATTCAGCAGCCCCTCGGGCTTAGAGCTCTAATGAGCCTGCAGTCCTCTGGCAGTCTGCTAGCATAGTGCAGCTCCGATGCATGACCTCTAAATACTGCGGAGACCCTGTCTGCGGCGCTACAGACGGCCAGGCATTTACATTCTGCAGCAGCAGGGGTCAGGATACTGGCAGGCCGGAGAGGATCAATTGACGGTTGGAGGTCATTCAGTTTATAATCAATCAGATCAGAAGGCCATAGATTTTTCGTACTTTGAAAAACCTGAGAAATATCTGAAAAGTGTTCATGGGGGTGTTTCGGGAATCACTTGTAAGCAGACAGATGAGACAAAAGCAAACGCAGAGCAAATTAGGAGGTATGATGAAGCAGTGATGAGGGAAAACACGCAGAGACACTGGGAACATAATAACACAAACTGATGAGATCCACACAAGACATAAAAAAGCATGTGTGTCTGGTCACACCTTCCATTTTTTGGTCTCTTCAGCTTTAGGGATCTTATTAGTGTCCGAACGCAGCATGAGGACAGAGAAGCACAAGGGTCAAAAAGCTTTTTGGTTTTTTTTCTTTGTGAAATTAAAAACTCGTAGAACATGACATGGCAGTTTTGTTTTCAGATCATATCATCTCTGTTGAAAGATGATATATGAATGAGAAATACATGATAATACACACACAGACGTGCACATATACACACACATTGTTGTACTTCTATCTTAGTGAGGGAACTCATTAGCATAATGTATTCCCTCGCCGTTCCTTAACCATCACACCTAAATGCCTAAGCTTTGTGGTGCACATATTTTGGCACATCGAGATTACATGCTAAGTCAATGCAAAGACGTAATTAGATGTTCCATCCACAACATGTACAACGCAGCAACTGTAGTGACTTCAGCCAGTCATCGCCCTCTCTTCCGGAGAACAGGCAAATACTCACCGGTTGTGTTTATTCGTGAGATGAACCCTAACAAACACAAATGATCCTGCATGATCCTGTGAACGCAGCATTACACTAACCTTAACATAAACCTAACTCTAACCCTGACCTGACCGTAACGCTAACACTAACCCATAAAGGAAGGTCTGAACCCTCGAGCAGTCAATGGAAAAAGTGAGGACTGGCCAAAATGTCCTCACTCAATTAGGTCTATGCTTATGGTCCTCACATAGAAAGAAGCACAAACACAAAAACACACACATATATATGTAAATATAAATCGCAAATCTGATAGAAACAGAGTAAATTGGCCAATTACGGATCCAGGCCTATTGGGACAGCTCGTCTACATGAGTGATCGCAGGATTGAGGAAAAAAAACACATGAATGACAAACATACACACACACACACACACACTACAACCATCACTTCAAATACCGAAAATCATACCCACAAATCAGGCAGCATTCATTTCAACAGTAAAAGTTCAGACTAATGGAACCCACAATACACACACACACACACACACACACACACACACACACACACACACACACACACACACACACACACACACACACACACACACACACACACTTCTCAGTTTCGTCTGTAATGGTGTGTGTCTGTCTGAGTGCATATTGATGGAGCAGCTGTTAAAGTCACAGGGGATTCATTGTCCACAATACTAGACTGATCACAAAGACGCTCCTAAGAGCCTTCAGTGTACAGTTGTAGGCAGAGAGACAATGATGAGGAGAGGAGAGAGGGTAAACAAAAGGGAAGAGGGGGTGAAATTAGGTGAAAAAGAAGAAGAAAAAAGAGAGAGAAGAGAAAAGATGGAGATAGAAAAGTTGACCCTGATCAGCAGCATTCAGGTTACTCTCTTGAAGCACATCTTCACAAAAACTCAGGAGAGGAGGTCAGAGAAGACAAATGAGGGGTGCAGCTTCAGTCTGTGTGTGTGCGTGTGTGTGTGTGTGGGGGGGGGGGGGGGGGGGACTCTGACCATCAGGCTGCAATGACTGGCAGCCACCAACAGATCACACTCGTTCAGCCTGTAATTTTATACTCTTCTCATTTTAGCTTTCTGTGTCATTTAGGGGAAAATCCTGATTAGAAGCTAAAGGTTGACACTGACCTTATCCTAAGTTTTTCATGTTGTCTACAAATCTCATGTAAAGAAGCTGACAGTGTGCTAGTCCATCTCCTTTTCCATCTTCATCACGGTACTGTAATTTTTAGCAAGCCTTCCTCAAAAATTTTAATATTCCTGCGTTTGTTGGGGACTATTTACAGCAGCAGATTAAAACACCTTAGTTAACTAGTGAGTATTTAGAGCAGCAGTATGGTAGATCTGACCTTATTTAACCTGAAGGAACATGTCAACCAGTGCAACATGAGGCTTATTGATGTATTCAAAATGTTTTCTTTGATATAAAGTGAGGATGACGTTGTATCAGGCAGGAAGCTCAGGAAATATTTTTTGATGGGTTTCTGTCATTTATCAATCAAAACCGGAATAGTCATACAAACGTGGGGGCGGTTTCATTTGAACTGACATGACCTGTTTGAGTTTAAAATATACAGTCTCGAAGCGCATCAGACCACCTTAAGTTTTTTGCTTTAAGATCCAGCGTAGGGTGCTCACTATCAGAATCGAGACACTGCGTATGGATGCGTTTCGTGTTCTACACCGTAGATGGCAAAACAAAGGGATGGCTGACTTCATGCAGGGCAGCTGCCTTAAGCTGGGTGAACACTGTGCAACTTTAGAGATTCAATTCTACCTCACGTTGTTCGTGTAAATCATCTGGGATTGAAGGCCAAAGCTAAACATTTATGCGCTCACACTGTAACTCTCCCACTGTCTGACATGATCTTCCTGCTCAAATTGTATGTTGCTGTCAGTTCCTCCTTGTTTTTATCAAAGAAGAAGGAATAGAAGTTTGTAAACTAACACTGAAAAGGGAGAGACATGGTGAGAAACGCAGGTAGCTTAGGAGACGTTAGCATTTTGAGTTGACTAGCAAGAAAGCAAACCACATTCAAAGCTACTGTATTGTATATTGATCACTAGCCTCATTCTGATTGTATGTAAGATTCCCTTTTTCTCTTTCTTTCTTGCTGCATTTTCTACTATTGAGTTTTGCCATTTCGTGCCGACATTCTGGGGGAAAAGGGGCTGAGTTTGAAGAATCAACTCATGACTGATGACGGCCGACCAAAATGTGTGACATGCCAGAATTTAATTGTACCATTTGACGGGTGGTCGGGAGCATCTGGTTGCCCCTCGTAACCCCTGTACACTGCACGACAAACAATGCACAAGGAAATTGAAATTCGGTCCGATTCTGAAATGAGTCACATAGATCGGTTCAATAATGGACTCAAATTGCTCAATATATGCCCAGCAACAAATCTGTGGACTCACCTGTTAGCTCTTCAACAAACTGAGGCAGCAGAGGAGGCACCACAGACGAGCAGAGCAATGTCAAGTGTTCGACCTCATATCAAATTCTTTCAAACTTGAATTTTAGAAAAGTGATGGGATCGTGGGGTTTAGTCTTACCAGCAGCAGATATACTTGTTAAAATATATTGATAAACATTTGGTTTCAAATACATTATAGTGTGTTGTAAAATATTTTATAAAGGTGTAAATACATCTTTCTCAAAGTAAGGCAACTTTCCTTAACTCTTTCCTCTCTGAGACAAATCACGTTCAGACCTAAATCAACAAATCTGACTCATCTCATTCCCTGCAATATTTCTAGAACCAAGACTGCCCACGTCCTTAGGGGCCTGTGGCTGGAACAAAGTGGTTGCACACAGAGAGAGGCACAAACTATTCAGAAGAAGAAAAAAATCAATGTATTTCATACTGAGAGAGGGAGAAAAACAGTTACGTCAGTCCGCAGACCACAGACTGAGCAACAGACTAAACCCAGCAGACCTGCGACAGACCCATCTCAGCATCTTCACGTCCCGTTCAAAGTTCTACCCAGTTCAAATGCCTTTGCACACCAAGTTCGTATTTTTCGTCCGATGTTGTCGCACGTTTAAAAATAAATGCGACCCCCTGTTGCGTCAATCACGTTTACATTTCGACTCTGAAACTTTCATTTAAGATTTCGGAACAGCTCGGATGTCAGAGGTGTTCCAGAGAGTTGTTTAAGCTGTTCGGGACAGTGGAATCATAGAAATTTGTTTCCTAGTTTGAATATACGGCCTCAGTGCTGGTAGCGTATCAAACCACAGATATCCTGAAATAGACTTAGAACCAAAAGTGATCCTTTCGCATTTAGTTCTTCAGAAGATTAAATTGACCTTGTTCCTGACAGCTTCAGACCTGAAATCATCCTCACTGCTCAACTCCATTTTACCTCCTGCTAATTTTTGGAACAAATAGATTAACAAGCATCAGACTCAGTGAGCAAGGTCTCTGTGCGTGGCGGTTTATATTGGATGACGGATTTAAAAATAACATATGAAACAATCAATGTGTAACAATCTCCTGAAAGCACAGACATGCTGCTACACTGCAAATATGCAATTATTGCTCAACACTAAAGAGGTGGAGTAGAAAGAAGGACATAGAGATGGTGTCATGAGGAGGAGATGCAGGGAAAGTAGAGAAATAAGTGGGATTTACAAGAAAGTAAAGTAGAAATTTTGAGAATCTCATACCTGCATTCTCTCCAGCATATCAAAGAACTCCGCAGACTGAAACAGAGAGAGAGGCAGATTTCAAAACTTGCAAAACAATGATGTAAACCTCACAAACATCTACTGACACCAGACAGGACACAGGTTAATTTACACCTCATGCAGGGTGTTTTGACGCTCCGTTTAAACCCCAGACGTCTGAATTTAAAGGTCTTACATGGGCAACATTGCCTGCTGACTGTGTACGACTCTCTTACAGCAGCTCTGTCTGGAGGGCAAGACAGAGCTGACTGTGTACGACTCTCTTCCAGCAGCTCTGTCTGGAGGGCAAGACAGAGCCGCACCCAACCGGTGCTCACACCCACATGCACGCACACACTGATAAGCAGCCACTTCCTTAGAGAGCAGCACACACCCACACGTCAACACCACGCTCACACAGACACATGCATCCCCAAACGCATTCACACATTCTCCCACCCGGGCTTCCACCTTGTCGCATAGAAGCTGTAAGGGTGATAATGGTCTACGTGCATCGTGTGTTTGTGCAGCAGGTTTGGTGCACATATCACACGTGAATGCAATGTGCATGGGTAGGCTGTTTTAAACTATACATGTGTGTACATACATGCATGCATATGAAGTAGATTGTATGTTCCCGTCATAAAATAAATTTCAATTTAACAGAAAGTCTGACTGAGAGGAAGAAATTCACATAAGTAGTTCTGGTACAGAATCTACAAAAACACTGAATTTTCCTTTTTCAATGCTGCTGTACAGTTCACAGAATATAACCAAAAGTTAAATCGAATCAAATAATTTAATTTCACAAATTAAAAAAAATCAACTATGACTTACTTTAAATCAATATGACGACTAATATCACGCACTATCTTACACTGCACCTGTCAGGGTGTTGCACACTCTGTAGCACCATAAAATAAAGATAGAGAAGAGGAACTCAGAGATAAATGCATCACCATCGAACCACAGCTCTTCAACCAGGGGGGTGTGAGAGAGGTGTGGTGTTTTACAGCCGTTTGAATGACTCTATTCCAGCAGTAAAAAACTCTTAATGTCTACATTTTGACACAACCATTGTAATACAAAATGAGTGCTTATTCTTCACAATGGTTACCTGCACTTTGGTGGAAATCTGTAAATCTGTCATCACCACTCCTACAGTACGACCCACACATGCACGCACACACACATCAAAGAGGTATCCGGTTACAACACATTTAACTAGTAAATATTAACATATTTTATATTAGCCGTGTGTGTGTGTGTGTGTGTGTGTGTGTGTGTGCGTGTGCTTGTTTTTGTTACCTCTTTAGGACTTTTCCCGGTATGAACACTGACCTTGTCAGGACTACTAGACCTCATGGGGACTATAACCTGGTCCTAATGAGACTACACGTCATGGTTGAGGTCATGGTTAAGGTTAAGGGGTAATCTCTATAAACTCTTTCTGCATGTTGTGAATATTAACAATCTGTAGGCGAAGTGAACAAAAGAGGAAGAACATTGACCAAAATACATCAGTTTTTTTAATTTGTCTCTATTCCTGTGAAGATAGCTGCTAATAGAGATCAGCCAAAATCTGGTATAACACTTCAAAACAATATCACTGTTTGTGTTTTGTGTGGAGAAACGTGTGTGACAAAAGAAACTCTTTTAACAGTGTACAGCGAACTGAAGATAGAGTCTTGTTCCAGATATCTGCTGTACACCAGAAGCCCTAAATTATTGTCTGTGGCCCCCAGAGGCTAAATCGTTGTTAGACGAGATGGGCCAATGGATTGGGTTAAAGGTAAGATGTGAATTATGGTTAGGTTAAGGTGAAGGTTAGGGATAAGGTTTTGGTTTGGCTCCCCACAATGAATGGAAGTCAATGCAAAGTCCTAATAAGGATAGCTGTGCAAACCTGTGTGTGTGTGTGTGTGAAATGTTAACTTGAATTACATGAGAGCAACAGAACTAAAAGACTAAAAGCAGTATTTGCAGCCTTAGGTTCTTCCCTCTCTGATGAAGATATCATATAACGCCCTTACAGACTGTTGACCAGTTAAAAAGACACTGATGCAGCTGGTCCTCTGGCCGTGTTTGGGTGTGTTTGGGCTCCTGTGCTGCTGACAGTGTGCTCAATCATCAGCTATATCCACTATACAGTGACCAGACAACAGCAAGGACAAGAGACGCCTGTGTTTCTCTGTCTCTGAGATGCATTCTGCTAATTTCTTCTCTTATCTTTCTTAACCATCTCAGGATTTCTTGGCTGTTTTTGATTTCTCTATCTTTTCCCTCTCCTTCTCTCTATCGGTTTCGTTTTTTTTTTTTTTTTCGAACTCTCTCTCTTTCTCTCCCTCTCTCTCTTGCCCAGCAACAACATCAGCATCTCTTATCTCCCATGGCAACCCTACCACAGACTGCGGGCAGATTAGATCAGCTGCTTCTGACACTCAGCGGCTGCAAGAATTCTTACATATTCATGTGGAGTCATGAACATATTCAACCGCACGTCGACGGCAATGATCATGTCCTGACATCTTCAGGATAAAAAGCATAATACATATAAATATCCAGTTAACTTATAATATAATTAAATTTAATTAAAAATAATAAAAATTAAACTCTAACACAGCTAAAGTGCTTTGTTTCTTTTCACACGTTGAGCTCTTGTTATAGCCACAACAGTCCCTCCCTGTTTAGTCGAATGCATTTCACTTCTGCCTGCAACATGTGAGAGCTTTGTTCAGACTAGCTGCACCTCAGAGTTTGCAATGTCCTAAAATGACTGCAGCGTGATCCACAGACACGTCTTTCCACGACAAGGTGGGGGCATGAGTGGATGGGACAGATGTGCATTAAAATACAGTTACAGAGCCCTGTAGGTGGAAAACTGGCTCATATATGCACTGACACACATTTGTATTTGATACCTCAGTCAAAACTGTTTTGGTGTGGCCCTTGGGTTATGAAATACTGTTGTGATATGCTGTAAACGTGGGAGTAAATCTGCTATGAATAAAACATATAACCATGAAAGTTTAAAGGATGCGTCGTCTGTATAATTCAATCACAACACTGACTGTAACTGCAATTATTCTGCTGCACTGTTAGGTTAGGTTGTAAAAATCCTCTTAGATTAGATTCATTGCAATTGCAGGATTTATATGCAGGTAAACACACTTTCTGAGGAAAGTTTATGTCTTTTTAGTTAAAATACAGACTTACCTTAACAACAGCAGCTACATCTGAACCCTCCCTGTCTTCCTTCTATCTTTCCTACTTCTATTCTAACATCCTCTACAGTCTACATTTACTAAAGAACTTCCCTCCCACTCACTTTTAATCTCTATTTTGCTTTTAAACGTCTCAAGCTCAAACAGGAAAATCAAGTAAGGCGGCATTCAACAAAACAAAAGCGGCCATTCCAGTGTGTATATGTCTATACACTACACAAAAACAACACAAAATACACACATACACACTCTGTAGGTCTGGATTAACAGCTGTCTAATGGTCTATGTTTTGCTGTCTTGATGGAAGCGTCAAGTTGACTGTTGACATTAAAACAGTGTGACTACAGAGCGCGCGCACACACACACACACACACACACACAGGCTGCATTACCTGTAATTAAATTGGATTATAGGACTTAACCCTTTCTATTTGTCTGCAGGAGTAGAAATACTCAGTTCATGAATAAAGTCGAGTACTTGAGTGAGCATACTTTATTACTTTCCACCACTGCTAACTAATATGTTTAACATAGATAAAGATGGGAAACACCTCTCCACTTCCTCCCAATATCTCGAATATAAACAGCGCCATCATTTGAAGTTGTACCTTTAGATCTAACAGCTAATCCTCCTGCTGTGGCAGATCAACCTTTCACATGTGGCATCAATTATGTGCTCTTATGCCTTTGAGTACGGCACAAAGAAAAAAAGCATAATGAAGGACAGTGGAGGCCTCTTGTCCCAAAGGACTTTTCTTAAAAGTGTCCTTGATGTCCCCTGGGACTCCAGAGAGCCGATACAACCGAGACGTGGCAGCGAGGTCCTGCCAATACATATGCTCCACCAATCGCGAGTCTGCCTCAGCTGTCAATCTTGACGTTTCACAGCGTTTTTATAGCATTAAATAATTAAACCCAATCTTATCGGAAAATGACACCCTAACTGTGAACTAGTTCAGGCAGCAAACTCGAGCTGCCCCTCATCCACGACCCTCTATAATACAAACGATGGTCTTTTTAAGCTGTAAAGATTTCCCATCTCTCCCTTTGCTTGTCAATGCCTCTGCTGCCCTGCGTCAGTATCGCTGCCTGTCGATTCAGCCCTGCCATTCCACCCCCATCATATTAAGGTTATCTTCTCTGGGGAAGGGATGAAGTCAGAAACTAGACACCAAACCCTAACTCTGTTCTGCTGCTGCAATCAACATTTCAAACATGACATGAGTTGTCTGACTGAACCTCCTTAAATAAAACATTTACTTTGACTTTTTAGTTCGGTCCATGTCCCATTCATTAATATGGAGGAGGCAGGATCTATAGCCTATACTGCAGCCAGCCACCAGATGGCGATGGCCTCCCTTGTGGGGAGCTGTTAATGTTATCCATCTTAATATGGAAACTGTGATGTTTACGCACCACTGTTATGACCTCTGACCTCTAGATAACCTCTCCTAAACAATAAAAGACCTCAAAGAGACAACATTTCCTTACTTTAACTTTTTAAAGCATGTTCTGTTTGCTTATATAAAGTCATTATCGTCCTACAACCAGCTAAAGAGCACAGTAGCCATGTGTGTACCAGGTTTATAAAACCTCCATTGTCATGCAAGTCTGGCCGACCAGGTGGCTTGTGTTTATGGCCACTGTATTGGAAGGGCAATGCAAATAAGTACGTTGTGTAGCAACAACGTGTAGCCTGTGCAATCATGTGTGAACACGCACAACACAGGACCAGATTGAAATTGGTGTGTATAAAAACTCACAGCGAAGCGGTGGAGACTTGGTTTGGTCAATATTACTGCATTTAGACTTTCAGATTCAATCTTTCATTTATGAGCCACAGAATCACATTTGCTTTGTTCCACACCTTTTATTTCTCTTATTTAGTGCAGACAGCAGCAACAATCTGAAAAGTCTTGGGTTTAATTTAACGGGAACTATGATTGTATGAAATTGTAACTTTCAGAAAAACTGTGGGTTTGTGATTTATAATTGCCAGAAATCAGCTGAACACTGAGTAGGAAATTTATCCTTTAAGGCTTGATCTGTATTTTTCTCATTCATCATATCAGTCTTAGGTTATTATTATATTTTCTACCCTGGCCTGACAGTATATATTCCACTGAGCAAACTTTATCCCTGTATGACTCTCCTCCTTTCTGTACTTTCTCCCTCTGTGTTGTCGTCAGCTGGTTCAATAATGATGGCTTAGTTCAAGGTGACATGCTACACAAGGGGCTCTATTCTGCAGGAGCCAGTTTCTGTATTTCTTAATCTGCCTCCCTGGAAAATGTATCCCCTCTTTTAACATGCTGGAGGAAACAGGAAGGACAAATTCGTCAGCTGAATAGTCAGTAATGTATGTCTGAAATCATTACACCTCATAATATCATATAGATTATGAAATGTTTTCTCTACGTGTGCACAATAATCTCATGGATCAATGAGACAACACGAGAAAGAGGATCCTCTTGACTGAACTTGACAATTTGTGGTCAGCACAGCCTGTACAACCATATTTCAACTGCAATTCCTTGTTCAAAACACAGTATTTTATTGGAAAGAGCCAAACCAACCTAAAGGCTCCAAATCATTGTAGAAGTAAAAACATGCAAGCTCATGACCTTGAAAGCTACTGCACAGTGTGCAGCTCAAGAGTGCCATGGCCCAATTCTCCAAACTCAGCCCGCCATATTCTAATTTGTCCCGCCAGAGTTTAATGATGAACCCCAAAAAATGTACGTAAAAAGTTAGTGCTATCGAACATAAAGTTTTTACAGTCGACGTACACAGCTAGCCAACTACGTGCATGTGCACCCACGCTACCACAACAGACTGAATCAACTCTGTGGGAAACACTGACAGTAGGGTCTTGAGAATGAATAAGGAGTAAAATTATGAGGCGGAAAAAGGAATGTATGGCAGTGTCACAGAACACAGTCCTGTTCTTGCCTTTGCTTGTCATCTCGGGCTCTTATTCTGCCTTCAGAATGATTTATATAATTTATTAATACACTGACAAAAGGATTACATCACTCTAAGCATAGAGGAGCTGCCATGGCAAAACTGAGGGAGTCAATTTACACAGTGAAGTAGCTGTGTTTACTGTCTGTGAGAGAAAGATTGGACATAAATTATGGAGAACCTTTTTTGAGGAGAATCTGACCTAACTTGACGCCCCATGAAAAATCTCAAAAATCAAGAGAATCATGTGCCAAACCACGATCCGAACCGGAAACCTTCCTGCTGAGAAGCGACAGTGCTAACCACCTTGTACATCTTTTATTAACTTTATACAATTCATTTAGTTAGATGTTAATGGAATGTATGTGTTTCAGTTACCAGTTTCACTGCTGTGGCTGATCAATGTAAGAGATAAAGCAGTGTCAACTGTAAAGAAATACCTTCCTTTGTTTTAATTGTAGTTTTGTTATGTGTGTCACATTGTGAATTTTAAGTAGTTGTGACACTGCAGCTTGTCTCTGACCTGCTGCGCTTGCTGAAGCGGTTTCTCAATGAGGATATTTAGAATCAATACGTTTTCTGATTGGTTTAAAGGTCTAAAGGGCAAAGTTTGTCAAAGAAAAAGTCAGTAAATCAATGTTTTTGGGTGAGTGTGGGTGTGTGTGTTGAGACAAATATGTGTGCACATCCACATCAATGCTCGTGTGTGTCCTGTCCTACCTTCATGCTGGGCGGTGCAGTGCGGGGTGGTGAGGGGGGACATTCTCCCAGAGGGACAGTGGAGATGTTCAGCTGCTCCTGTTTCCTGTAGAGAAGAGGACACAATAAAGAAGGTTGATTTATTGATGTTCGAGTCCATCACAATTCACCCGTCCTCTCAGGCAGACGCACGATCCTTCCCTTATTTTCAGAGTGTGGCCTAAGGACAATGTTACAGAATACTTTTATTTACCCTCAGAAGTCATTCTTCTCTCTAGAAAACAGCTTCTGACCTGATGTTCCAACATGACTCAGCATGTTTGCAGGTTTGATAGAAAACCATCTGCCTCTCCATAGGTCCGGATGCCAACTGGCTATCCAGCTGTGCTCCCTACAGATGTTGCTCAACTGGGATATCTCATTTTATTTATATTTTCATTATTATGCTAATGATAAGAAAAGATAGGATAATTACTAATAACCCTGTTTTCAACAACCTGAAAAACCAGATATGTGTGAACAACCACCACTGTCTGTGTCAGTCCAGTTCATATCCAGTATAGGCCTGCAACCTAAAGATTATATAGGTTTTATATAGATTTTTATGTCAGTCAGTGAGTCTGTTGGAAATACACAGTGAAGAGTTGTATCGGCTCTCTGGAGTCCCAGAGGACATCAAGGACACTTTAAAGAAAAGTCGTTTGGAACAAGAGGCCTCCGCTCTCCATTATGCTTTTTTCTTTGTGCCGTACTCAGAGGCATAAGAGCACATTAATGATGCCACATGTGAAAGGTTGAGCTCCCACTGGGAGACAGCAGGAGGATTAGCTGTGATATCTCTGAAGGTACAACTTCAAATATGATGCATTGAGATGGGTTTTTTCTTACGCTGAGTATGATCAAGATGAACAAGAACAGAAAAACCTGGCTCTAGTGAATTTAAATGAGGTTTCATGAGGAGACTCCTGGGCCTTTGTGGAGGTATGTGCTTTACTGAGTGTCAGCAAGTTCCCATTGTTACAGTGAAAATAGAATTTGTATCAGGTTTTACAGGATGTGCACCATGTTTCCCCTCCAAGTGGAGAGCTGTAACTGATCACTTCAGATTAAGTGAATGGAAGCGCAGGAAGAAAGATTTAATTGAGTGTTAATGTGAAATTAACATGCCCCTACTTTCCATTCATTAGCTGGAACCATAAAAGCCCCTTCTGTCTTCTCTTATGCAGCTTTGTGAAGTGGTTGTGAGCAGCAAAGACACTTGATATTGCACAGTATGAAAATTTGAAAATAGTGAACTTGAGTCCTTCAGGAGTGGAGCCCTTGAATTTACTCAGCAATTCTCATTGACGGTCAACGTCACAGCCACAGTGTCCATTTTTACCTACACCAAAATAAAGATTGGAAAAAACATCAGACAAAGCAAGCCTGTCTCCTTTTGCCATTTCAGGGCAAACCCGAATCATGTTTAGCCCTATTCCTCATTCTGAAAAAGAACGTACCAGCCATTTCTTTCCCAGGCTCAGCACTCACACAATACACCACTGTGTCTTTGTGAGTGAGGCAGTGTATTACTTCACAGTATCAAAGGGTGGGCAATGTTTGAATGAGCATCATAAGCCAAGAGTGAAAAAAAAGATTAAAAAAAGTTTTTTTTGCTGTTCATTGATCTTTCTCTTGTCAGTAGGTGTTTTCTGCCGCTGACCAGTGAAAAGTAAAAGCTTTTTCAGACACCGGTCCCTGTCCCCTCTGTGGCGCCCTGTGTGCGGCCCAAGGACGACACCTATCTCACACCTGCACGCAGAGAGATGCTGTTTGCCGAGAGTGCGTGTCCGCGAGGGAGAGTGGGAGAAGACAAGGTGCTATTGTCCTTGCTGCCTGGATTGTCTCAGGGGTGATGGAACAGCTACGTCACAGTGACTGACCTCACCCACAAATGAAGGGAGGGAGAGAGAGAGAGCACTACTGGGACAAGAGGCGGCAGGAAGCAAAGACACAATTTAGGAAGAACAAGTCATGGAGAAAGCTAGTCAGAAGAGAGTCGTGTGGAGAGAGGATTAGATGAGATGTTTTTTTTTCATCAAGTAAAGTAAAATGCAACATCACAGCTGAGGTTAGAAATTTTATGATTAACACCATAACATGTTCCCAGTGTGAGCGCACAAGGTGGTGTGCATGTTATGAGGTAAGAAAGAACATCCTGGGCCTGGAGGCGGCAGACAGGCAACTAGCACCACACTTTCATGCAGGAGAAAAGACAAGAATTTGTGTCTTGTTGCAAACTAGTCCCAGTTTGTGTCTCGGACTAGTTGTTTTTCAAAATGTTTTTCTGAAAAATATTATTCTGTTAATATTTAATAAACCAGGCAGGTCGTTTATAAGGTTTCTCTCATGAAGATATTTTCAAAAACCCTCTTCAAACCAGTGGGATAAAAAAAATATTCCATCCACTGCACGATGACAGAAGCAGAAATGGCATTAGACCTGGCTCAATTCATGGTGTGAACGTAAAAATAACTTTAACATTTTCCTTGTGTCATACAATAATTGCTTGAAATAGGACACACAATTTTAAAAAGAGATTCAAATTTTTTTCTTATAAAATACCGTTTCATCCAAATGCTTAGAAGAGTCGAAGGATTCTGGAAATTCCTTCAGAAAATGGGATTTCTTTGAACACTTCTCACAGGAGATCCTAACCATTCACCAAAGTTAAATAGAGCAAGAACAGGCGTTTAGTGTGAGGAGCAGGATGAAAGCAACACAATTCTACCTATTCCAAGTCAGTGAACCATCACACTTAAAATTTTGAGGGTGCTATTTTAAGGTAAAGGTTCAATTTGGTTGCTTTAAGGGACAAATGTGTGATTTATTTCATGAACTATTTTATCAGCTCTGTTCTGTTGATGCCTTCAGTGCTGGCTTGGAGGAAGCACTTGGGCAGTGAAATGAAATGACAAGGTCAAACTGCTTTCAATCCTCTGGCTCTGAGGTGGTACAAACACAGTCTGGCAGAAACCTCCCAGCCGCTGCCGCACACTTACATTATTAAAAATACCCAGTAAATACTGACTGACTACACAGTGGCTGCTTCACTTTGTGTGGCTTTCTCTGGCCCGGCAGTCTGCCAAGAGCAGTGAAGTCACCTCTGAACAACTCACCCATCCAAAACAATAGACATGCTCTATAAAGGATTTCAGGAAATAGCTGCTGTTTGAGGAAAAAAGTGAAATTCAGTTTAAGCACCTGTCACCTGGGGCTAAGATTAAGATGTTGTGAACCTACTGGACAAAACTAAGGCAGATCTGCATCTACATCCAAAGAAGTACAAGATGTACATTTGTTGTAAAGCAGAATGTCAGTCATCCAGCTTTCATTTCTCTGCTGCTAATTGTGGTTGATTCAACACTAATTACATCTACACAGTCATCATGTTTATCTAATGATGGCGGTAATCTGTGTTTGCACCAGTCTTTTTGAGAGACAGAGGGAGAGAGACAGATGAAGAGAGAAACCGTGATACATCTTTGTTGTTGTATTTATTGATTACACCATGCAGATAAGATTGGGACAGCAGGACATTATGGCACAGGCATGGAGACAGAGCGGGAAAGAGTGGGGAGGGAAAAAAAAGACCAACAGCATCTTGCACATCCCCCACATGATGGACAGATCACAGGAAGAGGCGATAAGAGGATGGAAAGAGGGCATCAGGGCGATAGAGGATGTGGAAAGATAAAGAACAGACGGAAAGCTAGCGGGTGAACCGCAGGTTTCGGGCAAGAGCCACCCAGGGCCTCGCTGTTGCGCACTCCTGTTTCCAGTTAGGCTTAATATTTGTTATGAAACTTGATAAGAAGCCTGGGTCTTCATGCTGATTGGCCAATTACACAACTGATGGTTTCTCTAATGGAGTTAATACAACAGTAATTGGACACAGAGAAAAGGAGAAAGCTGAGGGGCTGTGGAGAGATGGCAAGCACGGAGGGGGCAGGGAACCTAAGATCCCATCTCATCAACCCTGATGTACATTAAAGTCTACTGAGAATCAGGAAGTTGCGCAGCAGAATCCAATTGGACGTGACAGTCGCAGCTCTGATGAGCACTTTAAGAGGCTGATGTTACAGGAGACATGCAGGGAAAGGTGATGCCTGTTGCTTCATATAACTTAGGATAACTTCTCTTTTCTTAGACAGATTTTCTGTGCTTCAGCTTCAGCGCTTCTCCCCAAGCTGACATTGCTTTGCATGCCCATGAAATGTCTACTCTGGATTTCACTTCTGCTCTAGCAAAAACGTTTTTAAAACTCCCCAACTAATAGAATGCCAGGTGCAGTGATCCCCCTAGTTGTGGGTGTGTACAAAAAAACAGTGAGACTCGAGGAAATAAAGTAAACTCCTTTGAGCACATACTCCCCCACTTCACTCACCAACTCACTACCGATCTTCAAATCACTGCTCAAAACATATTTTTACAGGAAAGCATTTCTAGCATGCGACTTGTAATTATTTTCATAACAACAATCAGTCTTATAGAGTTCAAGTGTGATGTTCCTGATCTTTCTCTCCCCCTCTCCCATGGACTTTTGTGTGGAGCACTTTGTAACCTCGTTTAGATGAGTGCTACAAATCCCTTCTGTCGTTTTTGCACAAGAAACAAACAAAGGGACAGGGGTGATGAATGAAGATGAGGATTAAGACTTCAGTTCAAACTAGATTTATGTTACTGTGTGGAAATAAGTACACAGGCCATTAAAGAATCTTGTCAGATGATTGATATTGAGTAAACAGTAACCTGTTGCATAGGAGCAAAACCCTGAGATACAAATTGACAACAAACAAACCCAGCCTATTTCTGTTCTTTGTTTTGTATATCGCTACAGTCATTTGTAGCCTTTTGTGTCCAAAGGTGGTTGTTTTTGTATTTGTGGTCATTTTTCATCCCTTCCTGGATGTTTCGTGTCTCTTCCCTTTGGTTTTGTGTCTCTTTGTAGATGTTAACCAGGTTAACCACTTCAACCAGAGGCTCTTGTCCGACAGCCCCGTGATCCCTTGGGCCTTTGAGCCCATTTGGCCTGTTCAGTGATTTATCCAGACAAGGAAGAAAGAAAAAATATAGTTAATCAGAAACTATAAAACTTAAAAGGCTGTGGAATTAACTAATAAATCACATCTAAACTAAATAAGCGGAGGAGGGAGTGATTTCAGACGCAGCCTAGTATTTTGGGTTCATTTCAGCAAATGTGTGACTGAGGATAATAAGTGACATTATGAGCTACATTAGAGAACTGTAACATCTTAAAGCAGAAATTTAAATTAACACTTTGACTTATTGTCTGTCCTTGATTCCCCCTGCACCATCAACTATTAGTGGTGCAGTTACACAGTCCACTCCACAGAGAGAGGGAAAAAAAGGATGCATGACTCAGCTGTCTGACAGGAGAGTACTGGCATCCCAGATATGTGTATAGGTCAGGGGAGCAATAATTGGGAGGCAACGACGCTCCAAGTCACCGGCTGCTTCCTGTGGGAACCTTTCTCTCTTACTGTGATATGAATAGATACAAAGATGGCAGCAGGAGAAAAGAGCGTCCAGCCAGAAAACCTGCAACGCACTCATTAGCAACAGGAGGAAGAGACACAGACAGTGAGGGGGTGATGAGGAACAGGGGAGCAACATGTCTGGAGAGAAGACACCAGAGAAATGCTGCTTCTATAAACTTATATATGAAAGTGTACAAAAGTAATTGGTCCTTCAACTACAGAGCTGGCAGCAAGTAAATATCCTTTTCATTGAGCCAATGTGCTGATGGAGTAGGAGAGAGGAAATGGACTGCGTGTGTGTTTGTGAATGAATGTTCTTTGTAGTCTCAGACTAAGGTTTGTGTTATATGTGACACACACATGCAAACAGAGAAGCTGAGCAGAGACCCTGAAGTGTTTTTTGTTTGTACTCCTTAAGGCATTTTCATACCTGAAAGTCTGCATATAAAGATGGACGATATGACAGCATCCCAAAAGTGAAGCCAAAGCGCCTCGATCGCCACCTGGTGGGTTAGCCACCCTAACCCATTTTGATTTTAATTAGTTATTTGATACTATAAAAACAGGGTTAAACGTCATGATTGACAGCTGAGACAGAATCGGGATAATTTATATTATTGGGCCATCTAGCCCTTATAACACCCCTTCAACCGTAGTGTATTCAGGACCCCCCTAAAAGCGAAGGGATATACGGGAATTCCCGAATGCTTTGTGAATGGAAGAAGCGAATCAAGATGGCAACAGCTGTGTGTAAATTCTCATGTAAGTATGAAAGCTTGCATAATAATCATTAAAAAAACATTTACATCCAGCAGAATATCTTATTTTAATCCAGCAGCAAATGAAAATGGCACTGTATCGCTGTGACAAGCGTTTCAGAAAAATCGCTTTTCACGTCAAAGTGAGACTAACAGGTAACGCTTGTTATGAAGTTTGAAAAAAACGTCAGCGCTCCTGTTATAACGTTTTTACTGCGGGGCAGAAGTTGCTATGGACAAGACTAATGTTACATTGAAATAACAAACACGCTGACTGACTGTGTATTGATCAAGAGATCAATCTGCCCCATCTGTCCTGCAGTTGTCAGATGGGTCTCGATTATAATGTTAGTTGATAACGGCTATTAATACAATAACATTAGTTGATATTGTTTGTCACTGTTATAACATTGGTTGGCAGCTAATGTTTTAGCGAGTGGTGTATCACTTCCTAAAGGAAGATTTTCTAGCCCTCTTCCCTGTGGCTCCGTTTGGAACATGCCCAGCAAAGGGCACTTTATATCCAGGGATAAGGCCAAGTGAGAGGAATTGGGACAGGGCATTGCTCTTTGTCCCCATGAGGAAGTGAAATTGCTGTGTATATAGATTTAGGTCCCCATAACATGAGCAACACCTAGACCTCACACACACACACACACACTCTCACACTCTCTCGCTCTCTCTCACACACACACACACACACACACACACACTCACATATACACAGAGACAGTACAAGCTGGTAAAAGGTTATCTACAGTAGCTTTTGTCTTACCTTTGAAATGTCAGTGTTGTTTTCTGTCTCGTTGCTCAAATGGTGCTGGGACACTGATAAAGGCCATGCTTGCCTCTGTGTCTGCGGTTGTGCTTCATGCAGTATGACCGCACTTTACCCTCACGTGATTATCATGTATTTGTGGATGAATAAACAAGGAGCCCTTTGATCAAATAAACACCTGTATAATCGCTGAGAAATGTAGTGTAAACTCAAAGATAATATGCTGTCAAGTAAATTCTTTAAATGATTGTTTTATTTTCGAGTAGAGACCACAAATATGGATGGACGACTCATCACCATTTTCAGCCATTGTAAAAAAATGTTGGAGCCAGTGTCTGCGCAGTAGTGATGGTGGAATGGAGCTGATGTAATCCGGTACACACGCTCAAACAATTGCGAGTCAGTCTCAGCTATCAATCATGATGCTTCACCCTATTTTTACAGTATCACAACTTATTAAAACTGAACTTACTGGAAAATAACACATGACCATCCAATGTTTGACACATATTTTGGCTTTTTTCTGTTGGCAGTAAGCCAACAGGGGGCGGTCAAGATGATATGGCTTCCCTTCTGGGAGCTGTCCAGTTTTATATACAGTCTGTAATATAAAAGTTGTTCTCAGAAGATGTGCCACTCTCTCCTTTTCAAAAGCATTTTCAAATCAAGCATCTTCTCTTCAACTGATTGCTGAACATTATCAACACTAGACAAAGATGGTGAGGTGATAACATCAAGTATATATGTACATATATATATATTCACTCATTGTACACTTAATACAACAGACAACTGCCTCCATGCACTCTGGCTCTGCCCGCCAATACAACATTTCTGGGAACAAGTAACAACTCCACTGTTTGTATTCCTTGGCTGCAATATTCCATTTTTCCCTTCTGTATGTACACTCTGTATTCTGGAGACACTCCGCACAAATTCAACACAGATCATAACACCCCTACTAGTAGCCCTAACTATCGCCAAGAAAACAAACTTCTCAACTTGAAAAACAGGAACAAAATCAATAAATCGAAATGGTTGGAATTTTTAGCACAACAGATCAATGGAACAACAATCAGCGCTACAAAAAAAAAGTTAGAAGAGTTCAATAAAGTCTATTCAACAATCCTCAAATCTCTCCTATTGCCGATGAGTTAATGCCACAAAATAAATGTGAAAAGTAAAGTGATGTAAGCATATAACTGGGAAGGAAGGAAGATTTAAAAAAAGGAAAGCAGAGAAGGAAAAAGGAAAAAAGAAACAGAAAAATGTATGCAACTGGAAATGTGTATAAATAGAACAGAAATACCACACCCATCCTGTAAAGCCCCATGAATAAAACCCAAACAGATTACACTTATTTTTTACCTCTTTTGATTTTTTTTGTCCTGTTTGTTTTTTGTTTGTTTTTCTTTATATTATTATTTTTTTGTTAATTTTAATATTATCATTATTATTACCATCATGATTTATTTGTTTTGTTTGTTTGTCTCTTTCTCCACACACTGTCTCCTACTACCTATCTATATCCCTATCTATGTCTATGTATATGCACTAATTGTTGAATAAAGGTAAAGAGTCTGTCTATGAATCATCTGAACAGATTTCATATTTTTGATTTGAGAAGTTCATGTCCTCTGGCGCTGCACTGCAGTGAAAACACAGCTGACTGACATCATACCACTCTCTCTGTCACATCGCTGGACATGCCATAAATCCTGTCTAACCCTTTTCATTTTCCAGGAACCACTTCCTCTTTATCATTGCTCTATCTCGCCCAGTCTCACTGACTCGAGTCAAAGGAGAAAAAAAGAATAGATCCGTCAGATGACATTGAATTCTTCTCTTCTCAACCAGCTCCACCACTTCAGACTAGCTGATAAATACACCAGAGGATAAAGGTCCCGGAGAAAAAGAACAGAGATGTTAAGACAGAGAGGGAGAGGAGCAGAATAAATGGATGTCAAACAGATCGCTGAAAGAGAGGAGGCCACAGAGCGAGGCATGGGGAGGGAGAATAAATGAATCTGTGCAGACTAAAAATAGCACTCTCAATCTCCAGTGCGGAGCTGGGTAAATAGGGCTGTGTTAGTTGGGTCTCTGGACACTTGTTAGAGACAATACTATCTCATCCATTACACCCTGAGACAAGGCTGACACTCACACACATACACATTAACACACATATTTGTACAAACAGACATGTGAGTTCAAGTGCAATCAAACGTGTGCATGTTTGTGTGTGAGAGAGCCAATACTAGCGGCCCCCCATGACTTGGTAATCACAAAAGGAATGACATGCAAAAGAGGGAGAAAAAAAAAGAGAGTAAGAGAGTAGAAAAAAGAAAAGCAGGGGGAGACAGAGGAATGGAAATACAAGTGAGTCAGTGAATAAAAAGTGGTTGTGTGACACAGCAGGAGGAGGGTTTAAGTGCGAGAGGAGGGAGGGAGCTACAAGACAAGGAAAAACTGTGTAAGGTGTCCAGAGAAGCACCACTTTAAAACATCTGCTGTGGTTACTCTGCTGAACCAGGTTTTCCCTTCACACAAGTGCAGATGATTCATCCTCCATCTGGAAAACACCACCTGGAATTAAGGGTTAACTAAACAGTGTCTCTTTTTTTTCTGTCAAGTAAGAACTTGAATGAGAAAAAAATGATTCTATTCAAATGAAAAGGAAAATATAGCTTCTTCCTTATACAAATGAACAAGCAGTGACCGTCCAATCATAGCATATAGCAACCGTAGCTAGATGCAGCAGGTCAGTCAAGTTTTGGATTTCTCCAAAACTGTTGAAATAAAAAGTATAACGATGCTTTGTATCGAGTGTTTGGCGTTTTGTATTGTACATGTTACTTCCCCCGTCTGGAGGCTGCAGAGTTGCTAACCGACTAGGCATTTCAGAGGAAGCTGGCAGGTTATTACTGCTGTCGCTTATTCAGCCCAAAATATTTATCCAAACACATGTCAACTGCAGGACACAACTACAAAGACTTCATGTCTGAGATTATCCATGATATGGTCTTATGCTTTCATCCATTATCTATACTGCTTCTCCTCTAAGGGAAGCAGGCCTAGAGTCTCCAATTAACTTAAACCCAATCTGTATGTCTTTGGACTGTGGGAGGAAGTACCTGCAAACACACAGACACAGGCAGAACATGCAAACTCCACAAAGGCAAACTGGGATATGAACCGGGAACCTTCTTGCTATGTGGTGCCAACATGCCGGTCTAAATTTGAGCTTGTCTATTTAAGAGAGACACATCCCACCATCACAGTGCATGGACATGCTCTTCAGAGGAAGTCTACACTCACTTTGTATCTATGATACTGTTGTTACGACCTGTCCCAAACATCTTTATATCAAGGGCCCTGCAGATTTGCACATTTATAATAGACCACCACAAACTATTTGATGACATTTTCTCTTAAGGGACCACAGCTGTGGTGATAATTGCAAAACTGTCACACCAAATTAATCTTTTTCGTCCACAGGGAAATATGCAGTGAGGGTTTTAAAAAACAAAATAAAATCAGACGTCTGGGACATTCAGAGAAAACTAAAAGGACTGTATCAAAAGACTAAAAATAACTGGGAGAGAAAAAGATCATATGAAGTGACAGCAACTGCAAATACTTAAATGTGGAAGCTGCTATATAAGAGTACAAAAGGTCAGTAGGTGAGTTATTAATGTGAATAAGGTTTTTCAGGTTCAGAATATAGTTGGAGATGGATGCAAAGACAATCCTCAGGCTTATTATCTTCTCTGTTGCAATAACCTGAAGGCAAGACCTCAAACTCTTAGTGAAGGTTAATCTATGGTCCCATTCGCTGAATTGCTGTAAGGATGTTTTCACACCTTAAAGTTCAGACTAACATCTGAGCCAAAGTTCACGTCTTTTTTTACATTGTTGATATTTCATTCATTTAGTTTTAGTTTCACTTTGTAATTTACAGAGTGGACTAAAGACCTTTGTATGACATACATAAGTCCTGACATCTTCACCTACTTCGACTGTCTATACTTGACATTGATTGGTTTCCCAACAAGTGTGTGTCTGATGTCAGCCTGTTATCAATTTGATGGTTACTTTCCATTTAAATTGAGAAATTGAATGAAACAGTTAATTTCAACAATGTTTTTGCCACTGTAATATCATTATTTTGTCATTTAAACGTTATATTGTCGAGGCAGAAGACTGCAATTGGTCCCGTCTTACTACATTTTTTGTCCTGTGGTCCAGACTGTGGTTTGTGCACCTTTCACACCTGATATTTCAGTGCAGACTAAACTGAAATGTTTGAAGGTCCAGATGAAACTTTGCAGGATCTGACTCACCCCAACTGCTGTCTGTCGTCACATAAACAATTCTGTTTATGGCAGTGTAAAGGTTTCTATAATAAACAGACATCAAAGCAGGAAAAACATTCAAAGGGTTCTATTTTTTTAGGATGAAAAGATGCAGCTTCACATTTCCTTTATCTCATTGGATATTAAAACACAGATTCTTGTCCGTAGCAGTGCCTGAGTGGTCGTTGATTTCCACCAGCTCCATTTCCTCTCCCTTAATAACAGTCATTGCAGCAGCAGAGGACAACTTTATAAAATCAATTCTCATTGTCCTTAGTTTTTGCTACATTTAGCAGAATGAAGGACCTGTCACACCATGACCCCAAGTCCTCCTCCACAGGCCGGTGATCTTAATCCACCCAATCCAAACCCATGTAGGCTGACTAACAGCCATATCCTCAGTACCTTTTATGGGTGTCTACTCTCATCATAACTTAGGAGGACCTTGTGGGGAGCCAAAGAGTGATTCTATTTAAAGGGAGACTCAACTTCACCTGCGAGTCAACGTGACCTGTTGAGAGGTGCGTAATGTGTAATGTCTATGATTATATCTTAATTATTGTTTTAATGATATGCAAGCTGACATAGAAAGTATGTCACTCACTTTGCAAAAGGAGACAACCCTTGAGAGTCTCCACATTCACTGTCATGTAGCCTAGCAAGATAGATTTCTGAACATGTCCATTCTCGAGAGCATGCAATTTGCTAACACAGAACCACAAGGTTAGTGCTAAAGTTTAAAATATGTGAATAAACAGTCGGCAAAAATCAATGGTCATGCAATAAGCCTGGTTGGATTTAATGAAAGACGTGGATCATCCTCATTGCAATCTGCAAACTATGTTGAAAATCTGTTAGAGAATGCACCATAACTAATTTGTTCCTCATCCTTCAAACTAACCACCAGTCCTAAACCAGCCATGGTACCAGCCCAAAAGCATACTCAGCAATCTTCAGAGGAATCATTCTGCCAACAAGTCTTTCAACTTTAGACACAGGATATAGGAAAATTGCTATTTCTTATAAGTCGTTTATGGGCTGTATTTGAAATTTGAACATTCATTTGAATGTGACGGAGAGCTCCTATTTGAATTGTTTTGAATTCAAAATATACAGTCTAGAGGCCACGTCTGAAGAAGTTGCCTCGTAATCCAGCAGAGGGTGCTCAATATCAGCTTGACCTATTAGATGTCATCTCGACCAGTAAAGTAAGTCGATAAGGCCAGGCTGTTTGTCCTCCTTGTACCATGCTGCCGTATTCTTCAACAGAAACAAATGGGCGGGCTCACCTGTTAGCAGCAGCTAACATGCGTTTCATGTCAGATTTGTTCAAACTAGTTTTGTGGAAAAAGTGACAGCCCTAGTTGCTTATCAGAGTGTTCAGCCGGCTGGCCTAACTTGACATGCGGTTAGGGGAGAAAAGGGGAGTAAAGCTCACTTATTAACATGTGCAGTAAACAGTGCCAGGTTAGCTGCTTTCCCATGTTTCCTGTCTTAGTGCTAAGCTATGCTAACCAGCTAATCTAGAATCGAGAATCTAGAATCTAGTCTATGATCTTATTTCAGAGTGGTGGTGATCTTCCTATCCAACTTTAACTTTTTCAGTGCATAAGTATATTTAAAATCCAGGAAGTTATGGTAAAATGTTATGGTTTTCTTCAAATGTTTGGGAGATGTAGACGTCCAAATCCTTTTAGTCCTTGCTTCTTGACACTGAAGTGAACGGTTGATGAAAATTCATGCCTGAGGACAGTGTTAACCCCCTTTATAAGCGTTACCTTGAGGTGTTCCCAGCTGGAAAGAGAAAACCCAAAGTGCTGTTGAAGCATGAGGAAGCCTTGGGCATTTGGGATTTTATTATGATGCATCTGCTCAACATCTCTAGTTTGTCACCACTTCTATAGTGTAATTTTTAGACAAGGTAAGCATTCATCTATAAACCTAGACAATTCTCTCTCCTTGTTTTCCTCAGTAAATTAGTTTCAGACAGTGACCCTCTTAAGGTAGTTTTTGTGAGACTCAAACCTACAATTTACCACAAAGGTCATTCCTTTTCCCTGTTCTACTACTGTCTAGCTCCCCATAATCAACAGGATGTACTGTACCACTGGGGCTGTCCCATCATATAATGTACTCATTAAATAATGCAGTTTTGCTTTAATATAATTTTGGGATTGCACTGAACTCATACTTTGTTCAGGGCCTGTTTAAAATACTGAACATATAATATGCCATGTTTTTAGATGGTATATATGATTAACTCAGTTATTAAAGGCATTTCATTTTAGTGGGGGACAATTCAGCTTGTGAAATTACAGCCATACAGCCACACACACAACAAACATTTCATACACACACACACACACACACACACACACACACACACACACACACACACACACACACACACACTTTTGTGCACAGTCAGAAAACCATGAACATAAAGTTAATAAAATCACAGTTTAAATTCTCTCTTGCAAAGTTAAACCCAATGCAGTCAACACAATGTGTCCTATTGTTGCTGAGATATAAATGATGGGTTCAGTCAGTAATTCACTTTCTATTGGAGCTTTAGGGACAACAAATATCTTGTTACAATGGACGGCTTGTTAAAGAGTGAAAAAGCAGAGGTAGATATATGGATGGAGAGCATCATGAACCTTCCAACCACTGCTGAAAGGATAATTAAAATTGTAGGAAATTGCAAATTGAACACCATGTGATAGTGGGAGAAAGTTGTTGTTGCAGTGCTTCGGGCTGTTTCTTCGGTCCAGACATAATTGTGCCGTTTCATTTCACTTGACATGACGCAATAATGTGCAGAACACAAAATCAGTGAACATGACAAATATGCAATAATTAATCCTGTTAGTGTAAATAATGTGTATGTTTTAGTGTGTCTGTGCAGAATTGTTGCTCTTTCAGACGAACACCGCCTCCAGGCACGGCCGCATTAATTCATTAGAGGGCCCTGGGGCAAAAAATGGGCCCCACTGACCTTCTTGTCCTTGGACTTATACTGTGCATGTAAACTGTTGCTGCATCTTAAGCACATATTTTGCCCAGTCAGTTAATTTATGGAAGATAGATATAATATAAAAAAATTCTTTATTAATGTTCAAACCCCTCCTTTCCTTCCACCGTTTGTATTGGTCACTCGTAATGGACCAAATTCGTTTAAGTATTGGATGCTTATACAAACCAATCACCATCATTTCAGTTGACATTTGTTTAAATGGGGCATATTCCTATATTATATTAATCAAAGCACCACACCACACATTGAACCTGCAGATTTCAGGGGCCCCAGGAAGTCTGGGGTAGTTGCCCGATTTACATCGTTGCTAATGCAGCCTCATCTCCGGGGGTTAATTTTACACCATCTGAAACTGAATTATACACACACACACACACACACACACACACACACACACACACACACACACACACACACACACACACACACACACACACACACACACACACACACACACACACACACACACACACACACAAATATATGCCCTCCTCCACCACACAGATACACTTATCAGCATTTGCAAAGTGAGTTACAGTCTATTTTTGATACAGTCTATTTTGGTCCAGGCTATTAAACAGTAGCAAAGTTCATTCAATGCACTCTCTTTCACATATGCATACACACACACAGACACACACCTATTCAACACTACATATATATATATCCTTTACCACAATAAAACTATATAGGTAAACACTCCAAACATCCAGCTCAGCTGCCAGTTTAACTATACATAGATGGCTGCTAATGTTAGCTAGACCAAAACCGGTTTATCTGGGGCAGGTGGGGTATATTGTGGTGGGGTGGTGGGTGGTAGGTGGGGTAGTTTTTCACCAGGTGGGATGTTCCCGGGGTCTTATTGACTGCGTGCAACTCAGGAAGTGTTAGCAGTAAGATGATCTGGCTACAACATAGCATGCAGGGAAACTCCCGGTAACATGTACAGGTAACATTTGGAAGGAGTAAGGCAGCAACAATCTGTCTTAAATATACATGAATGGCGTATATATACGAGATATATATCGTTCTCAACACGTTTACCTGTAAGAAGAAATACCTGTTTTGTTGCATGCTTAGCAGTAGGCCTTGTAGTCCGCAATAAATTAAAGACTAACAGCTGTTCATTGCAGGTTTGTAGATGGTAACGGTTACAAGTTTGCTGTACAAGAACGAAACTCTCACCAACCATCACTTTGCCCTTGTGCTGAAGCTGTTAAACTACATCAGCATAACAGGCATCAACAAGTGTCCAGTGATGCTTCTATGAACCTCAGAGCCTACATAGTCTTGCCCATAGGAAGACATGAGAAGATGACTGGACAGCCTTTGCTCTGAACCTTTTCCTTTCTATTCTCCTATATTCTATTATCCTCATTTTCCTTCTCTCTACACCGCAGCTTTGCTTCTGTCCACCGTTTTCTCCGCCCCTCTTGTTTGCTCTTCAAACGCACTCACAGCACACCTCTGTACACTCCTCAATACCTTTCTCTCTCAGTCCCATCTGTCATTTCAACTGACCCAGATACACACGTGTGGTCACACACACACACACACACACACACACACACACACACACACACACACACACACACACACCCGACCACACTCTAATAAAAAGGACCTATAATAAAACTGCAGTTGCAAACTCACTGAACCGCAGAGCGTTCAAAGTGCCCTGTTCCTCTGGAATAACAAAGACTTTACTAGCTCTTCACAATCCCGGCCCAACACTGCACTGCAGACCATCTGCTTGTGTCCTCAAGCCACACACATTATATACCCAGCATGCCCGCCTCATCAGATGCCACAATGGGACAAACTTCACCCACCCTTCACTCTCCTCTTTCTCTCTCTCCTTCTCCTTGGCTTTGCGAGACTTGTGCAGGAGTCCGATCAAGATGACGGCAGCCCGAATGCCAGCCTTTTTGCTGTGGATCCGTCCTCCGGTCTGAGACATACTAGACGTTTCTGCTGGTGCCAACAGGGGTTCTGATGACAGCCGGTCCAAGGTCAGGCTTGCTCCAGGGTTCCTGGGCTCCAGGACCGGCTTGGTTGTGGATTTGCGGGCCTCCAGTGTAAACTATGGATGCCACAAACTTGGACCTGTTTGGTTTCAGATTTGGCCAAGTTTCAGCCAAACCAAGAACCTGTTTGAATTCTGGTTCTGGTGTCGTAGATCCTTTTGGTCAGATGTTTCAGTGTAAGTCAGAAAAGTTTGAAGATATTCTGGAGCCACTTCAGGTTTGTCAGGTTGTCAGATCCAAATCTCAGCTGTTCTTGCTTGAATTACCAATGAGCGTTTATTGTAATCCCAAAAGGTCCAGAGAGTCACTGGTGGACTTCAGCTCAAGGTGAACTTTTACCTGCATTCCCTGCTCTTGCAGTGAATCTGTACATCGTGGTGCCATAACACATCATGGTCCCTGATAAGAGGATGAAGAATTGCGCAGCAATCCGCTTCGCAGACACACTCACTGTGGCACTGCATCTCTCTGTCTACCAACCTCTAATATCCCACCTCTCCCTCCTCCGCTAGCATGCTCTGCTTCTTCTCCCTCTGTCTGCTACCGCTCTCCTCCCTCCTTCCTGTCTGCTGACCCACGCCCTCTTTCATGTGATAGGCTGGAGTTTGTTCAAAGTACCGCCTCCTCCTCCTCCTCCTCGACTGTGTGACTCCCTCTACCTCTCCCTGCCCTTGCTTCTGCCTTGTTAATAATTTTATATTAATCTCCCTGACCTTGTTCTATCTGTGCTTGATTTTATGATTTCATTTCTAGGCACATGCATGCACGCCCACATCTCCCCACTCCTACTCACCACACATCCTCAGTGTGAAATCTTAATTCAAACAGGCTTATCAGCCTATTGCCTGCTGTGCTGTTGCCAAGGACATTGGAATTGAAATTGTAACCTCACAAAATGAAAGCACATTAAATGAAACCATGTGAAAAAATTGAATTGCAACGAATTTCACATGGTCCCCTTTGTGCACAGACACATGTGGAAATACATGACACATGTTTTCACACTGCATTACTTGTTCTTTGCCTCTTATTATCCTATTCTGCCATATATTTTCTCCAATTTACCGCCAATGTAGTTTTACATTTCCTCACGATAAACTATTTGCATTGCTTATTGTTCTTATAATGAATACACAGTGTATACTTTATCTCCAGCTCAAGTCAGACCCAGTTTCTCTTCACATTCCTCTTACAGTACAGTAAACAGAACTAAAGCAGCCATCTTCCCGGAACATATTGATCTCGAGTTTGTTCCTGTCTTTGGCCACCTGTTCTTCTTCTTCCCTGTTTGTAAGCAAGCTAACCAACTGATTGACCGACTAAGTGACTGAATGAATGAGTGAACGGATGAATGGCTAATTGACTTATTGACAAGCTCGCCACATTTAACTTACCTACATGCTGTAGCATCTTCACCCATTTTCCTCCTTGTGCCAAGCAGGTTCATCATTTATTGATTCGTGTGACTGTCTCTTCCTTTTATTCTGTTATTTGTTCATTTAAAGGTATTTGCTGTTTTTTGAAATTAAGAAATCATTGTATATCTTGGGATAACATTTTCTTGTGGTGGGTTAAGGCTCATTTATGCTAATGTTTGTATATGTATATTGAAATGGACGAAGCCTTCTGCCTGACCCTGCACTAATTTCATCCCTATTTGTGCAAGACTTATGACAGTTTACAGATATGGACAAAATGTAGCCAGATCAAGCAGCATGACCATAGGGCATAGGGAAGAAATTTCATTAATGGTAGAACTTTTTGAGGTTGGACTTTGCGAGTTGGACAGAAGCTACTGATGTCACTTCTCCTGGGCACAGGGAGAAACATTTTACAAGGTGGGCACTTCTGCCTCTTTTGCACTGCCCTCTAGTGATAGTATTGCTAAACAATGACAGTAACATTGTTTGAAACGGCCAAATCTCTTTTCAAACATAAATGCAGCATAAATGAGCCCTTGGATGAATAGACGGATGGAAATATCATATAAGCCATAAACAGGAAAGCTGACCTGACAACCTCTTTCTCACAACCTTGTTTTTACACCAGTATTTAACCAGTGGGCTCAATTTACCAAAATTTAACTCAGCAAGTAAAGTACAAATACATGTATTGTATTCGAAACATAACCTTTAGAATTTCTAACGTACTATGTTTCCTGTAGTCACAATTATGACAGTACGACCAGAAACTGGGACACCTCTGTGCACTTTTGGCACTTTCTAACTTTCATGCATCGTATTATATAGCTCTACTTTTCTGCATCGATTTCCTCGTTTCTTTAATGAATTCATGTTTCTGTGAATTTTTTTATACCTCCCTGGCCAATGAAACATGCCCAAAATAAAATATATATATTAAAAGTGTGAATTATGTGTTGCTACATGAGTTATGAGGACATAGACATAAAACTACACAAACAACAGTCTGATGCAGCAGAAAAACTACACAGTGAAGCACATGGCACATCTGGGGGGGCTCATCTGGGAGAGTGGTGAACATAATAAAGGGGTGAATGTCGTTCGATAGCTAAAATGAACTGTCTCAGACTCCTTGTACAGAACATAATTGGAGAAATGCCTCATCCAAGACACAAGACAAAGACATCTGAGGAGATGAGACGCTTCAGTAATTGTCCAACAGCAGCCAGGGAATAGATTAAGCTTCAGAAACAGCGGCAACAAACACAACAATTAACTGGAATGTCCCGTTTCTCCCCCTATGCAATGCTTTTCCTGTGTGCGATCAGTGCCATAGCAACCAAACAGCCGCCAGAGGATCGGGCACAGCCTTGAGTCCTGTTGACACAGAAAGACTTGGTCGATTTTGGGTTAATAGTCTCTCTGGGTTTTGCTTTTTTTTTTAACAAAAATAAAACAGCAGTTTGTGATTTTTAAGTGACACAATCTGTGAACATGGCTCTATCTCTGAAAATCACCTGAGGATATTCCCAACTCCTGTGTGAAGGCAAACAAATAAGCTCACACCTCAACTGGACTATCAAATGTCCCCTTGAGATAGACTGTTAAAAACACAAAAACATGTTACACGTTATAAACACACAAAGACATTTCACTTGGGTCCTATTGTGCGTCATCAAGGGGAGTAATAAGACACCTGTATCTATTCACACAAACACTACTCACTGTTGTTCTCCCCCCCCCAGACGACAGCTAAAGGGTCCTTATGGAATCATTATGTCGGAAATATCTTTAGGTGCTTATTCTTGTTTGTTGTGAGGAGGTCAAGAGCTGCTTTAAGGCATGCACTGAATCCCAGATATTTTCCAGAAATTTTCCAGAGGGGCTGCATGTGAGCCTGCAAACTCAACACTTCATGTTGATGACGTTTCTAGCACGCGACAGAAGCAAAACTGGAACAAACAAAAATAATAGAAATATCTCAGGGTGGAAAAGGGCTTCCAAACTAATAGTCGACGCAAACAGAGATGATAATTTTGAAAGACATCACGATTTGAGAGCTTTTGGCAATAAGTGCCGACGCTGGTCTTGATGTGCTGGGAAAACAAACACGTGATTACAACTGTGGAAATCATACATTACGTCCTGCATCGTACATGTTCTACCCAAGTGCCACCCGTTGCGTGAACGCTGTAGAAGTTTGTCTGTTATTATGAACACATGAGACCCGGACAATCTCCACCTGCTTCTTCATATGTGAAAGGCAAACACCAGAAAAGGTCTGGAAATTGGGTACGGCTATTTTCCAGAGTTCACCGACATTTTCCGGAGTTTATGTCTGAAAACATGAAGCAATGGTAATGAAATTGAGTGGTTGTAAAATAGTTGGAAACGTGTAACACGTATGGCATGATCGGTGTTTTAAATGAAAAGCAATGATTTTAGAACTCTTGTTTCAGTTGCAAAAACTTCCTGTGTCTCTCGTTCCTGCATACATAGTCAGGAACACACACTTGGGCAATCCTCTGTGGTGCCAAGCAGCCTCTCCTGTCACTTCACAGCTTCTCAAGTGGCTCCCAAACAAACAGATGCCAGTCTACCAGCGTCACCTCTCTATGCAGCTCAGTCTATTACAGGACGCACACACACACACACACACACACACACACACACACACACACACAGAGTTATGTCTCCATGGCATCAGAGGAGATGATCTGGGCTTACATTCATTTCCTGGAGACCTACTCTAACTTAACCACTATTTTCATAAAACTACTATCTTAACTATAACTATTATTTTCATACCTTAACCTTTACTAAACTTAGGACAAACTTTAACTTCAATCTCATCCTAACCTAACCTTAAGTCGTGTCCTCACCTTCAACTTTAACTGTTTACAATGTGGGGACTTTTTGTCTCCGTTAACAAATCTAGGTCCCCACAACATGCGTTATACTAAGACACACACACACGGACGGATCTGTGTGATTAGCCTCATAGTAAACAAGAGTATACAGCCTGGCAATCCTTAAAATATGTCAAACGTTTTTCCACAGGTCCATGTACTTGCCCGCACACACACACACACGTGCACACCATGACCTTCACAACTGCTGCTGAGAAACCACTTCCCTCCCTCAACACACATAAACACTCATTCACACACACACAAACACACAATGGTACAATGCAGGAAGAAGTGTCTGCAGTTGATGGGAAAACAAAGATCAGATGATTTTTTTAATGTGCCATAAACAAGAGATTAACTATGAAATGTCATGTGTTATAGAAATCAAACGATGAGCCCTTAAAGTAAATAAAAGGAAATGTCATCACTGGCTATCTCACATGAGGTTTCACCTTGATATACTGGATGTTCTGTGGGAACGATATTCTCACGTGTGCAGCGTACATTGCGGTTTAAATGTGTCATGGACTTTGATTATGTCAGAGGCTGTAAATATAGCTGAAGCTCCATCTCTACACTGACCGTGTCCTTTTTATAGAGTGGGTCTGTGTGCTCTGGGTGTGTACACACAGTAGTCAAATATTTTTATTACCTGCGATGATTATATTTGAATGCATCTTTGTTGGACCAGACATCAGTATAATTTAATGCATTTGTTTCTTTGTCTGCTCTGACTGGTTCATCCTGATGTGCGACAGGTTTATTAAAAACTCAAACTTATGTCTCATGTGCTGAAATTCTGTTTGTCATGTTGGCAGCAGAAAGAGATTCCTCCCTTAGTGCTGGTGACAGTGAGATTTACATTTGTTGTTATGGAATTAAACTTTCATTATATTACTTTAACTAGAAGGGCACTCAGTAGAGCATATACCACCACCAAGGGCCAACAGTCCCCTTATCAAACCACATTTAAATTCACTATTTCCAGATTTGGATCTGCACAAAATTACCTTTGTTATACCTTTGTCCTTCAGATCCTCATTTTGTTCCCAAACTGTTGTAAAGACAAACACACTTAGTCTTGATTTCAGTTATAAGTATTAATTTTCATTTACTCTCTAAAGCACATAAGCTGTCTTCATGTTGGTTCTCACATCTCAGAGCTGTCATCTCTCTCCTTTGTAACAGCACCACTTATCTTCTGTGGCTCTTATCTGTCCACAAAAAATCCTCCCTCCTCCCTCCTTTATTTTTTCCCTCCCTCAATTTCCCCTCGCCCTCTCTCACTACCACCTGCCTCTTCTTATCAGACCCGTAGACTGCATTTAAAGATGGACGACATGTCTCCCCTTCCTCTCATTGTCCAGAAAAGAAGCCAAAACATTTATGAACGCTGCCGTCTTGGAGATATGGACTGAGCAGTAGTGATCAGGGATGAGGTCTTGCCAATACAAGCGCTCGACCGATTGTGAATCAGCTGTCAATCATGATGTTTCTCTTTGAGCACCATAACTAAATAAAACCAAACTAATGGGTAAATGAACACTTGAACATACATCTTTAATAAGAACTGCATAAAATCAAAGAAGGATGGAACATTCAATTTAAGTGTAATTTGAATTTTTATTCTGGTCTATGTTCCTTTCACTAACATAGAGGAGGCAGGATTTATGACCTGTACTGCAGCCAACCACCAGATGACAATCAAGATGCTTTGGCTTCACTTATGGAGATTTCATGTGGTCCATCTTAATGTACAGTCTATGATCAGTCCTTGCAGAGTAACCTATTGGTGGTTGGTGCAGGCAGTAAAAACAGTAAAAAAAGAATTTAGAGTTGCCAGCCTCATACAGTATATTGAACATCTTGATGATAACACAACAATTAATAAGATACTCAAACAGAGATTGGAACAAAATCCTCTCTAATCTGAACAGGCGGTGGATTTTGAAAGAAAGCAATCAAAACTTGATTATCCCAAATGAATATGTTTTCACTCATCATGTTCTTTTGGGATAATGAACAATCTCAGCTAATTACCTGCATCAATCTATTCTAATCCTCTCATCCATGCCTATCTGCCATTTAGTCTCAGCTTGTATCACACCTCTGTTTTATCTGTGTGTGTGTGTGTGTGTGTGTGTGTGTGTGTGTGTGTGTGTGTGTGTGTGTGTGTGTGTGTGTGTGTACGTGCCCTCCTACCCTCTTCTGTACACACTGATCCTTTCTGCAATTCCTGTTTCTGGATCCAAGCCCAATTTTTTTGGGACTACACACTCTTCACATGGAGACACACACAGAAGGTGTAACACAAACATGCAGGTACATTCATAAGCAAACCTGAAGTGAAGGTTGAGCTGAGTGATTTACAGAGGTGTTTACAGTAAACATAAATCCATATAAACACTCGGCCCAGTCATTTATATAATCATGGGTTGTTCCTCTTTCTGTTCCACTCACGTCTCATTCAGTCAAATTTCCCTCTGCCGAGTGTGTGAGCAGTGGGCTCAGCAGGTGCTTCCTGCAGCTACTCAATTAGAGATATAGCACCAGCGTGGAATGTTGCATCAATATATGCAATGTAGAAATCAACCACTGCTGTATTAACTGGGAGGAGGTGAAGTAAAATAAAATGACAAATCCCACAGTGAATTGATCTTACTAACAAATAAAGTCTGTGTATTCAAAGCCTGATGCATCGTATTTTTCTGTCACAGAGCTCCATCGATCAAAAACTATTAAAATGCATCGACGAACCACATTGTTACACAGGCTGACATGTTCCTTCATTGACATGAGCATGGAAACTGTGGTTTATATTGCATCAATCCATATACCCTTCTGTTATAAATACTCACAAAAGCACAAAATGTGTCTGTAATCCACCACTGAATATAGTCCTCGACAAATGGCTGCATAAAAGTACAGTAACAGTTTTCTGTTTTTGTTACTTTCACGTTGTTAAAAATGATGTTTCCATTCTTTGCTTTGGATTCATGCTTTTTCACTACACATTGATTCCCAAGGTCCCTCCTTTCCCATAGACTGTATATAAAGATGGACGACATGTCTCCACTTCGTACCTGTATCCCTGATATAAATGCTGCCACCTTGGACAATTGGAGCCAGAGTCTGCACTTAAACAAATATGAACATGTCATGTCATGTCAGTGTGATTAGAACTACCCTAAAAAGAGCAAAATTATTTGACAAGTAATTTGACTTTATTAGTTTGATCCATGTACCATCCGCTAACATGGAGGAGGCAGGATTCCTGACCTATATTGCAGCCAACCACCAGGTGGTGATCAAGATGTTGTGGCTTCACTTTTGGGGAGCTGTCATGTCTTCCATCTATATATACAGTCTATGGTCTTTCCATACAATGTTCTTATTTAACAAATAGACTCCTGATAACACAAACAGTAAAGTCAATATTTAGTAATTTTTCTTAAAGCACTCTTGTTGTCTTGTGTCCATTTGAGCCATTTCTTTAGTCTTTGTTTTCTGTTAATACAATTAGGAAAGCTTCTGAGTGTTACTCGTCTGTGTTTGTGCAGCCATGGCAGCTAACTTTCTATTTCCTCTGCAGGCAACATAAACTCATCATCTTACTGATAAGAGGATTTTCCCAGACCTACTTGACAGCTGTTTTTAAATGTAAAGGCTTCATAAATCACTGTTGAACCATATCAGCAACAGAGCAACAAAATAAACCAGGGAAGATGGTGGTTATAACTCAGAGATAAGTTCACTGCAGTGTGCTGCCTGCTCCTCTCAGGGAAGGTAACAGAAATGAGTTATTGCTCCAACACTACAATAGGGCAGGGAAATTGATCCTATACAAGCAATGCACCCATAAAAAAAAAGTCACAACCACCCATAGAGACAAGCATGCACACACATACAGGAGTATACCATGTCAAAATGGGACATGGCTGCTGCTCGGCTCAGCAGTGAAGAGCGCCCACAACCAGAATTGACAGCTGTGGATGACAAATTATTTTTAAACCAAAAACACAAAACATAAACATGTGAAAGAGGCAATAAGCTCCATCTCTTCACCCGTGATAGCAAAACAGTGAATCTCTACAGGATGTTCAGAAAATTATAGTTAAGGTGCTATAAGTGAATAAAAGTAATTTCAGTATATTTATATGTGACAGAGAAATGGCCAATATAAATTCTCCTATCGATATTCAAGTGGGTTCAGATATGGTGACTGTGAAGGCCATTGCATATGATTTACATAATTTCATCTTCATCACCTTTCAGTGACCCCCTCATGATGTGGGGATGGCGGCATTGTCATCAAGTATGAAAAAAATGTTAGCAAAGCACCCCCAAAGCACAGCACAGCCCCCTGATCGGCCCACTACGTTTGGGGTCAGAGATTTATATTGAGATGGATGAGGTGTCCTATCCATGTACTATCCAGAAATGAAGCCATACTATATACCAATGCTGCCAACTTGCGCCAATGACGTCATTTGGAGTCAGAGTTTGCGCAGTAGTAATCAATAACTCACTTATTGTAAGTCGCTTTGGATAAAAGCGTCAGCTAAATGAAATGTAATGTAATGTAATGTAATAACAATGTTGCGGTATCCAGGTCTATTCAATACTTCGGCTCAAACAATATGTCTCAGCTGTCAATCATGACATTTCACCCCATTTTTTAAATCACATCAAAAATGAATACATGGACAAACATCAGCGTGATAACTAGGAAAATATATTTGATGCAGCATTTCCCTCAGAATTAATTCTATCTATCTATGGCGGTAATGGGGGCACACGTGCACACACAAGAAACTCACTATCATGCGCAACGGATTCGGAGTGACGGATACACATCACGAAAGAGCCGCAATACATGCTACAGTTGCAGCTGAAACTATGAGGTCTGACTGTCAGCATGAATGGTAAAAACATTATGGACAGTAGCGGTAGCTCACGGTAGTGATAAGCATGTGGTAGCAGCATATAGCGCTGCAAATAGTCACGCATACACCAAGTAAGGGATCACGATGTCATGACTAGAAGGTTAAAGAATTTGGGGGTTTATTTTAAGACTGTGGCGGAACAAATTAGAATATGTCGGGCCACCTCAGTCTTGATGATTAATGCGAAACACTTGTACACATATACATGTACAAGTACAGGTCAACTTACATGAGGAAGGCTATATACCTCTACTGCAGCCAGCAATCAAGACGCTATGGCTTCACTCTTGGGGAAATGTCATGTCATCCATCTTTATATACAGTCTATGATTTTTTTTTCTCTGTGTACGCCACACTTGCACCATTTCACTCGCCCAATGAGAATATGTTGATGGTGACTCATCTGACCATATCACTTTTTTCTGTATCTCTGCTTCTGGTTTTTGCACCACTGAACCCTCAAATGTGCATTCATCTTTGTAATGAGGAGTTTATGCACTGCAACCCTTCTATAATATCCTTCTCTGCGTAATTATTGACAGATATTTCCTGCTCACAGTCTGACCATGTCCTCCATTGATGTTCTGAAGAGGAGTTGCTCGTACATATCGCACACAATCATGTACAATCATCATGGTCATCAAACATGTGCTGTTGACCACAACTTCCGACCATATTTTCCCAAACAGGTCTAAATGCAAATGTCAATTCACTCACTGTTCCAATTGATACACCGGCCAGTTGAATATGTTAAAGATTAAATCTCCTACAATCCGAGCACCAACAATAAACCCTGTGTGAAAGTCACTTCGATCTTTTGCTCTCGCTATCTTGATACAAACTGCTCAACATTTTGCCAGATGCTACAGAGCGTGACTAGATGTTAATTGCTTAATTGTACCATGCAGGGCAGCGGTGTGAAAGCAATTGCATTCATTATGTTTCTCCACTCATTTGTTCAGGTTTGCTTTAATCTGTCACCTGTCTGTATTTACAGTGGTAAACCGAGTAGCTAATATTGCACCAAATTAAATTAAACTCAGATGAGTTCAGACTGGTTTTCTTTTCACATTTTTAGGTTCTCAATGAAAAAAAAAAGATTTTGTTGGTTTTGGGAAGAATGTGAGAGTCAGAAAAGTCTTCACAGATAATGTTTCTGTAATGACTGCATTATTATTGCGTTATTATGAAGGGGCCCACATGCCTGACTGTGCCTTTTTTCCCCACCTACAGCTTCTGCAGTTTAGCTGCTCCATACGTCTGAGGAGGAGTGAGTGAGCTTCCAATTTCCTCTCAAGAGGTTTGTTTCATTACTGTATGTTGTCTAAGGGTTTTCTAGGTACTATTTTCATTGTTCTTGGAGAGCTAGAGGTCCGGTGCAATATCTTGTGTTACATTGGATTATATAAATACAATTGAGCCATAGGTGGTTGGTAAAAATATTAATTCAGATACATGGGTGCAAGAACACAAATGACAAAATAAGCAATAAAATGTCTAATTTTTGATAATCCAGTATAGGATGCACAGCCATTCAGTTCCTGTATATCAGTTCATGCAAGGCTACTGCAGTTGTGATTTCACTGGTTAACCCTACACAAACTTTCCCGGCTTTCCTCGTCTCTTGCAGGGTGCACAGGTTACAACATACATACTGTTTAAGAGAAGTGTTGATCAAGTGTGCATGATACATGCATTATGTTGTTGTGAGAAAAATGTGTCACAAGAGTCAAGACCGACTAATTACTGTAGAGCACATGCAACAAGCCCGCATTAGCACAAATATTGTAATTAGTGTGTCACAAATTGACTGTAGTGTGTAGGTGTGTTTTTATGTTTGTGTGTGATCCAGGTTTTATTCATCTTGTGGGGACCTATATACTGTTTCAGTCACATTATGCTCTCCCCATAATGTAAATCATTCCATTTTAGGGTAAAACCACGTTTTAGGTAGAGCTGTTCCCATACCAGAATTGGAAATGCCACTGATACGGCCGATAACAGGCATCTGCAAGTGCGTGAATCTATATCTACAAATCCTATACCACGTCTTTAAAGTAGGTTAGTTTCAACCAACTGCAATTTTCTTTTCGCGGAAATCACTTTTCCCCACTTCTCCACACCAGCTGTTGCACTGTACTGCACTGGCAAGTAGCCCACTGTTTTTAGAGTGGTGAAGAAGAAGTGATTTCTGGAAGTTAGCCTAGGGAGCTAAAACTTTAACTATTTGGGACTGAGCCAGGCCAAACTATAATGATAGTAATCATCACTTTTCAGTGTTAGTAATATAAAACTCTAAAAAAACTAATATATTACCTATAAGTAATTCTTTTTTTTAAATGCTCAGATTATTACTTGGTATCGGCCGATAAGGCCAGGTATCGGAATCAGGAGAGGAAAAATGGGATCAGAACATCTTTAGTTTGAAGTGTAGGATGCAGCTGCAGTCTTTTGGTTCACTCTCACCACTTTCATCAGTGACATTTAAATCAGCCAGTTGTTTTCAGTTGGACAACACTACCTGGCCAGCACCAAACAGCCAACAGACACAGTTAGCGGCTCAGTATCTCAAGAGCCATAACTTTCCTCAGAAGTTGGTGAAGACTAGAAAAAATGGGCTTAAATGAGAGTCAATACATGGGCTTATAGAACGATCATAATATAGCCGGAGTATCTGCTGGGTGTGTGAATATCAACATCACAAGATGATAAAATGTCAACATTGTATGTGCAGCTTCACAGCCACAGTAAGAGAAAGACCTTCCAACATATTCTGCTGTCTGATCGATGAGGAATGGATTATGCTGCAGAATTAGTTAGAGAGCTGTACAGCAGCAGCCCCCCATGGAGCTCACCAACAAAGAAAATCCAAATTTGCTTTTATTTTTTTAAACTGAGAGCATTTTCTAAGGCAGTGGAATCAAAAAAAGAGTTTTACTTTGTGTTTGTTGACATTTTAAGGTTTAAATCCTGCCTCTTTCCTTTGAAATCCATCAATAATTACATGAATTTTAAATTAATGAAGGTCTTACTTTACCTTCACCTTTCAAGTCAACATGAGGAGAAAGGATGGATAATAGTTTAGCTTTCAGTGACAGATGAGGCTCCACTCCAGGCTTAATGTTGGTACCTCTGTGTACAAGTGGAAGAAACGTTGTGGCACAGTATCCCTGAAGTGCAAGTCAAAATTTCAAATCACGTAAAGTCAGAAAAAATAACGTCAAATCAAAAAACACTATACAACAAATATGAAAACACAACTTTAACTTCTAAAGGAAAAAATAGGTACATGCTATCGACAAGCCTCCTCACCGATTGGATGGACGATGCTGTATACTTCCTTATTTTTTGTAGTTTTTTCTTATTTTCCGCAGTATATTCACGTTTGCAGTCACATTTTATAATTAGCAATTGTTATTTGCACCGTACTGGTGAGCACTGTTGTATTGCCGCATGTACTAAGTGGTATAAGAGCAGTACATGACATCTGTTTTTCACTTGCCACTCAGTGACAGGCAGTAAGACTGGCACTGAAATGTGGCATTTATCAAGTGCTGTCACCACGTCTCACCCGTTACCCTGTGTGCACGCTCAACCCCCCCAACTCACGAACTCACGAACTCGCTCGTCAGTGTGTCTGTCCGTCGGTTGTCCCTCTCTGAGCCTCTGTTCCTCTCAACTCATAATTAACTGAATTTGTGCCTGTTTGCTTTTCTCATCAACCTTCTCCTCTGCTCTCTGCCTCTTATCGTTCTCCATTCTGTCGTTGAGTCGTGATGAATATTTGAACAGCCTCAAGTGAATGGACGGCGGTGCACTTATACCATTACTGAGTGTTGCCATTTTATTTATTTTGTACCATAATGCATCTGTCATGCTCATTCTCTCAGCCAATGTAAACCCTTTTTTTCTCTTTCTTTATCCTACACAGGACAGTGTGTGTGCGCGTGTGTGCGTGTGTGTGTGTGTGTGTGTTTGTGTGTGTGTGCCTATAGATGTAGCCCGTGGAGCTGGAGGCCTTGCTGAGTCAGCCAAACATGACACCATGTGTTTGTCAAGAGGCGACAGATGGAGAAGGAGGAGACGGACAGAATGTGTGATGGCCAAAACAAACACACACACACACACACACACACGCACACACACACACACACACACACACACACACATAGGTCTAACCTTAAAGAGTGTGATTAGGTGATGGATAGAATATGAGCTCATTAAAACTCAGCTGTCGTCAGCTGCTTCACACTGAGCCTGAACACAAATCTGTGTTTCATATGATGAAGTCTGGAGAAAACTATCTCTGTGCTAAATGCATGACACCACTTACACATCAAACCAAACAGCAATAGGGAGAAAAAACCGAACTGAGCTGCATTAAAGTGGTATCCCTACTGTGCTGATGCTGAGTAAATTATGTGAGAATTATTCCTTGTCATTAGTGAGTCCTCCTCAAACAAATCTACAATATACTTTCACTTTTTATTGTTACTGTGCCGATCGTTGTTTATGGAGCTTTTTATAAAACGTCTATGGGGCAGAATGACAGAAAAACATTTATATTATCACTTTTCTTATTATCTTTATTATTGTTCATGTGGTTTGTATATGCCCATTTAAATGGTAAAATAAAATTGTATTCATTAAATGTCTATATATATGTATATATGTCTATAGTTTAGAGGTCTGTTAAGCCTATGTTCACAACTTTTCAAAATGAAAGCTCTGTAATTCAGCTCAATATAAAGAATGGCAGCAACCAAACGAACGGTGTGCTTTTACTTTGAAGACAACTTGGAAAACAAAAAGTAATTCTATGAATGATGGTGCCGTGACGGAGATCAGCACCCATGCCACTGTCAGTGATATTGTGAAAAAAAACTAAATTAAAAAAATTATCAAAATGGTCACTTATTTATTACATTTTTATCAATATTGAACGTATTGTATTTTGAAATCCCGCAAATGTGACACAAGTGTGGGAAATCTCCAATGTTAAAGAATTTAAAAAATCAGTCCCTTTGTCTGGAGCTGCACCAAAGATTAATGGGTTCTATTTGGCAAAGATTTGGCTAAGATTTGCGTTACATTAAGAGTAAACTTAAATAAACTATAGGAGCTTATCAACGGCCTGTGAGTTTGATCACAGCTGTCATGTTTGAGTGGGAAGTAGACTGGAGCAAAGGTAATGTATTCAAGTGTGGTGACAGAACTTGAACAGGATTAGCTGGCTTTTTCCCACCGCAGCAACATCTTCTACAAACATTTATGTGGGCAGGCGACATGAGGGTGTCAATGAGTGATCAAACTATGAAAGATGTCAGTGTGGACATGTGGTGCTGCAGTATACCAACAGTGTTTTCCATTGTCACTGCAGGAAGGACGGAGCATGATGTTGTGTACGACTCCAATTTCTCTCAGGATGGTGGTTTCATGACAGTAGGTTAAAATGTTATAATGTTCACTTGGAGGTCTGATGACCTTGACTGATAATGGAAGTGAACACAGAGGCAGGCGCACACACACACACACACACACACACACACACACACACACGCATGCTGGGTTACAAGTGTAGCTGCAATATGCTCAAAATGCACACACACACACACCCTAAACACAAACAGCACTTAACTTCCCCTGGGCTCAAGCCGTGAGAAATAAGGCTAATAAGAGGAAATAGTAATACAACTGTCTTTAGGTGTGTGTGTGTGTGTGTGTGAATGAAACCAGTGAACGGTCCTGTGAGATTTAGAGCAGAACAAAAGTGCAGAGGATAACAGGGCACTTTGAAGGGCCACACACACACACACACACACACACACACACACACACACACACACACACACACATGCACACCCAGCACGACAGCCTATAGACAGCTATTACAAACTGCTCTCTTTCCCCCCAGAGTATCCAAAGTGGTGTCTGATGGATGATCCATCAGCAGGACTATTGGTGTTTTGTCTCCAGACAGGCTGTGACACAGTCGACTCAGACCACTGGCGCACAAAACCGCTGCTGAACACTGACAGCAACAGGGAGAAAGTGCAGAATTTACACAGGATAATGCTGCAAATCTGAGATTCATGAGCTAATGTAATCTCTAAGTGACAAAGGTGATGATACAGCCACAACACCCACACGGACCTGACGAAGCACTCTTCCTCAGTGTTAAAGGGATAGTTCATCCAAAAATGAAACTTCACTCATTAGGTGCATCAAAATCTACCTCTGAATTATTCACTATTTTTTGCTGTTCGTTTGCGTCGCCTTTGATGTGCAAAACCTTAAATAAATGAATCAACCTTCCAAGATTTTTACCTTCTATTAAACTCATTGTTGCTGACTTAGCATAGACAACGTTTTCAACCATATTTTCAAGGGCTTTAGAGTAAAATTCCTTTTGTGTGAGAAAAGCAACCAAACAGACCAATGTCAACTTGACCCTGAGCCCCATGCCTCATCATGCAGCGACACATCTCGTCAATCACTGACTTGACGTCACTGTATCAGTTACAGCTGCATAGTAAAACGCCAGCCTGCACCTGTCGGCTCTTATACAAATCTGAGGTGGAGGAAATGGAAGGAGGTCAGGCAGGAGGGAGTGGATGTGTTCCCATCCATCCTTCTATCCATCCATTTTCAAGACCACTTATTCTCTTCAGGGTCACCAAGGCTGGATGTGATCCCAGCATGCACCGGGGGCAGAGGCAGAGCACACCCTGAACAGGCCATCAGTCTAACATGGAGGCTGAGAGGGGTCTTTTAAAGATTATTAGAGACTGTCAGCGCCAGATGCCAGTTATTGATTACAGGTTGGTTTGCCAGGAGCAATTACACGGCTCCCATGTATGGCAAGAGGGCCGACTTTCCTCAAACACATACTTGAAAAGAAAGGTAGATCTTCAAAAGGGGGAGGAAATTATAAGAGACAAACTCCAACAGACCAGGGACAAAGACAAAGATAGTCGAGTTAAAACAAAGGAAAAGGAGGAAAATTAGAAATGACTGAGTGAGGAAGTGAGTGATGACAGGCGAGAATTCCTGCAGAGAAAAATGAGACGCGAGTGATGCAGGGCGATGATGAATAGGAGATATATCCGTTCCTTTTGTGAGCTCTGATTACAGTGTCAAGTCACAGACAGCCCTTTGATAATCACCAGGCTCACTGGCCCAGAGTCGCCCCCCATCTTTTTTTAAAGGCTACAGAAATGTCATTGGACAATTATTTTCACACACTACAGGCTATTTAGAGCAGGATTGTTTATCTTGGCTTGTGATGTGCTGGAAATTGGGCTTTGGATGATATTTTGCCTCAGATACACACTCACACACTCAAATACGTGTAAGCTACAATTTAGATATTTTTGTCTGGTGGCTGGAATTACAAATGGATTTCTGACACGTATAAAACAGAAGACAAATTAAGCTTTACGTCAGGGCCACAGTGGGTGCATGTGCAGCGTGTGATGGCTGCGTCACTGATCTGCTGCGTCTGATGCACGTCTGCTGTTCACACACGCTGCTTGTCTGCTGCGGAGCTGCTACGTGAGGTTTCACGTAGCAGCTGTATTTGCTTGAATAAGGTGGGGCTGAATACTCAACTAAATACCAGAACTCTGCAGTATAGGTCATGTATTTTCCGCTCCTTTAATAACAATAAAAACCTTGTTAAAAAAAATAATGGATTCAGTCAACAGAATCCATAGACTGCATTACGCTCAGAGCACACTGGAGGCGGAACAACAGCGGAACGTCAAGGGAACGGCTTGGTTTTCATTTCCGCGCCCATGTTTACGGATTGGGCCTGGCACACCGGCTAGTGCTGCCATGGTTCAGCCTCGGAAGTCGCGCTGCTCTCCTAGTTCCGTGTGCTGTTCTGCTTTTCTGTTGACTGAATCCATTCATTTGTTAAAAAAAGAAAGAATCATTTAAAATTGTGGCAAATGACCAACACGTGTCCCGTGCGTCTCAGTCCTGATTGTGTCTCTCCACGTTTCACCCTGAGGAAGCTCTGTTGCTGCCTTTTAAACCTGAGGACCAATCAGCTAACAGCTCTCACCTGCGCTGACTGATCCTCTGGTACAGGGGGAGGTGCTCTCCCAGCCCCCTCACCTCCACAGAAATATTCAAGTAGTTGTTGTTTAATCCCGTTATCAAACAGTAATGAAAACATAACCCTGAAAACGAATTCCAGTAGCGGAAGATGCACGGCTTCATACTGTATAGTACCGATCTTTATTGGAGTACATAGGACTACTTTTAAAATAGAGTGATCATACAAGAAACCTCACAAGGGCTGTAGTTATATTAAATGTTCACGTAAAGAAATTCATGTGATGGGCAGTAGGCTCTCTCTCTCTCTCTCTCTCTCTCTCTCTCTCTCTCTCTCTCTCGCTTTATCTCTCTCTCACACACATACACACACACACACACACACATTCCCATGTTGGACCACTCGTCAAGGATAAAAACAAAATGTTGATGTAAAGTGGAATCATAGTAGCAATTCTGTTATTTATGACCATTTTCAAGGCAAACCCTATGTAAAACCATAATGGAGCAGAGGAGCTGGCAGTAGATGCATCGCTGCTGAACTGCGACCGGTGTGTCAGGTACATAACAATGAATGAATAACTAGAATCAGTCACTATTTACTTCAATTCTATTGCATTTGGCTTCAACTCTGTTTATCCCTGAAACTCCAAAGTGTTTTGGTAGACTCAAACACTTCACCCACCCCTCCATCGGCGTAGTGGTGAGTAGATAATGATTGAATATTCATTTCTGTGGTATCCCTTTAAGGCCACATGACCACTAGCTGAACCCCATACCGCAAACACTACTCCAGTAATAGCTTAGCAACCAAGACTTGACACAGCAGGCCCATCACAGTTGCTAAACATGTATGTGGCTCTAGTTGTGAAACTCCATATTAGGGTGATGTCCTTTTCCAAACAACTGGAGCAACGGTGCAAGTTTGAAGATGGATCACAAGTGAAGAATATTTTCTTTTACATTATCTTCCTCTTCTTTGTTTTGTCTTGTTTTGTTCTCTGTCATTTATTCCTAAATCATTTATTCCCAATATATTTAAGTTTGACGGGCGTCGCAACAGCTGTTTATTTTCTATCAATCATTTTAAACAAGTAGATGTCACTTTTTCAAAATGCTGCATGTCTCACTTTACATTTAGATTGTCATCTTGCGCAGCATGTAATTTGATTTTGCAGTGACGGGGGGTTAAATTGCCATGATCTATCAACACTATCCATTACCATTTAAGCTGTTAGCGACAACGTACAGGCCGACCAGGGGAGGACAGGGTGAGGCAGGATCTGCAGGTTTCTCACAGGGAGATGAGTTATTCCTTTGACAGAAAATTGGGTTTGAGCTCAGCGCTGCTGGTGCGAGACAGGGCCTTGTTCTCTGGCTGTGATGTATGTACAAATGGATGAACTGAAAGAAGAAGTGTGTGTTTATTTATGTGTGCATATAAAACACAGAGCTGAACAGGAGCCAGATGCAGCTTTAATATAGATTTTACCCTTAAGTCCATCTATGGCTGGGAATAGAAGCAGACTGAGCCGACGCGGAAAGTGATTTCAGACAAAGACTCAGACAGACAAAGACAGAAACAACAGATAGTTTAATAGAAACTTTTAAAAATGGCTCCTGAATCAGAGGATGGAAGGATGAACAAGAACATCAGCTTCCATGCGTGCTTCACCATCTGTCAACAAATGTGACCCTGTGACCCCACAGAGTCACAGAGAAGGCTGCCTCGCTCTCTCTCTCCCTCTCACACACACACACACACACACACACACACTTCAACCCACAGAGGTCAAACTTTACGAGAGAGAGAGAGAGAGAGAGAGAGAGAGAGAGAGAGAGAGAGAGAGAGAGACAGATTTCCTTTCATAGCCCCCAGTGCCTTCAGTCACCCTCTTTGTCCTCACTCCTCTGCCTTCCTCCTCTCCCTCTTGGCTCAGTTTTCCCCAAGAGAGACTCCATCGCTTTTTCTCACCCCCTCTCTTACTCTCTCTCTCCCATCCGAAACCTCTTATCTCTTTTGAGATGTTAAGAGCATCTCTGACGTGCGGCGTGGACAGCAGTGCCCGTTTGTCTAAAGCAAAAGGATCCATTATTGTGTCCAGGCTCTCGTACTCTATCACCCTTGATAGATTATTTCTCTCCTCCGAACCATGCAAAGTCACTCTCGCCATCCCGTCACTCATTCCGGCTACAGCACCACCCTCCACCAAGGACACTGGCTGTAATTTGCTGCTAGCTTATGTCAAGTGTTTGTGTACAAAACAGACGAAATCGTGGGGCACAACTTTTAACATCCTCTTATCTGGTTTCCAACGGCAACACTGCCAGTCCTAGTTAGCTTGGACAGACTTATAGAAACATGACGCGATAGAGACAATATGCACATGACAAGCAGTTGTTATCATTAATGTAATCATTACTCATCAGATCATGATATATGATATTTGATTAACCGATAAAAACAACTAAGCTGCACTGGCTGATTCCATTTCACCTCATAACTCGTCGCTAGGGCTGTAACGATGCTCGAACCAAAACCAAAATTGCGGTCCAAATGTCCATGGTTTCTGTTCACAATACATGCCCATTCCCACACGCTGCCACGGCAGCAGGTGCAGCCTTTTGCGTGTGCGTATGTGTGTGCAATCAAACTCCATCCAATCCCACCCCTCGAACATAACCCTGCGTAATCTGAACCAACACACAGAAGTGACTAGCTTCAGGGCAATGAGTGTGAAGGTTGGAGAGGATCGGCAATTTACAAAATCATGTTGTTAAATCTGGGTGTTGTCCACTCTCTGGAGCAGATGCCTCGTCTCTAAAGTCGGATTTTGGAGGAAATCATCTGGTGGATTGTTTATTCCGTATGGATTTTCCCTGGAGCTGTCGGCCAGCGTTTGCCCGACTGACTGACCGACTTGACCATCGACATTACCGTGAGTGCCCTGAACATATCGTATCTAGGAACACTGTTGTTATTGAAGCGACACGGACGCTTCTCTTTCTGTTTACTTTCCTGAGTTGTTGGTTTGAACTGGATTGAACTGAACTGTGTTGGGCTTGTGGGGGAGACTGAAACAGACTTAAATATAATATATGTAAATATATTGATTGAACTTTGGATGTTGAGAATGTGGGAGACACACATGCACACACCCTCACCTCTTTCCTATTCTTTGGTTAGTTTTGTTCATGTAGTTTTATGTGTTCCAAATGTTAGTGTTTTAATAAAACACCAACACTAGACCCACCTCACCGGGACCGATCCGTAGATTTGGAGAATCGTTACAGCCCCACTCATCGCCCTCTCAGTTAGTTTTGATGAGCCAGAGCAGTAAAGTTCAATTTCTCTGAATACTCATATTGAACATTGCAGATCAAAATTTTGATTTGATTTTGTTTGAAAGTCAAAAAGTCAAAAAGTCTCAAATCCACTCCTGAAGCACCTGACAGTATTGGGATGTCATGTCATGTGACTAGAGCCTGACTGATTTTGGGTACCGATAATAGGGAGTAAAATATTCCCAATACCAATATATCGGCTATTAAAAAAGACAATGATTCTTAAGACGTCATTAACAAATCCTTTTTTTTTTACAGGATATTTTTCAGGTTAACCATAAATTTTATCATAAATACCTATAATTAAATAGAAAACAAAATCCAATCAAATATATAGAACTTGAATTAATAAACATTGTTTCCATAAAATGTAAACATATGCTAACCTTTTTCTTCTGGCGTATATCTGCAAATATAAACCAATACCGATATGTTTGTGAAAGGCTAATATCGGACAACATTATCGGTCAACTGATATATACGTCGAGCTCTATATGTGACCTCACAATTTGCATAATGCACACCTAGTCACACTAGTCCAACAAGCCCCCTAACAAAGAGAGCGGTAGCTGATATTTCCAACACTCACTGGAAACTGTTGACCAATCACAAGAGAGCCAGCTGGCCAATCAGAGCAGACTGTGCATTATGAGGAGGAGGGTCTAAAAAGAGACGGGCATAAATCCAAGTGCTTCAGGCAGAGGCTGAAAAGAGGAGCAGCAGCAACAGACACAAATGAGGAAAGTGTGTGTAAACCATTATATATATAGTTCTTTAAATATATATATATAAATATATAACTCAATTTAAAATAATGAACCTATATCTGAGTAATAGCTCTTCTTTAAGCATGAGGTTACTAATGGAATTGTAAAGAATAGACTGGGAAACATAGATGTAAGAAGAGGATTAGGTGAAGCAGTAATGCTTCATTTAACTGCCTTATACTGTGATGTCAGATGATAATAAACTTTTTGAACAACAGCCCCAGTGGTGATGACATGTTATATAAAGTGGTCAAATGTGTATTTTGCAGTGTTAACGCACATGAAACTTTAGGTTCAGTTTGTGTAATAGTTCTCTGGATGTCTTTACTCTCAAAGAAAGTCTGTGAGGGTGTTAGATGAGAAGAAATTGAGAGAAGAAGAGCAGGTACATCCTTGGATCCATTCAACTCATATCTTTCTCACCTCCTACGTCTCCCGTGGAAATGGATGTGTGCATGTGGGTGGGCATTCATGGATGAAGAACGGAGCGTGTGCCTGCTCTCTACCTGTTCACCAGCCTGCCACTCAGGGAGCGACTCAATAGGTGAGGGTCTGTTTTATGAGCCCTTAACAGGCAGCACTCAGGCCAGATGGTGCGCTTATCAGCTACTCTGTGTGTGTGTGTGTGTGTGTGTGAGAGTGTGTGTGGTGGGGGGGCAAGAAGTAAATATTTGTCAAACGCAAAGAGGCAGCTGGTTGTCCAGGGGACTTGAGAGTAACAAGACAGTAATAAGCTGAGCACACACGGTAACACTGGTGGTAACACATGTTGTGTTTTGCACACTGAGAGAAATAAGCAGATATTTTTCTGTCAGTTGGGTACTTTTCCATCGATGAAAAGACAAACTGTCATTTTCAGACTCATTTTCATCTGTTGTTACACTCATTCTGGGAAACTGCATATTATAGCTTTGTCTGTGAATTAAAAAATATGAATGTGTTTGGTTTTACACGGATGGAAGATTGAAAGATGCGTGTATCTAAATAGAAAAAAACATGAATGTGAAATAGGTATGTGATTGATCCACAGATAGTAGCACTGAACTGTGCATTTTCTCTCAGCTCCACAGTGCTTTTTAGCTTCTTTAATAGTTTTGGTTCTGTGGTGGGATGTAAAAAGGTAGCCTGCATTTATTTAATGTTTTATTTCTTTTTTTGTTGTTCAGTTTTTGATATATGTATTTTATATCCCTTCATATTTTAAGCCTGTTAAGCACTTTGGTCAATTGTGATTGTGGTGCCAGTTTTCATGGTAAATTTGGAAGGAGGAATTGAGATTAAGTTGGGATGGCATCCTCCTTCTTTTTTTTACAATGTATACTTATGAACTGATTTAGTGCTATTTAATTGATAACAACATTTTATTCAATGCTACTCACACTTATCATCTGCTCTCATCAAAATCACACAGCCTCCCTGATACCAGTCCTGTATTTGTTACATCAGTGACAACCACCTGACCTTTAATGCAAATCTCTTCTAAAGACATGTGTAAACCTGCAGGCACCATGTTAATTCAATTGAATAAAAACATGCAAATGTATGAATGAAACAATACTTCTCCACAGACCGACTGTGCAGAGTGCTATGTTATTACACAGGGCACTAAGCACAGTAAGTACCAGTCATGTGATGCGTTGCTCCCATGTTCTTTATCCTCCTTTGCACACACACACGCACATACACACACACAAGCAATCTTTACATCCAGGGGGGGACGCACTGTGGTCACTATAGGCAACCAATAGCACTGCGAACCCGATTATCTTTGCGCTGGTCATGTTTTCATGCACTGGCAATGAAGTCTGGCTGCGACATGAGATAACCGGGGCATTTCATCATGGCAATGAACCATATTGGACCATCCCTTAGGTGATCATCAGTTCCCGCTGCCATGGCAACAGCCTTGGCTCCCTATAGACCACTACATACAGTACTATGGCTGAAAAACACACAGTGCATTTGTCTTGCAGTGGTAGCCTATAAACATGAGGCGCAGAGGGTTTTAGGAGCTTTATGTGAGCTGACAGTAAGATGGTGGATGCAGTACGTGGAGCTGTGGTTGGTTTGTGTGTAACAGAACCAATGTATGTGTGGTTAAGACACACGATGAATAAAAACATGTCATGTCACCTGCATCTAATGTTTATCAACCTCTTCTCTCAGTAAATAAGAGTGTATCCTCTCTCTATTGGTTTAACAGTCCTGTGTGTAGATTGTATTCGCAGCATCAACAGGTGAACATGGTAACAGGTGGGTCTGAGCTTGACACTAAAATAGAGCAATATCGCCCCCTAGTGATCATTCGACTTCCCTTCACCTGCTCTCATTCTGGAGTTCATCCTCTGAGAGGCACTTTGTGGCAAACACGTGCAGTCAGCTCCCTCCAGTGGTCACAGGAGAAACAGCTGAATATGTGTTGATATCCCAACGGGTGCAGGAAAATAGTACAAGAAAATTGTATGAACTGAATCAATGATTTAAATCCAAATAATCCAGGGAAAGATGATATAATTGCATCTTTATTAATGCAGTTGCGATGCTGTAATCATTTAGGGTTTAAAAGTTAACCATCATTTTAAATTAAAAACTGGTGGGAGAGCAATAGTTAATGTCATGTATAGAGAAAAACAATCGTAAATTGAATTGTGTATGTTTCGCAACCCTGAAATTCGATGTGTAAGAGAAGAGGAAGTGTAGCATCCTCCCCTGAGCTCTTGAGGATGGGTGGAGTTCGACCACTTCCCACATACAACTATCTCTGTAACATTGTGGTCTTCTTGGTTTCTCTACCTCTCTCTCTGTCTCTCTCTCAAACACACACACACACACACACACATGCACACACACACGCTCATACAGCCGCACAGAGTCAGATAGAAACAAATCGACACAGTTTCAGTTTAACTTTTTAGGAAATGCAACTCTTGTGTACGTGTGTGTTTGTGTTGTTACACTGAACCCCGGTTTCCAAATGAACCTCAGTATCTCCCAGTGAAGTTGTGTGGTGTGATGAAAACCCAATCTGTCCTCCATTCGTGCTATATACTCTCCTTTCACTCTACCGCTGACTGCAGACTTACATCAGGTTATATACACTGTTACTTTGTACGCTGCATCACAAACTGCCTCAAATAAGCAAAACACCATAAAGCTGACAGCTAATTAAGGCTGCCCCCCCCCCCCCCCCCGCTACAGAGCAAAGCCTCGAGCTTTAATAAGCCATCATCTAAAGTCAATATGATACCAGCAGACGTTCAGTCTGGTGTTTGTTCGGTGGTCACAACTCACCATCGTTCCCTGCTGTATAGAACGGGGAGCAGAGATAGAGTAAATGCCAGGCTCCAGAAATAGCAGCGGCAGCCCATTTGCTATTTTCCATGATGCTGGCAGACAGATAACATTTACACCTGCCTACCGGACTTTCTAAGAAGAAGATACCTCCTCTGTCCATGCTCTTCTACTTCTCTTTTATATGTTCTGTCACTCATCCTGTCCGTCAGTCGACATAACAATTTAACTCAGGTAGAACTTATTTAACCCTTCTCTTATTGGCTATTTGCAAAAGGGAACACAGTCACAATGGGAGAGTACAGACGCTGATGCAGGCCTAACTAGAATGGCCCTCAGTAGAGTTTATACCTCCACCAATGCCCAACAGTGCCGTAATGAAACCTCATCTTATTTGCATCTTTGCCCATTTACACACACTCATAAATATCATTCCTGGATCCCCACCAAATTTGAATGAATTCTTTGCCGAGGCATACTGCAGCCTTCCACTACGTTTCGTGATAATCTGTCAAGTAGTTTTTGCATAATCCTGCTAACTAACAAAGACTGATGAAAACATAATCTCCTTGACTGAGGTAGAATAACGATATTTAATGCTAATTAATAAAATAAAAATAATGAATTAAATGCTAAATTAGACTACAGATCAGCACCATCCAGGAACTTGTGTGCTAGCTGCATCCCTATTCTTGAAAAGCAGAGAAAGGAACGCCGCAGGTGCGGGTGGATCCACATCACAGAGCGGTAACCACACGGTCTGAGAGGAAAACGCTCTCAGATGTGAGCAGCTGTTGTGTTGGAGCCAAGCAGAGAATAGCAGACATGGGAAGTAGAAGCAGATGACATCAGGGAGAGGGGAGACGCAGAGGATGGAAATAATGTGTGACAAGTATCAACGTCCAATTAACAGCAGAAAGCTGCAGACTCTCTGATGCACACATGCATGTTAAGAACAGCAGGGAGGAAGCGGCAGTCGGCCAGATTCAAAATCCTGCCTGTAAAACAATCTGGGGTTGAGCCTTAGAAATTAAACACTCTCGTTTTTTGTTTTGGTAAATACATAGGGGAGTTCAGTGGTGAAGACGAGCAGCAGGACACAGTGACACAGAGGTGTGATGGTTTTCCTTACAGAACCTCACTTAGTAATCCTTCACACCGATCCTGTTATAGCCACGTCCCCTGTATCCTGCTCCTACGGAACAAAGCAATCATCTGATCTGTATCAGACGCTGATGAACAGTGCTGACTGAAGAGCTGTGTGATTGGAGCCATCAAATATCCTGAAGATGCAACACACACCAACACTGTTATTACCATCTGCTCCAATACACTGTGTCCTACACTGCTCTATACTCCATTCTGTTCAACTTGGTTTTCTTGTTGTCCACTTTACTTTCTGAGTTCACTAATCTCTTTTGTCTCTTGATAAAGGAAACGAATACACTGAGAAATTCTAATGTCTGAGTGACAGACTATGAAACCTGGTTACTTGTTTATTTAACAGCAGAACTCAACACAAATGTACAGTCTGGTCTGTATTTGTATGAATGTTCTAGTCTTGATGACCACTCAAAGTGCTTCACAGTACAGTTTTGCCTTATACCCACTCACACACGTTCATACAGTGCATCTAAGTAGAGCACTTTCTCTATTATAGATCAATCATATACTGCCGGCACAGCTGTCAGGGGTAATTTGGGCTTAAGTATCTTGCCCGAAGACACTTCGGCACGCGAATGGGGGAGACGGGGATCCAACCACCGACCTTCTGGTTAGTTGTTGACCTGCTCTACCTCCTTAGCCACAGCCACCCAACAGGTACTAACAGTACCTCAGTGAAAACTAAGTTGGCACTCAGTAGAGCAAATACCTCCACCAAGGCCCAACAGTACCCTTAAATTCAATTAAGCTGCACCAAGCCTATCATCAGTTCAGTCTAGCATCATCTGCTTTAACTCGACAATTATATCCAGTTTAGGTCACATTCTTATACTTGGCTGCTAAGATCATAGTTTACAGCCCCAACTTTGAAACAGAGCATGAGATCTCACCCATCGGATCTCCAGATCCTGAGCTGTGGAATCTTGCTTAAAACAAACCCACCAAAGATAGTGGTAAAAATAACTATTATTATTATTATTTTTATTGTTATTGTTATTATTTAGAAACTATAAGATCTACGCTGTTTATTTTCCTCTTTACATCCCCATTACCTACTGTAAAAAGTAGGTAACAGTACCTCAATGATAAAAAAACATACACTTTACATCTGGCAAAACAACAAAATACCCCAAAAACTATCTGGTACAAAAAATAGCCATATAATATAATCAGTTCTGGAAGAATTAGATAATCAATAAAGCAACTCATTCACTGTAACCTCATTTAAAGCAGGATCAGAGGCTTTTCCCTGTAATAATCATAAAGAAGAAATGTCACTTGTATATTTAGCCATTTGAGACAGGCTTTACTTGAAAATGCTACAGTCTACCCCTAAAAACTTCTTGTAAGGATAAAATAGAATCACATAACTTGCTTCATACACTAATAGCTTCATAATGATTAGTTAATAGATGTATCAATTATTCATTTTGGTTTAGGTCATTTTGTGCAAATGCAAAATACATGTACTCTCTGAGCAGTTGATGTCTGCGATGTTTTTCCTCTCAGCTTGCATCGTCCCCTCAGCTGCAGATAAACTGTACTGCAGGTTTGAGGAAACAAAGTAGGAACTGATTCACGAAAGATTAATAACGGACTAACTGTAATCATGCATTTACAAGTATAAAGAAACATACACATGAGACAGGCATCGGTCACTCACCACAGTCTGCGAGGCATCGTCACAGAGGAATAAGAAGCTGATCAGGTGCAGCTTCTCTTCAATTCCTGTGTGTTTCATCCCCGTCTCCTCTATTATAACCCGATAATGCACTTATAATATTCATTCAGCCTCACCACCACTTCAAGACAAATCAGATGCACACACACACAGGTTTGATTATACTGTTATTAATGAGGAGTTGTTTGTATCTCTTTGTAGTAACCGAGCAGAGGAGAGACAGAGGGCCACTGTGGATTAATGATGGCGGAGAGAGAGGACAAGGGGACGAAGAGGAGGAGGAAGAAGGACAAAAAGATGAAGCAAGGGAGGAATAAAAAGTTCACGGTCAGAAAGGACAGAACAAGAAGAAGAGAGAATAAAAATAAAATCCTCACACCTGCAGCCTGCAGACACAAAACTTTGTGAACCATCCATCCATCTGATGTGTGTGTTCCCTTGGCCTTCATTTCTTCACATTTCACTCTTTTTCTTCCTGCATTGGTTATAAAGTGTTGCTCATTGTGAGAACTGTTGGGTTTTCTCTACAAACTTAAGGTCTCGACCTTATTATGTTATGATTTGGCTCTTAAATTGGACTCAACAGAATATCTTTTATTACAATTGATTCTTCATTTTTGCCATGGACTTTTGTGTGAAGTACTTTGTAACCTCGTTTAGATAAGTGCTATACAAATAAAGTTATTATTATTATTATTATTATTTTTCCCTCAGATCATCCTCATTACCTTGCAGGAGTTTAGAAAACAAACAACTCTGTCATCCGAGTGCTTCACAAATGAAGAGTAAGTGGTGTGTGCAGGTGGAGGAACAACAGTAAAAATATGGGTTTTCCTCTTCAAGTCTTGTTTCTATGTACACACTCTATATAAAGATGGACATCGTGACGGCTTCCCTGAAGTGAAGCCAAAGAGTCTCTATCGCCACCTGGTGGCTGGCTGTACATAATTCCTGCCTCCTTCATGTTAATGGCCAGGACATGGATCAAACTTAAAGGTCAAAGTATTAAAACTACTCGTAAAATTTCACATCGGTATAATTTGCATTCTATAGTATTTCATGCATTGGGAAGCTCTCAATTTCTCATAAATACATTTTGGCTATTCTCAATCATGTTTATATTATTAGCAACTACAATTATGGCTGACCCTGTTAACATAGGTGTAGTTAGGTCTGAACATCTGGGGCTGCAGCCCTGAATGTTTATGAATTATCTAACTTGAATTGATATCCACCCAATTATCATACCATCCAACCATCCAAACCTGCAGACACACAGAAAGGCCCCGGCCGCACTGAAGGCACTTCTAACTGTGAGGCGACACTGCTAATCAGCCTAATTTGATATCCACCCATCCATCCATCTATTATCTATACCACTTAGTCTTTAAGTGTTGCAGGGAGAGCCGGAGCCAATCACAGCTGATATTGGGTGAAAGGCGGGGTACATCCTGGACAGGTCGCCGGCGTATCACAGGGCCAACACACACAGATAAACAACCATTCACACTCACTTTCACACCCAGGGAAAATGTAATTAACCTAAACCCAATCTGCATGTCTTTGGAATGTGGGAGGAAGCTGCAGCACCTGGAGAAGACCCACACACGGGAAAGAACATACAAATTCCACACAGAAAGGTCAAACACCTAAGGCGACATACAAATCTAAAATTGTGGTTTTTGGTCCTCTATGAGGCAGTTAAGCAACAGATGAACCTCACATTAAACAGAACATGTACATGTAGTGTAAGAGCGGAGGAGGTTGCACCAATTACTTGGTACTAGGTAATTGAAGGATGAAGGCAACGAGATGCATGTGAAGGTAAAGCAGGTGGAGGAAGACTCATCTGCTGTTGCTGTGGCAGCAGATGAGTCAGAATGTGAGACCCAGCTCACAGTGATGAAGAAGAGGGATCTTCAGCTGGTTAATCTGGCTCAGTGGTTATCTAATGGGTTTGTTCATGAGAGCATTTTTATGAAAACAGGTATTTCCAAGGCACAGCTTTACATATGATGCTTTGTAAATCATTAAAAACTGCACTAGCAACAACACCTGTGTGAGGATGAAGAAATAGTCCAACAATATTAACAGGTAGGCGAAAGGAGATAGACAGAGAACTGGAAAAAGCAAGAAGAGAGAAACAGGGGAAGAGATGAGGTTAGGTGACGGAGAATGAATTTTATAAGAGCACAGACATTGATCACACTGCAGACTGTCATCTCTGTTTCTCTCTTTCTTTAATCTCTGTTGATTTGCCTCTGTCCTGTCTTTTTTACGTCTAACACCTGGATTCAGCAAACACACATGAGCGTATACACACACACACACACACACACACACACAAGCGTATACATAAGTGCATGCTATTCTGCACTCGGGCAGAGGAGCAGCTCAAACAGGAGTCACGACACACTCATTCATATTCAGAGCCACTCAAGAGTAGACGGTCTAATGACACCAAGGGCAGTGGGAGACACTGAGGGTGTGTGTGTGTGTGGATAACACTGCAGATTACAGACCTGTGCTTCTTTACAATGAAACTGAATATTATTTCATAGTCAAGGCTTCATGTCTGAAACAGTGAAGAAACACTTCCTTATTTATCTTTATTCAGTGTTTCCCACAGAATTAATCAAATCTATGGCGGTAACAGGGGCACACCTGCATATAAGTCACACTCATGTGCAACAGATTCTGAGTCACAGGCACAGAGACTTGAGAGTGAAAGACAAGTTCTCGTCTTAGAGAAAAATCTGCAGTACATGTCACAACTGCAGCGGAAACACTGAGGTCTGGCTGACTGGGTTGACGGTAAAAATGTTATGGACCATATTGTGTGTATGAGGTAGCTAGCTGGGCATGCAGCAAATAGGGCTGCACACACCAAGTTAGAAATCTCCTATAATATTATGAGATGTGTAAAAAATGTTGGTTCATAATGAAACTGTGGCGGGACAAATACGAATATGGCGGGCCACAGTTTGTATAATTAATGGGCAACACTGTTGTTTCAAGACAAAGAAGCTAATTTCCCCCAAAAATCTTGAAAAAAAAGAAGTAAATGGACTGTATTTATAAAGCGCTTCTCTTATCTTACCAACCACTCAAACCGTATTTACAAGTCACATTCATGCAGCACCGCTTTACTCAGCATTTTTATTCAGTCACATTCATACACTGTCGGCACAGCCATCAGGAGCGATTTGGGTTCAGTATCTTGCCCCAAGACACTTCTGAATATGGAGGAGGCAGGGATCAAACAACCGACCTTCTGGTTAGTGGACGACCCGCTCTACCTCCTGAGAAACAGGTGAAAATGATCTAACTGTAATGTCAAATTTTTTACTCGTTTTAAAACAAAATGACCTGATAAGACTTAAAGTGAGTATGACTCTCTCAGTGATCGAGATACTGTAATTCAGTGTGTTGCTTCAGTTGTGTGCTTGTGTGTATATGCTCAGACTGACTGGGGTTTGGAGTGTGTTGATACAGATTTAATATAAACTGGCACACTGACAAACACACACACGCAGCGGCCCTTTACCTCTCATCACTACGGCAACCTCCATTAGCGGACTTTGGTTTGTTTCAACAAAAGCAAGCTCCTCGCACACAAAACCCTGAAACACTATCATATGAGGCAGTTACATGGTACACTCACATTCAAAATTAATTTCACCAAGCAGCTGTTATAGGTGTATATATATCGTTAGGATGATTTTCACTTTTTTTTCTCATCTTGCATAAGTCATGTCTACATGCCAACTGTTACTTCTCCTTTAAAAGCTATGAAACATGAAAGAAAATTCAATTTGCATGTTGAACATCATCAGCTCTTGTTTCCAAAACACAGATAGACAAAGTGGGAGTGAACAATGACGTCAGTCCAATGACTCAAGCATCAACAAAGCAAGTGGAGGAGCAACACAGGGAAACTTAGAGCTATCAGACAGTGTATTGTACTTATGATGGGTTAGAGAAAGAAAGAACTAGAATTACTGCCCTGTTGTTGTCACTGTGACCTTTGACCTTTAAACATTGACATTGAATCCATTTAATTGGAACTTTGCCAATTTTGTGTTGTTAAAATATTGGTATTACGTGAAGATGAGCATTGAGATCTACTGGCTGTGTGCTACAACTACAACATGCATGTCTTCAGATTGAGAGTGGGGGTACAGCACAATCCAAACAAACTAGTTGAAATCAACCTGTGACAACAACAACTACAAGACAGAATCTAATAAATATGGAAGAAAACTATGTTGGAAGTGTATTAAATGGGCCCAAATACACTGTGGAGCAAGTACGGCGTATGGAGGAGGAAGATGCTGCCATTGCTGAGAGTGAAGCTGCCCCAGGCCCTATGAAAGCGGTGCAGAGCTGCTTCATACCAGGGACAACTGGTGGTGCCACTGTGGAAGACAGAAATTCCCTAAAAGCAGATTTAAAATATGTTCAAGGCTTTGTAGGGCACCTTGACCTTTGACCTCCAAAATCTAATCAGTTAATATGTGAGTCTAAGTGAACATTTAAATTAGAAGAAATTCCCCCATGGCATTCTTTAGCTATAGTGTTCACAAGTCCAAAAATGTTTTTTTGAAGTCACAGCAACTTTATCCTATGACCACCAAAATCGAATCAGTTCATCCTAACGCCCACATGAACCTTTGTACCAAATTTGAAGAAATTCTCTCAGAGCATTCTTAAGATATCATGTTCACAAGAAAGGGACAGATGGACGGACCACCCCGTAAAACATAATGCCTCCAGCCACTGGCTGTCACCAGCACATGGGCATAAGAAGTTACACAAGAGGCAAAGTAATGTAAAATATCCAGCAGCCACAGTGCATCAAATGATTATGTTGAATTGTTATGTAATTCAATTAAGCTAGGTTTTACATTAACAATCCTTCTGGGGACGTTCGTCCTCTGCATTTGAGTTATCCTCACTAATTTGCAGCAGTGACATCACAACCTCCAGCTCTGAGGTCTGGATCAACAGCACAAGCAGAAATGCTACAAACAGAGTGAGAGTGTGATTCAGCGGTCATGAGAAAAAACCAGAAGAGCCAGAGGTAACACACAACAGGAAACAAAAGTCTTGAATTGGCTCTTGTGGGATTTGACGTCGTGAGTTCCTCTTTTCTTTTTTCTTTCAGTGAATCAGTTAAGATCTGAGATCTGACAGGGCTGCAGACAGTCTGAAATGATGCAACATTGTTCATGCCAGTCTCAGCCGACCACTGCAGACTTGAACAAGATGTGAAAGCAGAAAACAGACTATCCAGACACTGCAGACGTGGTTCTTACTTAGGACAAAGGGTTTGTTTTTGGTTTCAGGAGGAAAAGGGATACAATAAAGTCTGTGGATGCTATTTATATACATACACATATACTAACCTTTAAAACAGCCCATCATTATGGTGTTGGTGTTTGAATAAGTCTAACTGGTGGTGTGATCTTCAAAATTATACATTTCATTGAATGAGATGAGGCTCATTTCACAAGCAACAAATGCATATGTGTATTCATCTGGTATTTTATTTCTATTGTGAGGTTCGTCTGCAGATCCTCATATCGGGCTGTGCAGAGCAGCATGCTTCATCAGTTACAGCATTATAGGGCAGCTTGAATAAGAGGCAGAACATGGGGGAAGTTGCACATCAGTGCTCCCCAGATATTTTCTCCCCAAGCACTTTAACACAAAGTATGGCCTTGCCTGACTAAACCAAGATTAGAATATCAACTTTCACCTGATACATTTAGATTTAGAAGCAGAAAGGTGACCAGGATTTAAAGAAGAACTCACCGAGATTTCAGTGCAGACAAAGTGGACTTGTCAATCCTGGAGAGGAATGAGAGAGAGAGACAGAGACACACAGAAGAGAGAGAAATATTATTGATCTTGACTTATTTCTTCCAATACACGTCTTTGCAGCAAGTGCTCTTGTTTTACAGTAATAAGGACGCGGAACTCGTAAGATAAGGTGTAAGTTCAAGGAATTCACCTCTGCAGCTATAATGGGTCGCCTGAGGTGAAAATATACACCAATATACATATACAATGCATTTGTACAATTCTTATGATACAGTTAGACATATCTACACATCTACAATGAATACAAAAATAATTTGTCCCTCCATCCATCCATCGCCAGCGTATCACAGGGTCAACATAAAGAGATGAAACCATGATTGATCAGTTTAGTCTCAATTCTAAGTGTCACCTAATCAGAAATGAAGCTTAGAATTGATTGTCCTTCTCGACGTTTCTCCATTTATCTCAGATAGAAAAAACATTAGGCTCTTGGTCTTGGTAAAATCTGAATGCTTGCTGCAACCATGCTAACAAAAGATGAATGTTCCATAATTCATCTTTAATTTACACAGAATAGATACATCCTGAAAAAAGAACAGCAGTGTCAGTGTTAGAGAGCAGAGCTACATGACTTTATGTAGCAAGGTTACTTCTCCTCTCGCTGCTCAGACCGGTTATAAGCTCTCAGTGTTTATAAGGGTTTTATTCATGCTTCACTAAGTACTGTTCATACTAATAACATGGAAAAATCATAGCCAGTAATCTTCTTCACTTCTCAGTTGAGTTGATGTTTACTGCTAATAATGGTGAAGGGTCTGTTAGGCACATTCGGCTTTTGTACACTACCGTTCAAAAGTTTGGGGTCACTTAGAAATTTCCTTATTTTTCAAAGAAAAGCACTGTTTTTTTCAATGAAGATAACATTAAATTAATCAGAAATACACTCTATACATTGTTAATGTGGTAAATGACTATTCTAGGTGGAAACGTCTGGTTTTTAATGAAATATCTACATAGGTGTATAGAGGCCCATTTCCAGCAACTATCACTCCAGTGTTCTAATGGTACATTGTGTTTGCTAATCGCCTTAGAAGACTAATGGATGATTAGAAAACCCTTGAAAACCCTTGTGCAATTATGTTAGCACAGCTGAAAACTGTTTTACTGGTGAGAGAAGCTATAAAACTGGCCTTCCTTTGAGCTGGTTGAGTATCTGGAGCATCACATTTGTGGGTTCGATTATACTCTCAAAATGGCCAGAAAAAGAGAACTTTCATCTGAAACTCGCCAGTCTATTCTTGTTCTTAGAAATGAAGGCTATTCCATGCGAGAAATTGCGAAGAAACTGAAAATTTCCTACAACGGTGTGTACTACTCCCTTCAGAGAACAGCACAAACGGGCTCTAACCAGAGTAGAAAGAGAAGTGGGTGGCCCCGGTGCACAACTCAGCAAGAAGACAAGTATATTAGAGTCTCTAGTTTGAGAAATAGACGCCTCACAGGTCCTCAACTGGCAGCTTCTTTAAATGGTACCCGCAAAACGCCAGTGTCAACGTCTACAGTGAAGAGGCGACTCCGGGATGCTGGCCTTCTAGGCAGAGTGGCAAAGAAAAAGCCATATCTGAGACTGGCCAATAAAAAGAAAAGATTGATATGGGCAAAAGAACACAGACATTGGACAGAGGAAGATTGGAAAAAAGTGTTATGGACAGACGAATCAAAGTTTGAGGTGTTTGGATCACACAGAAGAACATTTGTGAGACGCAGAACAGGTGAAAAGATGCTGGAAGAGTGCCTGACGCCATCTGTCAAGCATGGTGGAGGTAATGTGATGGTCTGGGGCTGCTTTGGTGCTGGTAAAGTGGGAGATTTGTACAAGGTAAAAGGGATTTTAAATAAGGAAGGCTATCACTCCATTTTGCAACGCCATGCCATACCCTGTGGACAGCGCTTGATTGGAGCCAATTTCCTCCTACAACAGGACAATGACCCAAAGCACACCTCCAAATTATGCAAGAACTATTTAGGGAAGAAGCAGGCAGCTGGTATGCTGTCTGTAATGGAGTGGTCAGCGCAGTCACCAGATCTCAACCCCATTGAGCTGTTGTGGGAGCAGCTTGACCGTATGGTACGCAAGAAGTGCCCATCAAGCCAATCCAACTTGTGGGAGGTGCTTCAGGAAGCGTGGGGTGAGATTTCTACAGATTACCTCAACAAATTAACAGCTAGAATGCCAAAGGTCTGCAATGCTGTAATTGCTGCAAATGGAGCATTCTTTGACAAAAGCAAAGTTTGAAGAACAAAATTAATATTTCAAATAAAAATCATTATTTCTAACCTTGTCAATGTCTTGACTATATTTTCTATTCATTTTGCAACTCATTTGATAAATAAAAGTGTGAGTTTTCATGGAAAACACGAAATTGTCTGGGTGACCCCAAACTTTTGAACGGTAGTGTATATAATATGGCTTTTTACCTCAAGTGTGTGTGTTCAGTGTTTTACAGCGTTCTCACACGCTTCACGAAGGAATTTGTCATATCAATTCTTCAATCCAATCCATTTAGAGACTAAACCATGCAAGATCCATTTCATGCAAATACATTGATTTATATAAGCCGCACACCTACGTGAACACAGCGTACAAACAGACGGCGCGCTATTTTTACCATGACAGCACCTAAGCTGGATGTTCTGTATGTAATCTGAATGTTTTCCAGGGTCTGTGAGTGTGGCATTACCCAAATAAGCCATAACAGAGAGAGGTGAGGTTCTGTAACATGTATCACTTTAAGAAAACAAATGCATGGTTGTCAAAAATGTACATACTGAGCTACACCTAATTTACACAAACGTTTCCGTGATGCATTTTAAAATGCATCTCAATGCTGTTGATTCTGGTGGATACTTGCTGCTCTGCTGCAGTGACACCTCACTGCAATGTTACCCCCATATTGTAGTGTAGCTGCAGTCTGTGCCCTCGCAGGATTTATCGCTGAGCAGTTAAGAAGGTATGCCGCCCATCAGATGAGTCATCACACGGACCCTACTGTCGTGAGTAGGTTTCTCTCACTCTACATCTTAGAGAAGAGAATACTGTGATTGACCGTGTGTGTGCATTTCGAGAACATTATGAGCAGAAAATCTTGTTTCCACATGGGTCAAGCTTAAACAACACATTTGAGTACATTCACCAACGTTGTACTTTTACTTTGTAGACAAGTTGTTAAAGAGGTGTTTCTATGAATGTTGTTATCATGACAAAGATCAGCACATGTGACGTAGAAGAAGACGTGTTCAACTCGGTCTGCAGACTGTGGGCACACTGCCCCGTCCCCACTGACTGCTACAGAGTACAGCTGGTTGATTCCAGTTTTACTCATATTAAATGTATCATGTGTCCAAATCGCACCAAAGTTTACACTGCACTTCCCTTGTCCCTCAACAATAAACATGCAAAGTGTGAAGCCAATAAGATGAAGAGTTCACAGGATATGCAATCCACGTACACTGGCAGACAGACATTTGTGGAATTAGTACTGCAGATATTTCTTATTTCTTACTCTCCCGTTTGCTGCTGTAACACAGCTTATAGGCCCTACCTCTTTTACACCAATGTCAGCAGGTATACGTAGGTTTTTACAAGCATGTAAACTTGCTTAAAAATAGGTGGCTCCTTTCCCATTGCCAGTTGAGGAGTTTGCCTTCTGTTTTTTTTCTTCCTGGTGAGTCGTGTTCAATGTGATGAAAACCCATGAACAATGCATCAGAAACCATCGCTGTCTTTCAAAAAAAAAGATGTAAAAAAACAAACAGTACACAAACGTTGCTGGCTATTTACACAACAATGCAGATGAGTTCAATGCCAGTCATAATGTGCCAGAAAAGGTGCAGCGTCAGCATCTAGAAGCCGGAGCCGATAAAAACCTGTGTCTCCTGCAGAATCATTTGACCCGAGACTGAATGCTGACTGTATCCATTTCCATAGTGGACAAAAGCCAGAGGTTAGTGGATGTTAATGACCAGTAGAAAAGGGGCTTTAGTGGCACTCATAAAGGATTATCCTTTTTGTTTTCTCATTCATTTGAGTATGCCGTTTTCTTTTTTTTTTTCAACCCAAATAGCTTCACAGATGACTGATAAAAACACACTTTACAAATGCCTCAGAGTCAGCTCCACATTTGCTCATGCAGGTGCTCGAACAGCTCACCATCTGAGCCACCCATCCATGCATCCATATCCCTGCAAGTGATATTAAAAACAGAAATGTGTCCAAATTTCACAAATAGGATCGGCTGACACTTACAAGCTTCAAATACTAAGAAATAACGCGACCTAACAACACCTTTACCCCCAGAGGCCACGATTAACTGTTCCAACAATCATCACACTGAAAATTTTATAATTTTAAGCGTCATCCCTTCACACTGTGTCTGCTGGTCCGACCTGTCTTGGCTGCATAGTAAATGTAATTTGTTAAAGCTTATAAATTCTTTAGAGTGATCCACTGAACAAGCTCTGCTTGTATTTTTAGTCAAATTAGTTTGCCAGCAGAACTGATTAGCAGCAACAAGTCTTGTCATCTCATATTCAGCCTTCAAATCATTTGTAAAAAGAACAACTTCTGCTATTTAGATGATACAACGTGCTTTCCTTTTACGAATAATAAAAAAAATGATTCAAAAGTTTTGCTGAGCTGCAGCTGTTAAAGGGACATTCCATAAATATATTATTGAAGCAGCAGGGACTCGCATATCCAGACTCCCATCCACCCATTTCTGGACCTAATCCCAGAGGATGGGGTGCACCCTGGGCAGGCCGCCAACCTATCATTGAGCTAAAGAAACACACTCATATTCACACCTCCAGACAATTTAGAGTCTCCACTGAACCAAAGCTGCATGTTTCTGGACTGTGGGAGGAAGCCAGTGAACCTGGAGGCACAGGTAGATCATACAAACTCCACACAGAATGACCCCGGCCAAACTGGAATTCAAACCAAGAACCTTCTTTGCATAATCTCACTAATTCCACAAACGTCTGTCTGTATGTGGAATGTATATCTGGCGAAACGTTAATCTTAACGGCTTCACACTTGGCATGTGTATTCTTTGCTTTATGAAAAACATTGATATAAAATCTTGAGCACCTGAGCACAACATATTCTAACTTTACTCTGCACCATAGACTGTTTATAAAAAAGCTCTGCTCACGACACCCAGCACATTTGGTGGTAATGCACATTGACATTGGTTGCCACTCGCCAATAAACTGAACAAATAAAAAAATAAAATAAAATCTTTTATTTTCTAAAAATCTCTGATTGCTTGGTTTGGTGTTTATCACTGTATCAGCCCCTCATTAACCCTGCTACCTGTAACGTGCTGCTCCTCAGCTCAGTGTGCTTCAGCTTACTTCAGCCTGTCTGGCTGCCTCAGCCCGCAGCCGGGAAGGTTAAGTGCTCTGAAGCAGCGCTTCAGTGTCGGAGCGATTAGCAGCGGGGGAGCAAGCACAAAAACACTCCATCCGAGTGTGTCAGCGCATCCAGCACTAAATGGGCTCCCTGGCACCTACTTCTGTGCTGCATCATGGGAACTCTTCTCATCCAACAGAGCAGGAAAAGCTAACCAACAAGAGCTGTGTCCATAGTCCCAGAACAGGGACAAAATAGCAACAACAATGGACAGCAGGGAGAGACAAAGCAGACTGTTGATAGTTGATGTCTCTGAATGGAGACAGCACAGAGTGAAACTGTACATTCTCACACACACACATGCACGCACACACACGCACACACACACACACACACACACACACAAAAGGCTGTCATACAGAGTGTGAGAGCTGAGCTGAGCTCTCCACCCATCCTTCCTTTTCAGACAAAAAGTTTAGATTTCTATACCACACACACAAACACACGCATGCACACACACTTAACACACGCAAAACACATTTCAGCAGCACAATTTTGCTCAATCAAACTCACTGAACAACTACAATCCTAACGTGCACAATCATGAGCATGTATACACAATGCAAACTGTAAGACACACAGGCAAACAAATTATAATCCAATGAAAATGAGACATACCATCCAAATCCACCAAATGACACACTTCTCCTCCTTTTAAGCATTTTGTCAGACTGAACTTTCTCAGCAGACTCTCTCCTCTGGGAAATGTTTGTCCTGCTGTCAGTCTCTCTCTCTCTATACTACGTACTCTTGCACGTTGTCTGTCTCTCTGGCCCAGTCTCCCTACTTCCCTCCCACTCTCTCTCTCTCTCTCTCTCTCTCTCTCTCTCTCTTATTTTTTTTTTTTATTCTTCTATTTCCCCTCCTTTTCCCCCTCCTTTGTCTTACTCACTTCTGCTGTCACAAATGCCTCTCCAGAGCTGTTGTTCCTCACTGTACCACTTGACCAGTCAACTACCTTTCCTGAAACATTGCTTGGTCTCTGACTTTCACAGGGTGTTAAACACACAGACACACACACACACACACACACACACACACACACACACACACACACACACACACTCTCAATGTGGCACAACAAACAGGTGCACTGAGGTATATGCACACACACACAGGTGGTAGGAGCAAGCCGGGGAGGGACCACAATCTCCTATGTGGCGCTCTGTGCTCGTTTCCAACACATTTACGTGCACAAAGAGCTATTCTGCACATGGAGCAGCAATTGGAGTTTAACATTTTTATCACAAGCAGCCTTGACATCTATGATGAGAGCCGACACCCATCACTTCCTGTGCTGTGTGTCATGCCCTGTTGAGTCCGCAGATTTCCACTCACAGTTCACACTCGCACAGTAGCATTAAAAAAAACATCTCGAGTGGACTGAATCAACTACAATACACCCACTCCAGCCTGAGATCATGTTTCAAACTAAAACTGCTCTTTCATTTTGACATTGATTGTGTAACTTGATGGTCAGCACAGGCCTGACTCATATACCTATTAAAAAATACATTGCAGGAATCTGCTTAGAAAATATGCCGAACTGGATTCATTTTGTTAAATATTGTACAATATTACTTGATACTCTTACAGGAAAGGGGAGAGCTGAAGAGCCGTGCAGGCAGACCACAGCATGTGGTTGTAACCCAGGGAGTGTCCTTCCTGATACTCTTCCTCTTCACGCTGAGTTCAAGTTCACACAGATTCGGACATCAAAGAACTCAAGAGCTTTGTTTCAACAAACCTCATGAGATATTTTGTGGTTAATACTTCAGAGCTTGTATATGCATTTAAATAATTTGATATGTTTGCCATTTATTCCATAGGACAGATCAAGAGGGGGAAGAAAGGAATCAGACACACACTAATATTACACATTAAAGTTGCAGTGTGTAGGACTTAGGGCATCTAGTTTTATTATTGGAATGGTGGTCATTTTTTATTTAAGTGGGCTTTTATGTATTCTAAATTGTGTCTTTTATTTGTGAAGAACTTTGTAATTTTGTTCAATGATCACCATTATTATTATGATTATTATTATTAAATTCAATTTGCTCTTTTCTGTGCTATATTGACAATCTGATCATTTGCCCAGAGAACCACCAGTGCACTCATATACAATACATAAATTTCATCAGTACTATTGACATGGGCCCTGTAACAAACAAAGTTATATTATTTCAACTAAAGTAATATAACCGAAACGGGGTATCTGGTAATCCCATTAAATAACAATTGGAAGTGAAATCTAAATTCTCCTCACTTTGTATTGAAAGAAATATAAAATATTCATATGCTGCAGGTCTAATCAGTTTAGAGGGGTGGGTGTGTGAGTTCAGAGCTGACAGAGTCATGGAAGTTATGCAATGTAACTCATTACCTTTGCTGTTGAGTAATCAGCAAAGTTACACTCTGTTTATGAAGGAATAATGTAAATTGAGTAATTGATTACAATACTGCTGCACAGTCATCAGTTATAACAGCATAATAACAAAAAGTCACAACAATGGTCCATCATTTCACAGATGGGAAAAAGCAGCTGTCTGCCCCTGAGCTGGTTAACTGATACTTGACTATATTTAGCCCCATCTACAGAAATTGGATCAATGAAATTACAGAGCATTGACAGTTAGAAGCGAATGATCACACTCCCGGGGAACCACCAATGTCAGGATCACTATCACAGCAGAGGAAAAAAGATATGTAGTCTTAACAAACACCAGGGTGGATTTCTTACAATAATGTGTTTGAATTTTAGTTTAAATACACATGGATTTAAGCTACACACACATTAAATAATAAAGAAACGGAAATATTATTTGAAAAATGATCCCCCAACATGACAAAGATACACAACCTTTGCTTGTCAACACTGCGTGTTAGTGGGGCAAATTATAGATCAAATTAACAAAAGCAACATTGAAGACCTTGAGGAATTGGTTATCTTTTTAAATTAGGTCAATGCACTGCAAAAATACCTTGACCTATTGGATTTATTTTTTTATAGCCTGTAATGTTGAGATGGCAAACAACAGGATTGGGAAAAGAAACTACAAAATAAAATAATGTCCTGACAAGGTTCATTTTCAAATCAAACTTGAGCTCTGTCGTCCTTTCATCTTTGAATAGAGCCGTCATTTGATTTACAATCGCTTTACAAAAGTATTGAGTCCAAGAAACATAATATAAGCACTTCTGAATCCTGTAGAGAGTGATTATAGTCAAAAGCTTTCACCATGATATATTATGTGTGAGCCCCTCTCTCTCTCTCTGTGTCTCTCTCTCTCTCTCTCTCTCTCTCTCTCTCTCTCTCTCTCTCCGTATCACAGTGACACTACTGATTAAACACAATTATATACTCCAATGGACACACACAGAGAAAAGTCTGACACTACATTACTTGTCATTATAGAATAGAATAGAAAATTTAATCTGAACTTGAATTAAACTGACATAAGCCTTGTCTATGTACATGACAGTGACGGTTCTGTGCACAGACCGAACTCTCCCTCTAGTGGTTCACATGTACAGTAAATATGGTGAAAATGAAAAATTCTATCTAAATTTAATGAAATTCAAACTGGAAAGGAAGAAGGGAACTTTTATATTTGTGTGCATCTGTTAAGTTCAGTGAAAAATATTAAATTACCGTTTTAGATGGCGCTTCAACACTAGTGTACAGTGAGCATGAACCTTGCACACATTAACAGAGGAGAAGATTATAGATATTCTAACCCTGTAGCAGGCATGTAAGAATATTATGTGTTTAGTCTGATTAAGTTTTTGGATAAATGCTGTTTTAAACAATGGTGTCTTGTGGAAATAACTCATGATACTTTATAAATGTGGTTTTACCAGAAGGCAACAATAGTAAAGAGCTAAAAGGAGAGAACAGTTTTTCTCTCGGATTGACGTATAAGTTCAACCAGGCGATAGAAACACATGATACCAAACCACATCATTCCAATCTCCAAATGATACTTTTAATATCAAACTTATAGACAAAGGTCATACTGGGCACACATAAATAATAGTAAAGTAGTAAAGTTTTAGTACAAGCCCTCAGCACCATCCCAGGCACATCACATGCATTTCGACAGCTCATGGCCATTTGTCTGCTTTGCTACCCTGTTGTAACGCCCCTGTCGCCATAAACTTGGCTCTCAAATGCTGACAATGTTCAAGTTGTGTTTGCAGTTTGTTTTGATGCCCCTAAGCTACAGTTTAAACAAAGTTGTAAAGTTTTTTTAAGTTTTTGGATAAATGCTTAAAAAAGACGTCAAACACCGTTTATTCTGTACCACCACTGTTGGACTGGCTGCTGCCCACTGAGAGGGCATTATGTACCGGCATGTGGTTGCTGAAGCCCAAAGCCCAGTCTGGAGGTAACTCCCAGTTGTCGTTCCACTGTTTAAACGCCTCACCAATGTTAACAAAGGTCTTCGTCCCCTTTCAGTATTTCGTTATCGCGTTAGGGTTAGCTGTATTCTTTGGTGCTTCTGCACTTAGCATTTGGCTCGCTACTGTGAAAAAAGCATTTCCAGCATGCTAACGGTAGTTGTTATGTTCTGAAACAGTGGTGGTGTAAGTCTTTTCAGGTTGTCCGAGCATCCCTCAATAGCAGAAGGTAGAGGAATGATTACATTATCTTGTTTGAGATGTAACAGGTGATGTTTTCCCCTTTTACTAAAGGTATATATAAAATAATGGTTTATAAATCATAATCAAGGTAAAAGTTTGTAATGATCATAATATTTATTGGAAGTCATATCGAGGAGATCTTAGCAGAAAATTGACAAGAAGTGTATCGAATTAATAGCACTTACCCAATCTTTAATGATTAATGAGCACAATAATATCTAATAATTAAATTATTTAACCTGTTAATGCTCATATGTATAGATGCTTTACCATGTCCTGTTTTTCGTGTTGTTCATTCTTTAAGACAATAATTTTGTGTCTCCTAAGTCACTTTTAAGAGCATTATGACTTGAGAGGATTTGCTACTTTCATAGTGTGGAAAGATTCACACTCTTGTCCTCGCGTCACCTCTCTGTTACAAGTACAGCACGTCAACATTGTTCTAAAATGTGACACTTTCATTTACACCAACACTGAACTTTGTGCTAAATCCTGGCAAGTGGGTCGGCCGACGTCTCGTGTCAGGAGGTCACCACAGGATCTTTCCTACTGACACACTGAGAGCATTTTAACTGTGAGACAGCATGCAGTGACTAATATTTATTAACAGCACTTAGCATTGCTGCATTGTAATGTGGTTATTAGCACTTTAATTCCTGGGCCACTATCTTGATGCCTCAATGCTGCTTTGTGAAACAGGATAATAAAGAAAAATTGTAAATCTGTCAAGTTTGAGTCCGTTTGACATTTAGATTTCCCAAGAGGTGTCATAAAGACTGAAGCTTTTCCCTTCTCTGACAAGCTAATACACACGACTCAGTTCGTCCTACCAACTTGCTATGCTGAAGATAGGACATTAAAGCAGGTGTTTTCATGTAGGAACTAAGACCAGGTTACAATTGATGATTACAAAACATTTCCTTCATCATCAGCGTTTGTGTACAGAGCTGTGATATGGTTTTTAGTGGGAAGGACTGAAAGTCGTGTGTCTTTGCACTTTTAACGGCTTGTGTGTTTGTGTTTGTTTGTGTACATGGGAGAGGGAGGTGAGAGAGACACCAAAAAACTGTGCCTAGTCAAAATTAAACTGGGACTAAATGCATTAATAAAAAGGCACATTGACTGTTTACACGTGTATCTATAGTCCATCACGCGCACCATGTGCATAACACTAATTCTTCTACCAAACAGCATGGTACAGTTCAACGTGTTAAGGTGTCACGTTTCAGTTCACTCAATCATTAAATTACATTTTCCCCAGGGATGTCACCTTCAGCATTATTTATGAATAGAGAGTATTTTCTCCAATAGAAAGTAGTTCCAGTGAAGCATGCTCACTTCTTATGGACACAGTTCCTAAAAGATTGGTTTAAATTCAAACTTTTAGACTGGATGTCATGACAGCTCCCAAACCAAACCATCGCCACCTGGTGTAGGACTTTAATACTGCAGCTCCAGACCCTAACCCTAACCCACTGTGCAGACTGGTGCCCCAAATGAGATCTTCGGTGCAGGATGGCAGCCTTTGTAGTCTGGATATTTTGGCTTAATTTCTGGACAGTGGGAGGAAATGTCAGTACACCCTTATAGCATGTCCTGGTACTTACCAGAGAAGAATAAGTATGTACGTTTTCCTGCGGACCACACACAACTAACTTTTAAGTAATAATTCTGTTAGTATAAATATTTTATTTAACTTTTTCTTCTGTCTCAACTTTTTCTTTGCTCCCATGAAACCAGTTTATTTTATTTCTGGTCCCTTTTCAATAAGATTACCCCTCTCAAACAGAGACGTGATGTTTCCATCTTTATTACTTCTGTTCCTTCCTCACCACCCTCCCCTCTCTGTCCCCTCTTCCCGCCATGTAATAACGTATTTAGTCATTACATGGATTCCCAGCGGATGATATATGCGCCCAGGCAGACGTGAGAGAGTTCTCTCTTTCACTTCATCTATCTCTTCCCTCCCTTCATCCATCTCTACGGAGTCTCTAATAGGTTACTTAGTCATATGAGGTTTTTCAGGAGTGTTGCTGATTCAGAGTTGATGCTCTGCTTAATGGTTTCTGTCTCAACCGCACCTGTCGCCATCTATTATAACACACACACACACACACACAAACACTGATCCTCCTCGAAGCACAGCTTCATCAAACCTGCATATTATTTCCAAATGTGTCTTGCCATTTTTTCAATATGCATACACACATGCAGACCAGTAAAGGCAGCATTGGTATTTAGAGGATGTTTGAATGAGTTAACAATAATCAGCTGTATTTTAAATCAGGATCATCATCTCATCTCAACTTAAAGAAGTGGTGCCCAAGCTACGGGTCTGGACCCCCTAAGGGAGGGTTGTAAGAGGATTTCTATAATACAAATTTAAAACAATTAAGAATTACAAAATCTGGTTAGTACAACTCTTTTTCTTTCTTCTTCTTCTTCTTCTTCTTCTTCTTCTTCTTCTTCTTCTTCTTCTTCTTCTTCTTCTTATTATTATTATATGGTGGTAAATAGATCCTGTTATGTCATATCTTATATCTCAAACTGATCTCATAATTAGGTTGTGGTGGGATAATAAGAAAAATTTAACATTCGTGACCAGACTGCCATATTTGTTTGGAATATTGGAAGGAATATTACCCATCTGCTGCTCTGTATACACACAAACACACACACACACACACACACACACACACACACACACACACACACACACACACACACACACACACACAAACAATAAAACACCTACTGCATGCACGTACACAGAGCTTTGAGGTGCAGCTATTTTTCTCTGTATCTTATGCTGTGATCTGAATAAGGCTCATGCATTGTTTTAACATTCATGACTCATTTTCACAAACGCAGGAACATAATGCAAATATTTATGATTTTATTTATGTCATTTACATAACTCTTTACAACAACCAGCATCTCCCTCATCAAAAAATTGTCATGTTTAATGAAATTAGTAGAAGTATTGTAAAATGCTCCATTACACACGCCCCATGAGGGTTTTATTAGAAACTAGATTTACCCAGTAATGTGTCTCCAGCATGAAACCACTTATAGATTGAAGCAAATGAAACTGCCTTTCTAACCACAAGGTAACACACACAGTAAAGCTCTACACTGAGCAGGTACAGAATGCTGCAGGGATGATGCATTTTTGTGTTAGCATCCTTCTGGTTTCCATGACAAAACAAGATTTTACCATTGGCTTTTCCACTACCGCAGACGTTTGAACGTTCATGACACTTATTCATGTTGCTCACAAGTCACCACTTTTATGATTTTTTAAGCCTTGATAAAATCTCCAGAAGTAAAAAATATAAAATAATGTTAAGCTACAAATGAAATCCAACATGGTTGCACAATTTCAGCATCAACACCGCTAACTCTCCAACTTGTAATCTGGTCCAGTAGACATTTGTTTGCACAAAAGAAAAAAATGTTTGTTTTTTAAAGAAGAAAAAAGGTTTTTTTATTTATTTATTTTGGTATTTATTGATGCATTTAATGTCAAATATTGAAATGTTAACTACAGACCTTAATTGTTATATTTTACCAGAAAACAAACCCTCATTGAAAAAATAAAAAGGTCAGGCTTTAGCTGATTATAAAGACAACCTGTTGGGCACCAAACCAGTGATTAAATAATTAACAAAACAACGATTTGGGTGCTTTTTTTAGCTTTGCCAAGCTCTAATACATTGAGAGGTGTAGAAGGATTATTCACTTATTTTTCAAGCGAGTACGGTGAGGACAAACAGGCAGTGGGGTAGAAATTAATATTTATCTCAAAACTAAAAGATACTTGTCACTTTTCACATGTCCTAATTTGTCATTTGTGCAAACACAGCATGAAGAAGCTATGTACTTTATTGACCAACAACTCAAAAGCGAACAGAAGACAAAGCATCCTATTCTCTTTGAAATGCCCTCGTTGCTGTGACCAGGAGCACATTGTATACTGTCTATTCTTAATCTATTATTGCTTTGGCTTGTTCCTAGTTTTATTTTTCTTATATCCTTCTTAAAGGATTTCAACTTCTCATTGTTTATAATCTGCAATCTATCACTCCTCACTAAACCTTCCTCTTGTTTGCATTCTATTTTTATCTCCCCCTCAAAGTTCCTCCGTCTAGTGGTGGATGTTAGCGAAAGTGACAGCAAAGCCCACCCATAAACCCACTCTTCCAGATCTCACACAAACACACACACACACAAAGTGTACACGTAGAACCTAGAACCTAGAACCATCCACAGATACGTACAGTAGTAACGCACTCCTGCACACAAGCACTCACACATGCTGACACGTGTGCACATACATGCACACAACTTAACAAGCTGTGACATGTGCACACACCCACACACACACACATGTTCACTGCACCTCATCCACCCACAGCCTCTATGATGCCTTCAGTCCTCCTCCCTCCCGTTGTTCACTCTTCCAGACAACATTGATCAGAGAAAAACATCCATTAAATTCACGTACTTCCCCTTCACTGCAGAGCTGGGAGGGAGGAGGGGGTATTAAGAGCTACACGTAGACCCTGGATGTTGAAAATACAATGAGAAACACCCACAGGGCCGACTGCAGAAGATTAGCCCACACACAAGCTTTTTAATCAGCCGTACACTGAGAACATGGCATTTTCTCACACTTATCTTTTCCCTTTACTGGGAAGACACAAATACCAAAATGAAACCCCCTGCAGCTGCGGTGACTCATTTGACAGCATATCAAAGTTTTCATTGATCGCTTTACCAAAGTCGTTGAGGAAAAAGAGGATGGTGGAAAGGACAGATTTGGTTTGAAATCAATCAGTGCCAAAGAAAGAAAGAAGAAAAAAAAACTACAGAGCAACAGAGGTTGAGGTTTATCTGTCATGATCTACAGTCGGAGATGTGACTAGAAATTAGACTTGATCACCAGAGGAGCATATGTGTGGGAGAGGAAGAATGGATGTGCATAAGAGGGAAAAGATGAGGGAGGGAACATGGGAAATGAGAAGTGTTGACAGACTGAGGGTGGATTATTAATGAAGGACTGAAGCTCGGAGGTCTGTGTGCAGGTTTGACTTGTATCTGTGCTCAAGTGCACAACTGCTGTCAATATTGGAAAAAAGAGACGGAGAGCGTGGGCACGATGACAAAATATATGATATTTTTCACTTGAGTTCAAGTATTTTAACTTGAGCAAATGAACTGAATGATGCAAATGTTGCGCCAATCAGAAATTTTGCATGACATGTGCCAGGCGACACGAAGAGCACACATGATTCTATTCATGTCTTTTTGCATCCTTGCACTGACTTTTTATGTAATTTCATTATGCTGAAAATTTGCTTCGCGTTTGGTGTGACTGCACCATAATAAAGCATTGTAACTTATTATAGCTTGAAAGGGGAATATGTGAGGGTCTGTTTTTCTGCTCTTTCTGCAGATGCCTCCACAGTGGGAAGATAGATATTCATAAGATTGCATACAGGGACACTATTTGCAAATGCATACCTGTGTGCATGCTTGTACACATTTAAATAAGTGGGACAAATCCTGAATTCACACCACCGGGCGCCAGGCGCAGATTAGCCATCATCTATTTTGAGCTGACACCAGGTCGGGCCGTGGACTCCACACTGCAGAAATGGAGCGACGCCTGCGAGCTAGTTCAGGCAGCCAACTCGAGCTGTGCTGCTCCAATCATGTGACATACATCATGTGACATACCTCACTCTCCACAACCATCTATAATACAGACCCACATTATTAGGGTGGTCTATTTGATCACAGAAAATTTTCCATCACCCCCCTTTGCTTGCCCCCCTTGCAAATTGCTTCAGCCCCTCCACCACCCCAGCATCCACCTGTAGGATCCGACGAGAGGGGTTCCAAGTATTTGCTCATCACTCCCATCATATCTGTGTAATTATACCGGGGGGAGTGATTAAGTCGGAGCCTCTAAACGCCAAACACTAACCTATTCTACTGTTGCAATAAACGTTTTAACACGAGTTGTCTGACTGAACTGCAGATTTGTCAAGATTCAAGATTCAAGAGTTTATTGTCATATGCACAACAATTACATTAAGCAGTCGCTGGCAATGAAATGCTTGGGTCACAGGCTCTCTTATAGCAATGCTCAGAATAATTACAAGCAGAAAAAATATCGAGTAAAATAAGATAAAATAGAATATCAAAATTTAAAATAGACAATAAAATATATATATCTAAATATATATATATACACCTGAAGAAAAAAGAAAAACAATAGTGCAAATGTGTGCGACTGTGAGGCTGCTGTGTCTTATAAATAAAACTTTTGAATAGTGTTATTTTCAGTCTCACTTTAAAAATCGGTCTACACAAAAGAAAACAAGTAAAGTGAATTCCTGATTTAGTGCTCCTCATTAGTTATCCTCTACAGAAATACTCAAAGGCACATGTAGTCATCTGATGCTCGTACATCTTAACCTTCCTCTACAGCAAAGGAATTAATGAAAACGTGACTCTCCTGCTAGATGTCTTGAACAATTTATATGTCGGCTATTATCACCAGCGCAGTGCTTCCTCTGGGGAAACAGACGCATGAACCACCCACTCCCTCTCCCCCCTGCACTGCTGCTGCGTGCAGTATAGGGACCACGTTTCCTAGGGGGGACTTCTGCTTACACACATTAAACAACTCATCATGTACTATATGTGCACATGAACATGAATGAGAGCCCTCTGGCGTGCACACGCACACACTGGGAAAAACATGGGTCGAAGAAGTCGTTTACCCTTTGGCTGACACACAGTTCAGAACACACTTCACATGCTATTTACATGGGGAAAAAATAACTTCAATTCCCCCCCTCCAGTCAAATTTGCACACACACACACACACACACACACACACACACGCACGCACGCACGCATGCACGCACGCACACACAAACACACACACACACATACATGCACATACATCTATATAAACGCAATGGTCTCATAAACTGTCAAAAAGCGTAACTCCACAATATAGCACTGTTGCAGGGTTAAAATAAATAATTTACGTTACACCATGTTTGTACTGGCTCTCAACTACACACAACCACAAACACACGACTACTCTGCACATAACACACACATTTAAAGAGGATGAAGAACCTCAGAAATCAATTTTCCACTTCACCTTTTTTGTGTGTGCATGCAGATCACAAGTGTCCTAACCTGCAACTCACTCAGACTGCCTACTCCAGCTGGAGAGTTCTCACATAAATCAGCTCACTCACACACACTCACTCACTCACACACACATACACACACACACACGCACACACTCACGCTCTCCCCATCAGTCATCTGGCTTGCAGTTTGCTGCTGTCAGCGACAGCAGTTAATGTTTGTCCTGTGTTTCTGCTCCAGCGTAGAAGGAGTGTGAAAGCCTCACCTCGGCTCCCCTGCAGATCCTTTACAAGCTGGGGTGAACATCTCGCAGTCAGAGGATGGTGCAGCATGTAGCAACAGACCAGTGGCCAGAGCGGGAGAGCTTGAGTGAATGTGCGTGAGAAAGAGAATGAGAGAGAGGAGGAAGGAGAGAGAATAGTGGGAGAGGCAGTGCATATAGGGGGAGGGTACAGCGATAAGGCACGGGGTAGAGCAGAATTATGAGATGAGAGAAGGCGAGAAAATGTGTGTGTGTGTGTGTTAGAATGGGAGATGGTGTTACCATGGAGAGGGCTACGCCTAAACTCCCTTTAAAGCCTTTTTAAGACAGAGGGAATAGAAGATGGATGAAAGAGGATGTCAGGCTGGAAAAGGAAGAAAAGGGAAGGAAATGTTTTGGCACAGGCAGAGGAGACAGTCTGAAGGAATAAAGGAAGTGGATCAGAAGAAAAAGGAAATTAATAAGGGAGGAGAGGGGAGGGACGGGTGAGGGCACTGAAAAGTTGAAAGACCGTGACCTATAGGGTGAGATGAGCTCTCCACTCATCTTTAGCACTGACAGCAGCATCACACTTCACACACACATACGAATACGCAAACCAAATCTGAACATTTAAATTCATGTCTTGACATGGGAGCAACCTGTGCTGCTGAATTGGAGAGAAGAAACCAAGGCAGAGGAAATTAAAAAAACTATGCAATAAAAATTCAAATGTACTGCCTTCAATTTAAGCTGTTTTAGGATTATTTGACTTGAAGAATAAAGAAAAGCATTCTGCACTCTGCCTTTGACTGCATGTCCCTCCGACCATCAGATGTTTCTATTTATCGACCTGCGCCAGGCCTGTGATCACTGAACAGGAATAAATGAATCATGTTTCTCAGCACAGTAAACATTTGCAGTTCACACTGTGCTCCCTGTGAATAATACATTAACATTACTCGTCTTGAATTTTTATTTTTATTTTAATTTTTTTTCATTAAGATTTCTTTTTATATTGCACCTAACGTAATTGTCTCATGGCTGCTATCTATCCGTCACACTGTTCAGGTGCGACAAAATGTGTTCAGCTTTCTTATCCAACTGAGGTACTTGGTTCAAAAGAATGAACTTTATATTAATAAATGCAGCTGAAGTTCTTAGAATAAATGTTTCTCCATCACTATCTGTCTGTCCATCTGCTATAGAAAAAAATTTGAGGGGAAATCAACAAAATAAATTCATTTATTAATATGTAAATTTAAATATTAACCACAAAAAGATGAAAACTACAACCAAATAAAATGTGCAATAACTTTACTATAGCGTTTACACTTGTTAGTTTGGTTTTACACTTACATCCTCGAATGTGTATAGTTTCATTGTAGAGTATCTTACTTTTATTTAGATATAAAGCTCTTTTTACTTTACCTTTTGTTTTTATTTAAACTATTGCTCTAACTGCCCTGCTGAGCTGACCTGTTTCTTCTCTTCCAACACCTGTCATTGTTTCATTGTACTGTTGACCCTGTGTTAACTTACATTTAACAAATACAACTTGACAACTTGAATATCATCCAGCCTTAAAGGTTCAGTGTGTAGAATTTAGTGACATCTAAGGGTTAAGTTTCATGTTGCACAAAAGATCTTATTGAAAAACAAACAAACAAAATAAAACAGGGTTGAAATGTTGATTTGCTATAATAACATGAAGATTTAAGTGGAGATCATTCTTGTTTGTGTGCATTCTGCAATCTGGGGTTGATTTGTATTTATTTCTAATGATGTTATCTATATTTTGTATTTAGTCCTAATTATAATGTTTATATTGTTTTAAAGCACCTTGTTACGTATTACTGTAAAGTACTATACAAATAAAGTTATTATTATTGTTATTATATTATAACTATTATTATTATTTTTATATATATTATATATATATATTTCCTTTTTTTGTCTTTTTTTTTTATTTTTATCATTGTTACTATTATTACAACTGAATCGACAGCTTCTGGAGCCCAGAGATTTACTGAGCCTGAGCTTGCAGCCTCAGCAGCAACATAAAGCCAGACAGCTACAGGCTGGTTCTTATCTCTGTTGTCTTGTCACTGCAAATGTTTAAAGTGAATGAAAACATTTCTATTACATAGTTTGTTCTTTAAAATTGACACTAAAAAGTTAGATTTTGGTCTTCACCCTAGTGTGTGTTGCTACTGTGTTCTAGTTTGGTAGAGCAGTGAGTAAAGTCCTGTGCTCACCTCAGAGCATTGTGTTAAAAGAGTTTACAGTAAAGGTCAATGATTTTCATATTTGACACACATTTCAACTCAGTGACACACACACACACAAAAGCCAACAAACACCATGGGATCACAGGTGTCACTTTATCAGCACAGTAGATCCCCCATTGAAGTACAAAGGCTATCAGATCAATCTCACACACACACAATCACACAAACACACACACACAGCTTGTGATTGATGTGTGTCTCAGAGGCCACAGTGTTCCACTAATGGCCTTAACAGAAAAAAAAAAACATCAGCCACTCTAAACTATTTCTTATTGATCTGGTTTCCAGCCCGTGGCTCTAATAACACACATGGACAAACAGCGGTTCTAAACAGAGAGAGGGAAACAGAGAGCAGAAGGAGAGATAGATGCTTTAATTAAATCCTCTCTCCCATAATGGATTGACCAAAGGAGACACAACTGAGCCCATAGGTGCATGCTCATGCAAGGCCACTGTCTCTGTGTCGCACACATGCGCAGTGAGACGCACAGTATATTAACATGTATGTTTTAAGTATGTTTCTTCTAATCTCCAGGCAGTTTAGCACTCGGGTATCCTTTATCAGTTCTAATTGGTCCTGCTGGTTGGGGTTGCCTTGGAAACCAGTTAGAAAGTGTTGGTTGGAGGTTTGCCAAAGGTTCAGATTAGACCGGCTGTTATGACCATAACAACACTGCACTGTTGATGCATATGGAGAATCACTCAAATTAAAATGGTTAAAGCGTTCTTTACACTCAGACACATGCCGTCTTTACTCAACTTCTAATGCAGCTTCAATGATCTGAACACACAGCTAACTTTTTGGGGGATCCAGAGTGCAACGCCTTAACATGAGAATTCAAACCATCCTTTACAGAAGCAGGATTCATATGATGTAAATTTGAGGAGCCTGGGCTGGTGTTAGTTTGTGACACTGAGTATCACTGTTGCATGCTGTCTGCCACAGTAACAAGACCCCCGCAGGTCTAAATCTGTCTCTGTGAGCTTCAGTAACAAGCAGCGTGTCATGACAGGATTTTTTTTGTCAAGGAGTGGGCTGATGGCTAGCCGTCTTTTGCTTAATGCAAGCCAGGGTTTACAGGTCTTTTTAGTTTGAATTTAAATTGAATACAACCATCCCTGAAGAGAAACAATTTCCTGTTCGCAGCAATATTTAATTACTGTGTGACATATACACAAAAATACCACAAGCAGTGTGATGTTAACTCAAATCATTATCACCATGTTTCATGTTTCTCTCTGAACATAAAATAGTAACTAACAGCTAAACCATTTAAATAAACCATCAACCAGAATAACTGTATTTCATTTACCGTTCACAAACAGCATCTCAAACACGTCAGCCTCTTCCATTCTCTGGGTTAGATTCTGTGGTTCAATTTGAATGTGATTTTGTTCTTATTTTTAATCATCCGATAGTAAATGTAAGTTCTCGGTGGGGTTTATATTTTTTAAGTTTGAATAGATGGTGGACTCATGGACTACAAAGATGGACGACACGGATGGTGTGTCTCCACTTTCTCCAATGCTAAATTATCATGGATGCAGGCTCCGCCCTCTTGCACTATTGACATCATTTGGGAACAGAGTCTGCGCAGTAGTGACTACGGTTTGGAGCATACAGTTGTATATGTAGCTACATATACAGGTATGTATATATATATATATATATATATATATATATATATATATATATATATATATTACATCAATGCTGTTGCACTGTGTACTCAGATGTTTCTACAGTGAACATGAAACACATGAAAATTTACAGAATGATAATATTGTTAGTCTTGTTTAATTGTAACTTGATGTATTTTCTCGTTGTATCAATATTTCTTTCACTTGCTGTGTACAAATATTCTGTCCTTCCTCCACCACTGCCTACACAAAAAAGAAAGATAAAAGCAGTTATCTCTGTTCTTTCTCAGAGAGATTTTAGTGTGAATTATATATCAAGACACATCATATCATATCTCCTCAGTGAGGACAGTCACAGTAGGTGAGAGGTATTAATGAATGTGTTTATGTGCTCTGAATCTTGATGGGTTCTCGACAAGGTCAGTTATTTTGTGGCATCAATATCTCATCAGATTTATGTCTGGGTCATAAGGACAGCAACAGCATGTGTTATGGCAACAAAAAACAAGTGGGCCAAACCAATGTGGGAAGGAGTGAGGAAATCAAATATCTTGTGAGGAATATGTTTTGAACAACAGAACCTGCTCCTGACTCGCACTGAGATGAGCACAGAGCGACGGCCTTTGACTACAGAGGAGTGACAGAGAGCTGACAGGCAGTTCCTTTGGTGCATCCCACCACTCTCTATATATCTGCCATAGCAAGCTGAAAAGCACAATGATTGACATGAAGCAAAGGGAGCCTTCATTTCTTGCCCTTAAAGCAAAAATGTATTAAAAACACAGTATGAATGTAATGTAAATGTATGTCACTTACAATATGATTCATAAAACCTTCTGTCTATCATGTTATCTGGAACGCCTATCATTAAATGTAGTACAACATGAACTGATTACATTTTATTGGTCAAAGGTCAAAGGTCAGGGTTATGGCAACCTCATGTTTGTCCGATTCTCATGAACATTATATATTGGGAGAGTCAGAAGGCATTGGCATTCCAGTATTACAGTACAACTGTCCACTTCGGCATGAGGACAGACTGATGGTGGTGGAAAGTTCAAGGTCAAGATGTGACAAAATTTCCACCAGGCACTTTTGAGATATCATGTTCACAAGAATGTGATTGAAGAGACGCATGAGCAACCCAACAACATAATCCATCCAGCCACTGGCTATTGCCAGCATGGAGGAATTCATAACAAAAACAACGAAGACAAAAGACAAAGAGAAACAGTCTCATATCCTTATTATGTATGACGAAAAAGCAAAAACATTTTCATTCGTTTGATTAGGTACAATACAGAAGGAGGACATCTGATGAGATTGTCACACACAATATGAGTGTGTTAAACAATGTATCTGACTAGTTAATTGCTGTCAGTTGCTTGGGATGAAAATCGCTCCTGGGAAATCTCCACTTTTGAAAAGAAAGAAGAATGACAAGTCTTAATCATCAGTAAACTTACAGAAGCAACACTTATCCAAATATCATACCATCAAATTATTTACTCACCGAGGACAAATGAGGTGAAAAGAAGAGAAATTCATACTACAAGAAAGAATGCGGCATCAAAAATAGTTTACATACTAAGAAAAACTGGTTCTTCACAAGTGCTCTGGAGAACCTTTGAGTGCTCTGGGGAACCTTTGAGTGCTCTGGAGAACCTTTGAGTGCTCTGGGGAACCTTTGAGTGCTCTGGGGAACCTTTGAGTGCTCTGGGGAACCTTTGAGTGCTCTGGAGAACCTTTGAGTGCTCTGGGGAACCTTTGAGTGCTCTGGGGAACCTTTTCTTGCTAAAGAACCTGTTTTTGCTGTTTATGGTTCTTTGGGGAACTGAATTCAAAAGAAGAGTTCTTCAAAACACACCCAACTCCACTTTTGGTTATTTGAAGAACCTGTCTGTTTCCCACCCTCTGGTCTGGAGCTGGAGTAATGTTTTTTGTCTCACATCGTTTGATTAAAGAGCGTACTATGCATTAGCTTGCGAGTTAGTATTAGCCATGTTAGCATTAGCTAAGTTAGCGTTAGCTCTGTTAGCTAACATAACCCACTAACCACCATTCTTCAGGCTGTTAAAGTGAAGGCCATGACCGACACACAATTCAACAAATAATAAAGTATGCTGAATTAGTTGCTTTCTCCATGTTTAAGGCTAAGTGTACGATTAATTTATCACAATAACTGATGGTATCACTGATACTATTTACAATATATTTAGTGTTTCGGCAGATTTTAAAGGTTAAACTTATGTGGGAGAACAGCAAAGGCATATTGTGTTATAATTATATTCATTCTAATGCTATATATTTACAATTATATTGTTTATAATAATTATCAGTGTGATTTCTTGCCAGATTTGCTCAAACTGTGTAATGAACTAGTCCGGAAGTTGAAACTACCACTGCAGATCCCGGAGGAGCGTGAAGCTCTGCGCTGCGGTTTGACCTGCAGTCTGCATCAGTTAATATGGAGGGTAAGAAATCATTTGAAAAACTAAATTATATATATAATAATGAATTTAAGTTAGAATTTTGAACTTTACCATGTTCCATGGAGTGTGTTATTGAGAATATCGCATACGTCTTTACAATGTATTTGCTTTTTTCTGGCCAGATTGTCAACGCACAACGGCTGTTATTATTGATTATTATTGTATTCTGTCTCACGTTCTGTAATTATTTTGAGTTTTGTGTTTGTTATTCGAATTATTCAAACATAACATTTATTCTACTTTAAGGTTTCAAATTCATGTTTTAAAAGTGATCGATGATTTGCTTAACAATACTTTTTTTTGTTTTCTAATTCATCAGAATCTGATCAATCCTTTGGTATTTTTGTATTTATGCATTTTTCACCAGCCTCCTTGCCTAACTGTTGGGAAAGGTTTATTGTGCTTCTTTAAAAACATCTCGCTTATTGCCAAATATATAAGACTGGGAATCCTTTTATTTTTGGTACTACTATTTTATAGTAGGGCCTGAGCACCGATGGTGCTGGGGATGTACGGTCCATAGCACTCAAGGTGCAGGAGACATATTGATCTTGTGGAGATAACTCTGCCCTGGAAAAGCATTTTTGAGGACCTTAGGATGCTTAAAAAAAACTTAACACATTATTTTAGAGAGAGTCAACTTTTTTTCTCTAGGATCTTTTTGGCAGTGGTGGCAGGCCGACTAGATTAAACTTTGTTTTTACCAACCTGTCTAATTTTCAGACGATGCAGTGTGTCAGACTTTTTTTATACAAAACAAAACTGTACTAGGGACATTAATAATATAAACAGTTATAGAGCAAACAATAACAACAATCAACGGCACAAAGTAAGGACAGAAAGAGTAGAAGACAAAAGCTAGACACAATCAAAAGAGATGAAAAAGACCAATCTATTAATAAGTACGGAATGAAGGAAATACAAGAAATCATGGAACAGTTACATCATTACCGACAACTTAAGCAATTTGTGAATAAGCTAAATGGCAGAGGCAACTTTTCACATTGTTGAAGCTACTTATTATATTGAGTTATTCTTAATGGTACTTAGTCCAAAATAATAGATTTTTCGAATCTATTAAATTATATGTTTTCAGATATGAATTTGAAAAGCTCCTTGGCTGCCTCCTGGCGGCCAAGCTCACATACTACAACGTATAGGCACAATTGGCCTTATTTTTTCACACACAGAAGCAATGATAGGCAGGCATTAGAAAAAACATATACAAGACAATACCAAAACTGAAAGTGATGATAGTGTTTGTTTCACAGAGAGCGAAACACAGAACAAAAAAAGCAAATTCAAACGCAGGATGTTTGGATTTGATCTTTAATAATTGTACTTGTGTTACACACCACCACCACACATTTACATTTGTTACAATCATTTTCATGCATGTAAGTGTCCTTTGGAAATATTATGTTTAAAATCTATGCTCCAATAACAATCAAATAAGACAATCGCAGTGGGTGAATAGGACCAAAAACTGCACAGAGTAACTAACCTCAGGCTCTTACTGAAAAACCTCAACAAATAAAGGAAATTGAGACCTTTCTCATGTGCCTCCTACATGAGGATGCTTGGTGATATGAGGAAAACTGCATGATTTTTTTACATGTTTGTGCTGTGTAACACAACATTAAATGCTGGGATAGGGCCTTGTCTTATAAGAATATATACGGCCGGATACACACACACACACACACACACATAACATAAACCTAACCTTAATGTCCTTAAAATTTATTTTGAGTATTACATTATGGAGACTTTATTTTTGTCCCCATAAAGAAAGGCAAGTTCCTATAAAATGTTTATTCTAATCAATGCTGCAAATACCCTTATCTTGCTGATGTCCTCCTTTACACTTGACATCTATTGCACTTCCGTCTGTCCTGGGAGAGGGATCCCTCACATCTGGCTCTCTCTGAAGTTTCTACGTTCTTTTTACCCTGTTAAAAGGTTTTCTTAGTAGTTTTTCCTTACTCTTGCTGAGGGTTAAGGGCAGAGGATGTCACACCCTGTTAAAGCCATATGAGACAAATTGTGATTTGTGAATATGGGCTATACAAATAAAATTTGATTGATTGATTGATTGATAATGTGACTGTCCCCACAACATGAGTAAAACCTGGACCAGGAACCAGAGAAGCCGAGGAGTACAGTCCAAATAACCCTTATTATTCCTGTACAAGAGAAGTGGTTCACAACTGAGTTTACACAAATTACATTCTGACCAAATCCACAAAAAGAGTCTTTTAGAGATTTAAACTTTTCTTTATTGGCAATCAGTCCATTTTATAATTGATTTTAAGATTTTATTTTTAAGGCCCATCGTGGACTTGCATCTAAGAACATTCCAGATATTTTGATATCATATTGAATATGCTGTCAATCTTGTTTTTATGTGTCACCTGTGTTTTACATGCATTGATCTTACAACCCTGTTTTATTTAGGTTTTATCTTCCATGTGCTAAGTGGCAGTTAACTAGCAGACCCAAGTGCAGACACAGAACAGGAGATGGCTGATCAGTTCAGGGTTTTTATTGTAGAAGGTGATGGCAGGGGGTCTCAATCCAAAAACCAGAACCGAGCAGGAGGCAGAAGGGACCCGGGGTTCTGAGTGAGTTGCAGAGTATCGCAGGGTGACAGAGAACACGATGATTCCAGGCCACATGATAGTAGACTAAAAAAATTACAAAAGATATAAAAGGAGCTAGAAGCGTTGAATACCAACTGTTTACTGAATCTCCAATCTGGCAGCGTGGCGATGGCAGGGCAGAGTCTATAAAGGAGCTGGATTACTGATGAAGTCCAGCAGGTGTTCTGTCTCGACTCCGGCACACCTGTGTGTTCTATTTTTCATGTTTTGTTGTTTTTATATTGACTCTGTACTGTTTTATTTTATTCCAGATAACACTTTGTAAATAATAATAATAAAGTAATACAATAAAGTAAATATTATCATTATTACGTGTGCCTGGTCATAACCTGCAGGTCATCAGCAAAGAACCTACTCTCCATTTCACAGTCCCGTCTGAGGACCCATGACCAATGATCAATCTCTCGATCAATCTCCCTGATCTGTCTCTGTGAAGGAGGTTATGTTTTTCCTGTTTGTTTGTAGGCAGCATTACACAAAAACTACTCAACTAATTTCCTTTAAGTTTTATGGAGGGGTGGGAGATGACCCAACACATTAAATCTTGCTGCGAATTCGGATCAGGGGGCGGATAAAGGATTTTTTTTCTTCGCTTTCTTTAACATTGTAAGGATGTTTTTCAACAATTCGTGGATTTCTCCAAGAATAATTCATGGGTCTTGATGGAAAAAAATCTATAATCTTTATGGGACTGATATGCATGAGTGTGTGCAATATGGCGCAGATCTAAATAAAATCGCGATCTAGTGAATTCAAATGTGGTTTCATGAGGAGACTTGGGCCTTGGTGGAGGCCATTATTGTCTATTTACTTTTTAAATCTGAGATGACTCTTTTAATCATTTTATAATGTTTTACTTTATTTAGTTTTCACAAATGTATCATCAGTGACATTTTTATTCTTATACTGTATTTGTCCTCCAATATTGTGTGATCTTCATATATATTTCAGTTCTTTTGCCCTCAATTCTTTATTCTTAACTGGAGTTTTGAAAGGTGCTATACATAAATAAACTTTATTATCACGAAGAGTAAATTAAGGTCTTAGAAACATTCATTATTTTATCATTGTGATGGTGCATCATTACTGACAGCTGTAATAAAAACAGACTACATGTGAAAGACATGACAGATTTTGAAATAAAATGGTGGCAGGTAAATGCTGTGCACTATAAACTGGAAGTGTGTTCAGACATTCCTTTTGGATTAGACGCTATAGCTGTAAAAGAAAACAAAAAAAAAGAACAACAATTTGGTACTAACCCATTTTTACAATCTGGTGTATGTGTTGTTTGTCACAGCACAGTTTATATTATTAGGGTACAGTGCTTGAAGAAAAGTGAAACATGCTATTTACAGCTCTGCACGACTGAGCTATTCATTTTCAACTTTTTCCAGAGATCCAAATTTAATTGGTTTAAGTGAGAACAGCTTACGATGAAAACATTAAAAAAGGTGTAAAAATATTTTTTCATATAAAAAGTCAATTTCATATGACTGTGTTGTAGCAGATGAAGTGCAGTGCAAATACAGCAAGAATAATAAGGCATATATCAGTCCGTCTACAGAGCAAAGTGAAGAGAAGCCAGTTCAATTGTAACCTCAGAGCCCCAAGACGTCTTTCTGTAGCTCACAACCCAACAGTGTGTTTCCAGCTTCCACACACTCTGCTTCACATGGTGCTGGGAAAAAAAACACACAGAAAACTGAGTATAGACCAAGAGTTGATTGTGACCTTTACACATTTTTATAAACAAGATATTATTGACTACCGCTCTGAACACGGAGCCAGGACACAGCCTTCATAGCCAGAAGCTCCCACTCTTGCTTGGCATCCATCTTGAAACCATGAAGCCAGATCAGAGCCAGAATGGTGGCCCACACTTCCTGGTCCACCTAACGAACAAAAGTGAGAAACATGAAAATGTTGAGACCAACAGTATGAGTGTCTTTACTTTAACCATTCCACCACTCTCTCTGTTAAGGACGGACTGAAATATACACAATATACAATATCTATTGTATGGTATTATACAGTGTATGTACAAGCCATTACAGAATTATTGTTGTATAACTGTTTTCTATTTTGTTATCATACTTGTATTATTATTATTTTTAGTAGTAGCAGTAGTAGTAGTAGTAAGAGTTTTATATTGTACTGTACTGTGCTCAAAATGTACATTTTCATTATATATATCTTAGTCTGACCTATATTGCTATTTATTATTAGTGCCGGCCAAATATCGAAGTTCACATGTCCTGGCTGTTCTCTGTGCAGCACACCGCTCGCTTCATCACAAATGGATGTCCATACAAGGAGAAATAGAGGCATGGCAGTATGCTAATTACAGAGAGCGGACACGCGCCTGTCAATTTAGAATGATTCTGATTCACAAACATATGCATTGAAGGTGAGAAAAAAATTGGCTGGTGTGAACGCGTCATGAATCCAGCGACGATTTTGCGTACACACTTATTTTCTGCGGAGATTAAGAACATTTCTGCGTACATGTTAGTGAATGAGGCCCATTGTTCTTACCAGGATGTCATAAGCTGCTGTAAGGATGTATACTTCCTCTGTCCATGTGCTGAGCCCTTACTGATCTCTGGTAGCATTAAATATGTCTTAATAACTTGTTGCACTTTCAAATGTGACTGCAACCCACCGATGGAGGCTTTGTGTTCTCCACCTCCTCGCTGGTCTTTCCCACAGCAGCAGCCAGAGCCGGATCAAGCAGCCAGCAGCCAGACGCCTTCTGCAGGGAGACCAGCTGCAGCAAAGGGTCTCTGGGTGGCTGCCTCGGCTCAATGCCAGCATCACTGCATGAAAGGGTTTCTGATGAGAAAAACAAAAGGAAAAAATGTAAACATAAAACAATCTGTGAGTTGCTATACAGATGTGGGTTTATAGGAATTGTAGGGACTGTATTTTGCAGTCACATCAAAAGTGTAAAACTTCCAGCCTCGAAGTGAGATGCATACAACACATGGAGTCCAGACGGACACACAAATAAATGCTGTGAGATTTAAGGTACTGTTTTTCCTTTTAAATCCGTAGGAGCTTTGACAGATATAGTTCAATAGCATGAGAAGAACATACCACTTGTTTGTTTCCGGTCGCTCTGAGGTGAGACACCCTGACCACTTTTGAAGTATCTGCCAATTTTGCTGAAAACTGATGATGGAGCAGAGATTTCAAGCAAAACATCAGGAGCTTATTATTCTAAATGTGTATAATGTGCACACACACACTCATTGGAAAGTTCAAGTGTGCATGAAGACCCAACCCTTTGGCTCACACACAGCTCAGAACAAACTTCACATGCTAATCACGTGAGGAAAAACTTCATACCCCACACCAATCACACACACCCATATGAACACAAGGGCTGTAGGTGTGAGTGTGAGTTTGAATGGTTATTTGTTTCTGTATGTTGGCCCTGTGATTGACTGGCGACCAATCCAGGGTGTTTCCCGTCTCTCGCCCTTTGTCAACTAAGATCCCTTTACATTTCGACTTGCATTACCAGGAAAAACACAGATGGAACAACTTTCTTTGACAATAACTCAGCTCTAATGAAATATCCGGCAAATATCATCTGTGTAAATGGTTTATCAGCAAGGTGTGAGTTGCAGCCTTTATAACAGGACACTTCCAATCACTGGGCTGATGCACTCAGACCAAGAACGTCCACAACCCCAGCACCCTCCTTACTTACAAAGCTCCTGGTATTATCATTTTAAGATTTAATGTTCATGAATGTGTTTATTATGGTGGGATTAGCTCTCCCAGCAGAGTTTTTTTGCTGCTTGTATTTTTTGACAACTGCCTCAAAGACCCATAGCAGCTGAGTGGACAGATTTCAGTTTTTCAAATGTATTTCATTAGTACTTTGAGCAGAAGCAACAAAATTCTGTTCAGTTTGATTTGTTAAGAATCATCCTTTCGTAATTTTGTGCAGAAATCTTTACACAACACTCTTTACACAGTGAAGAATTACATTGACCTCAAAGATGTGTTTTGACATCACTACAAATTATCTAAAAAAGGGGAAAACCTTCACCTGATTTTACTTTCTTCTTCACAGACTTTCCTGAAAATGCTGAGAGAAAGGTTGGGTAAGTTAAAATCTTTACAATTTCAACACAATAGAATGAGTCTCCAGTAGTTTAAAAAACTCTTCTGACAAATTAACACAATGTCATTTCATGCAGAGGCATAGGCATAGGCATAAATATTCTTACCAGAGGAATGAACTGTTCTGTTGAGTTACAAAAGTGTTTTTGTCATAATTTTAAATATACAAACTGTGTTTAAATCAAAATTTAACTTTTACTACATATTACCTGTGTTTTTGCTGCCCCATGAATCATCCTCATCGAAATACAGCAAACTACTTTTGAGACAAAGATCTTAGAGGAAAACAGTGCACATTAAACCACAGGTGGAAGTTAGAAACATAAAATTAAAAAAAACATAAAAATATGTAAAGAAGAATAAAGAAAATTAAAGTAATATCAGTGGGTTACAAATTCATTCTGAAAGTCAGTCACCAGCTGTTATGATATGTCTGCACAACAGAGGTCCTCTAATCGGCTCGCCATTGCCTTTGTTGACAACAATGAAGGCAGTGTATGAACTGCTCACTCCTGATTGGACACTGAGGTCCACCACCTTCTCTTGTTCCTCGCCATTTTCCTCCTCCATCTCCAGGGACCGAATCAGAGTCCGAGCACCCAACCTGTGGACTGTTAATCTGCAGATGGGAGACAGGAGTGAACACAGGAAACCTTATCTTACATTTCAAAGAATGCAAACTTGATTCACAACAGCATCAGTAACTTTCTTTCAACACTTCCAGATAATACAAACTTCTTCACCAGCTCATTCACAATTTGTTATTAAAGACATGCTGCACACGTAATTGTGTTTTTGAGCTGTAAACTAAATGATATGACTGTGCTGTGATGAAACACATGAATGGTGATTTTTATATCACATTTACTATCAAATTCATAAAAATCTTCATTTCATTGGTTGAACATGGCTCATAATGCCACCTAGTGTGGACCTCGCAAGGCCAATGCTGACAGTCAACTGTTTGGGACGTCTCTACATAATGAGATAAATATTTAAGCATGCCTTATAATCAAATCTGGGAAGGTCCATTATCAAACTGTGTCTCTCGGCCCGCTCTCCATTTTTTATGACTTCTTACCCAGTGACCTCTGCAGGTGTGAGAGTGAAGTGGAGCTGGTTCTCAGTGGGATGACCTGCGAGGCTGTACTTCAACGTCACACAGCCCTCTGCTGCCTCTGAGCTCTGAGAAAACATCACAGTGGTAGAAACCATGTTTGTAAAAGATAGAATATGTAACAATTCTTAATTTTTCATGTCTAAAAATGACCTACATTAAATATTTAGCTGACTTTTGTACTTGCATTATCCAAAATGTTTCCAACAATATTCAAAACCAGAGAATCCCCCTACTTTTCAAAAATCATAAAAAATAGGGGCGTGATTCAATGGTCTGTTTGCTCAGGCACCTTCCTAACTGACCTTCCTAAAAACCAAGAAGTATTTCTGTGGCCGCCATAATTATAATTTGAATTCTTCAAAGGATATGTAAAGAATGCGTCAATGCTTCCTCACTTATCTCCTTCGACATTGGAAACATCGGACCATCCTATATGAAAAGAAAGGAGAAAATGCAGCCCCACAATTCTTATGACATGATCAAGAACTGATGGGAATCATCATGTGATCGTCTGAGCTCCTGATTTCTTCACTGTCACATCTGTCTAGTCAACAACAAACAGTGAACTTAAAGTTCCAAATATCATCATCACAACCAAACACAAATGTAAAATTAATTTAACCCCCTGATTGTGAAAAAAAAACAACATATACATGATTTTATCCATGTATATTCCTTGTATTATTATAATTGTTTAAATCTGTTGTATTGTTATTTCCTGTAGGTAATAATTAAATGTTCCCTCTGTAAAAGGTGAAAACATATTTTCTCAGGGCGTGTCTTTCTATTTTGGACACGTAACCTTTTAGAACTCTCAGCGCACAGCCTCTCGCACAGAGTACTGTACATTTTGTGTGTATCTTCTGTTATAAATAAAGTTGTTATAAATATAAACACAGAGTGGAAGTAGAGATAGATTTTCTCTGCACCATGGTTCTCCTTTCCTAACTCCTTACAGCTTCTCCTTTACATCTATCCTTGAACTTGTGATGTATTCCATCAGGGTCAAGGAATAGTGGTTGGGATAGAAGATTATATGTACTTTCTGAACGCACCCCAGGGTCTTTTGTTCTGTAAATAAGAGACCCCTAGTGGACAAAGTTACATATTTCATGTGTAATGTGACGACACGTAACTGATTTAAAAAGAAATCCAGTTAAGGAATTTGTTCACTTTGACAAATTCAGTCTCAGATGTTAAATAGGGATTACAGTAAGAAGAGATGGTGCTGCTCCTACCTGTCCAGTGAGCTGGACATAAATCAGTGACCTCTGACCCAGGAAAATTGCTGTGATTGGTGGAGAGAGAACAGTGAAAGACATTCCTTCTGGCAAATCCCATGTGACTGAGATGTCCACCACAGCTGGCTGCAGAGCAAATCTCAGCGACTGCATCACCTGATGGGGAAAATATAGTTTTCAAAAGTAGGAACAGAAACTGAAGCTGCTTTCAGACAAGCGCTGAACTCCAGAGATCCTCCAGATATTCTACAGTTCTGCCAGTGCCCTAGAAAAAGTCCGCAGACAACAGAAGATCCTCTGCAGGATTCATCACGAGCTATTGGGACTGTTGATGACGTTTCTGACGTGTGACAGATGCATAAATTAAAGAAAACAAATATTTTGGGATGAAAAAGCAGAGCAATACATGCAAAGATGTCAAGAGAGCTTTTGGTGATAAGGACCGACACCAGTGTTGATGTGCTGATTAATGCGTCACGTCCTGACCTTACTGAAGCCATGATTTGTATTGAGTTGTTTCAGCAGTGTGTAACGCAACAGTTTTGCCATGTTTAATGTCTTTCTTACTTTGGGTTGCATCCTGTCGGTTCCTGTGATGAACTGAGCGTGACCTCCTCCTTCCTTGGCTAATCCATTGATAAGAGCAGAGCTGGCCCCTTCCCCGATCCCAAAAGAGAAACATCTACAACACAGTAGTTAAGTGTTTAACACAGACAGCATTACAACATGGGACACACTGTGAGCAGGACTCTGTGGTTTCACCTGTGGGAACCTGAATTCTTCTTCACCAGATCAATCACTTCTTTGGTGTTGGACACCTCCCCGTCAGTGAAGACAAAAACCTGGGGAGGAGAGTGTACACAGGACTTACATACCAGCACACCCAGTAACATGCGGAGTCATCTACGTAGTTCTGTGAGAGCAATGTTAAGATGCCTCTGTAGTAACACAACTGTTTTTTTATGGTGGAGTCAAATACAATGGTCACAAGTATGAGCGTCAAACACACAGTCCGGTTGGTTCAGATTTGTACGTGCCATTTAAATAAGACATTGGGAATTCTGTGCTGATGGTATGGTATAGTCTTAAGCTATGTTGATGACATGCATGTTAAACACTATGAAGGACAAAAATTGTCTATAAAAAATAATCACATAAACAAATGTATATATAATACTGTTTGCGATGAAAAGGCAATTTCTTTCTTTCTGAAGAAGTGAATTGATTTACTTCAACATTTATTTATTGATGTATTTCTACATTTATTAAATGTTTTGTGTATTTATTTGTCCATATGATAATTATTAGGGCGGGGTTAACTCAGTGTAGAGAAGGATTGGTTATAGCAGTGTGATCATCAGATCAACTTCTGTCTTGAGTTTGCCAGTATAGGCTGGAACAAACATAGAAATACAGAAATAGCCTTTTCATTTATACTATTGAAATTTTTTCATTCGTGGGTGTGTGTGTGTGAGTGAGTTACTTGTCTAGGTTGATTAGAAATGCAGGGCTGGCTAAAAATATGTGTGAGGGGCTTCAGAATCTCTGTTCCTCCCAGATTCGCCTGCATCGATTCAACTTTCTTCAGAGCCTCTTCTAAGTTCTGCTCACTGTACTTCACACTCTTTCTGCGATCGCACACATGCATGAACACATGTAAACACACATGCACAAACAAGCATTAACAACAAGGACAGGATGAAATCTGTTGTGTGGACGTGAGGGAGTGACATACGGGAAGATGTGTTCAAAGCTGGAGCCGAAACTGTAGATGTTAAAGTAGCAGCCCATTGGTAAGCTCTTCAACAGGAGCAGTAGAGTATCCTGAGGGAAGCAGACACAAGATGGTGAAGGTAACTGTGTGTGAGACACTATGAAAAGTTTAATGACAGAGTTTAAACTCGCTGAATACCCTGGCACTGGCAATTCGAGTTTCTTGCTGCTTGGTGTCACTCGTTGGACAATCCATACTCCCAGATCGATCCAGTAGGAGCACAAACTCTCCACATGAGGTGAGTGAAGACATCACAGACTGGGGGAACTCAGGGTACAGGCTCAGCATCAGGACTGGATCGCCCATCAGACTCCCTGAAACATAATTTATTCCAACACGTGTAACTCAGTTGGACTACGAGGATGATCGACTTTTCTATTGTGCAAAGTAACAACCTGACTCGTTTTCACTCACCAGGTTTGGCAGAGGCCTGTCCTGCCTCCACCACAGCAGTGGGCTTGTGAGCATCACTGTAATAAATCAGCAGCTCAACATCTCTGTCAAACTTGTGTCCTGCAGCCAACTTCACCTGCAGTTCACAAAGCACACTCAGTTATATTTGTAGCTCTCAGTGCTGAGGAACAACCACACACAGCGGACATGTGAGCAGTCTACCTACCGTGGCCTGGGTCTGCTCTGTGTTGACGTACTGGAGAGGCTCCAGAGAGCAGCTGGACTCTACTTTGGAGATTGGACGAGGAGACGACACTCGGACAGAAAACGACAGACTGTAGGGAACCAGAGAGGCTGGAACAGAGGTCACCTGCACACCAGCACCTTCACAACCTGTATACATAAGTATAAGTATATAAGTCGAATTAGAAATGCTGTAGATGTTACACACTGAAAGGTTCAAGCAGTTGAGTCTTAGGTCCACTTGACATTCTGGGCTTCACAGGATAAATAAAAAGAAAATATCACGTATATACCCACAAATATTTTACTGCTGCAGGACTTTGAAAGACCAATGGATAAAAAAATGTGTCAGCATGCTTACACAAAAGCTTGTCCTCATGTTAATATATCCATGTCTTACTTTAATGTTTGTACAATACTACTTATGGGTTAGGGTTAGTAACTTAATGTCATGACTTCATTACATTAAACTTTCAGTGCTCTAAAACCTTGCTTTTCTTTCCTATTCTTTTCCCTCAACAGTTAGTTCGTGATTTTAATGTCTCTATTAATAATGTTGTACTGTTAATTCTTAAATGTTTAAATAACATTTAAATAAAATGTGTGTCTGTGCCCACAAGACGACCATGTGTTAGTGTGAGCAACTGACAACCTAATAAACTGTGTCCCAATGTGTTTTGAGATCCACACAGTTGCACAAGCATCAATGTGTGCCTTGAGCAATTTCTGGAAATACGATAGATGATTTAAGCAACTGACTTCCTGGAACTACCACATGTTTGAGTGTTGGGACATACAGGACTCAACCTGTTTATGAAACAAATGTTGGTAAAATAAAAATGAACATTCAGCCTATATCAAAAAAATTGTCCAATCTTATTTCAGACAAAACCACATCAAAGCTTTCATATAAAGACTCAACACAGAGTCAGTGTGGACACATCACATCCATTCCAGCCACCTTAGAAACTTTTTATAGTGTTCAGAATCTGAAAACATCACATCACAATGTGATCGCCATCTTTCTACAGCTCCAGTGAGATTTCTCCCAAGCAAGAATCCAGCTTGCTCCAAGTTATTCGCTTGTGCACAGACCATAGACTGGATATAAAAATGTTCAGAACAATTAGCATCCTATGAGGAAAGCCCAGCTGGCAGTCATGAGCGTGTGTGACCATAGCTGTGAGAAGCAACCATTTGTTAACAATGGCGGCTCCCAAAGAAGTTGGTGTAAATGCGGCTGGAGCATCAGCTACAACAGAACTGTAAAGTTTTTTTTTCATGGAAAGAAGAGCAAAGAGAGTGATGGGCACCAAAGGCTTTCCATGATAGGAAGCGTTTTTCACTCTCTGGCAATGATGAGAATCCCCTGCCAAGTAACTGCCTTTTCAGATGAAGCCTTCACAGTTGGTTCTGTGTAACAAAAGATCTGGAGCGTCAGGTTAAAGAAAAAGCTAAATTTTTAAAGCAACTCTTGCAGGTGATCTGTCTTTTTTTCTGAATGTCAAAATGAAAGTTGATCTCATTACATTATCTATTACATTATTCTAAGTCTGTCTTTTTGCTATGATAAGAGTCACGAGCCTGTTTCTAAGGAATAGCCACAGACAGTATTTAAAAAACGACGCATCTCCACTACCTTGCGCTATCCAGAGAGGAAGTCAAAATATCCCATATACAAACTATGCCATGATGCACATTTGGAGCCACAGTCTGAGCAGTAGCAATTGAGGGATGAAGCCGCTGTACACTGATATAAAAAACATCAGTGTCATAAGAACAACATAAAACATGGAGGAGAAATCACTTTTTCCATCATTATAAATCCGAGTTCCTGCAGGTTTTACTAGTTCAACTTAAGACTTTTTAAGACCATAAAGAATAAAAGTTACAACTGTGTCAAGTACGACAGATATGAAGGAATATCAAAGTCCCAGATTTAAATCACTTCCCCATATGTGAAGATAAAATTAATTATCCTAGTAGAGAATAACCCTCGAAACACCACATTATCTCACAAACTACAGGCAGACACAATGGGTTTCATGGTCTTTCCCACAGTCAAGCCGAGTGTCCTGAGATTAATTCTGACCGGGATGTTTACATCAATTACCAGTTCCGCATTGAACTTGTTTTATCAAAGCATGCTAATATCTACGCATGTAGAAATGAGAAAGTATTCAATATCAAAACATTTTAAAGCAATACGTAAGTATTGTTACTTGAACAACATAATTAAGACTTACCTCAATGCATTTAAGACGTGGTATGAAATATTTGTATGCATTTAAGACATTTTAAAGGTCTAAAATTCTGATAATTAAATTCTAGACTGTGACTGTGTAGCAACCGTGAAATGAAGAGAAAGGCTATGGGTACAACACAGATGTCAGATTGTTAACAGTACGAGTACTGCCAGTGTCATGAAGGTGAGTTTTTGACTTTCTGGTTTAGTTTCAGGCATCTTAGTCCAAGTGCTGGCTGGGTTTCCTACCCTGAGGTTCGTAGCGAGGGTTGAGCACAGCAGGCAGACAAAACCTCAGCCCGTCATCCGCCTGCACAGCCAGCTCAGTGACGTACTCCAGCCTGATGGAGGCGCTCTCTCCTGGAGGCAGACTGCCCACACTCAGAGTGAATATATCTGGAGTCTGCTCGCTCTCCTCCAACAGGAAGGCCTGCTGACCGGAGCTCAGCGCATCATCATACTCCTCACGAGCCTGAAGACACAGACAACACACGTGAGCTACACTCACGGTTCTTTAGGATCCATCACACTGAGTGAGACGTCACTGTTCAGCTCACCTTCTGTTTCTCCTTCACCTCAGCTACAATCTGTGTCTGTCCAATCTGAGCACTGAAGTGACAGACAGCAGCGTCTCCAGGCAGAGGGAAGACGAAAACAGCCTCCAGAGGTTTGTCCTCCTTGTTCTCGTAGTTCAGAGTGGAGACCACTGTCGCCACATGGTCCTTCACCTCCAGCTCCACCTCAATGCTCTTCAGGGGAACTGAGCGAGAAACAGCTGATTGTTACTGAGCAGTCCGTAGATTTAGATTCTAAGTAATCAACTCTGACAAACCACCCCATTCACAACCAATCTCATTCTTGCACATGAAAATACATAAGCACAAATAAATTATTTCAACCATTACTGATGCTTCTGATAATATCATAGTGTGTTTAACACTCAATAAAATGAAGCCTTTACTTGTGTGATGGATGTTTGGATGTTTTCAGCTCTGCATTGTACCTGGTTCTGTCTGGATAGTGAGCAGACCACAGGAGTTTGACATTCTTCTTAGCTCTGCAACAGGGATATCTTTGTACTCTCTGCTGTAGGTTAGAGATAAAGTTCTGATGTCAGACACTCAGCAGCATAATCTGATTTTAGGAAAATACCAATTATTTATATTGCAGGAGTTACCTTTGAATTAAATCCAAAATTGTAGCTTTGTTCAGATCTATAAACGTATAATCTCTAGCAAGTCGTCCACTAACTGCTTTTTACAAAAGAAATAACTACACCATCCACTCATCCAAAATGAGATTAATCAACAGTACATTACATTAGTGCTGCATTAGTGTAGTTAAGAAAATAAAATACACAAGTACACCTACTTCTGGTTTTCAGGCTACTTGTCTTCTCTTGGAGATGTAGTAACACAACATGTAGAGCAAAACAGGAACTGACAGTCCAGCTGCTGCAACACTACATGGAGAAACCACACCCACCTCTTTCCATATCTGGAAGTTCAACTTCCATGTTTCACTTGTACTTCTCATGTTATATAAAAGACCACAAAATGACAGTTTAGGTATAAATAAGTATGATGTGAATAAGTATAAATAAATACAATAAAAAACACATATGGAGTAATGCTTGCGAGCTAGTTCAGGAAGCCAACTAGAGATGCTCTGCTGCAATCATGTGACATACATCATGTGACATACCTCACTCTCCACAATCATCTATAATACACACCCACCCTATTAGGCGGTCTATTTAAGTAGAGAACACTTTCCATCACTCCCTTTAAATCGCTGCCAGTTGCTTCAGCCCCTCCACCACCCCAGCATCCACCTGTAGGCTCCAACGGGGGGGTTATAAATATTTGCTCTCTTCCCCATCATACCTATGTACATGTATCTATCTATGTAATCCTATGTGGGGGAGTGATGAAACATTTGAACACGAGTTGTCTGACTGAAATACATTTGTTTATTGATTTCGTCATTTATTTATCGTAATATAGTAAAAATTTCATTAGACAATACAAAGTGCAGAAAATAATATGACTAGTGATGAGAGTCAACAAATTAACAACAACATATATAGCCTAATAATTAACAAACCAATAAAAACAACCCAATTATCAATACAAAAATAAAATATGTGTGTATGTGATGTGGCCAGGTGTGCAGATGCATTCAAATGCACACCTAGTGTGAGTGTCTGTTGGGGGTATTATTACATATACATGCATTGACTCCTGAGCAATAGCATTCGATAATTAAAATAAATCCCATCTCCAAAGTCAACAATACATCAATAACAACAGCTATAGAGCAGCAGTTAAATGGTCTTTGAAGCATTTGTATAACATTTTATAGAAGAACAGTTCTTTGCACCTATGAAAAGCCATTCCATAATATAGCTCCTCTAAATATACCCGATAAAAAATACTTCTCATCAAAATAATTTTAAAGTACAACAATACATTGCAAATTGAAGTACTCTTCTTTTATTTCCCCCTATACAACGTCTCATAAAACGTAAAAATTGTATCATGGGGGGACCCTACAAAAAAGGATCTAAAATTAGTGAAAAATTAGGGAATCGTTAATGAAAAAATTCCCCAAATTTTTTTTCTTGTTCTTCGGTCCACCCATTCCTGGGACATGTGAGCCTTGTCAATTGAAGGCACAGTCTCCCTGCATCACTGACAACTTTGGGAGAGATAAAAAAAAAATGAATTCCCTTGGAAATTACCACGAAGTGATATTTATTCATAACCATTACACTAAATAAGGATTACATGCAAATTCCAAGCTAGATAACTTAGCTCTAGTATCAAAGAAGAAATCTGCGTAGCTAACGATTTCCAACGTAAACAAACCTTAGCTATGTTTTACTCACTTGTTGGCACGCCAGAGTCACCAAGCCTGTGACAGGATGATAGCTGTGCATGATATGGGGCAATAAATATGGCGGGCCTGAACGTTGTTACCCTTGAAAGGTAATACGATCGCCTGATTTAATACACAAACACTAACGTCGGGTGAAATCCACCCGAAAAATATTTACCCTCTATCACTAACGTCGGGTGAAAATCACCCGAACACATGCCTATTGAAAAAACCAGGGATGGGAGCAAGGAAACTAGCCTACCTTCTATGACGTCAGTGAGCAGACTGAAGCTACCCAAGGACCCACGCCACTCAGACAGCAGCAACACAATGAAAATCCTGTGACCACACTCGCTCGGGTAAAAATCACCCGACGTTAGTGTTCTAGGGTTAAAGATAATTAATTTATTCTGAACCATTAAACGTAGAGAGTTAAACTAAAATTCACATTCTTAATCAGTGTATTGAAGTCTGAGTGAGAGAGGACTAGGGTTGTGTCATCTGCAAACATTATCATGGGAAAGGGTATTTGAGGCCTTGCACAAATCATTAATGTAAATCAGAAATAGTAATGGTCCAGGAATTGACCCCTGAGAAACCCCAAAGTGTGGTTTGGCTTTGTTGGAACCCTTAACACAAACATATAATTTTTTGTTTGAAATGTAATGTTTTAACCATATAGATGTAATACAGTGAGAACCATATTTAGCCTTTTCAGTAAACTATAATGGTTGACTGTATCTAAAGTTTTTGAGAAATCTATGAAAATACTATAAGTAAATTTATTATTTTCAAGTGCAGAGGTAACTATGTAATATGTCAATCAAGTGAAGTCAAGCCATATAGGTGGAATGGTCTTTCTGGCATACTGATGTTTAAAAAGCATTGAGTTGGCATTTAGATTTTAAAAACATTTTCAAAAACATGGTAAAATAGGTCTATAATTATTAAAACATTTAGGATCATATGCTGTTAACAGAGGATTTACTTTTCCAACTTTTAAATCCTCTGGCACAAATAAACATTATTTTCCTCATGTGACGAGGGCCGTCACATAATGTGTAACGTTATTCACCTTGATTTCAGAGGAATTTTGAAATATGATCTGAAAATAATATTCAGAAAATCAGATTTATTTCTTAAAAAGGTTTATATTTAAATAGCCTAAAATATAACAAAGTTTAGCCTCATTTTCAAAACCGACATCTAAAAAGAAAACCAAAACTTAGCTTTAACATGCTTTGGCTATACTATGAACAACTAGCACCAACTCAGTGTTTCTTTTGGTATTTTCAAAGGCTTTGATTATAAAATACAAACAAATCTTCTTCTTTTTTAGGTTTATTGAACCAAAGTCAAGGAACATTACCACCATCTCTACAAATTCTATATTACAATTAAATTCTTCATAGGGTTCTTCTTTTTCTTCTTCTTCCTCTTTGTTAGGTTTATTGGCAGATGGCATTACTGCCATCCACTGTCTGTTTCAATATCTTATTTCCTCTTCTTCTTCCCCATTCGGCACTGTATCTCTTATTACCCTTGATATTTGATAGCTTCTACTTCTTCTTTGTTAGGTCTAGTGGCGGATGGCAACCTTCTGTGTAAATTAGAGTGATCTAGGCCATATAAAATTATTTTGTCCAATCCTGTCTCCCTCAGATAATGTCAGGATACGCAAAATGGCAAACGTGAACCCAAAAGCACGACACTTGAGCAGTTTTAGGGAATAACAAGAGTTCTGGTTTAATGGAATGATCAGGGGTCAAAAGCCAGGCAGACAGTCAGAGATAGCAAACCAATCCAGTAGGGAGCAGGCAAAAAAGGGAATCCAGGGTCCAAAAGGCAGGTCAGAGCAGAGATCAGGCAGAAGAGTGAAACAAGGGATAACGCTGGAAAGCTAGGAAAAACACACTAGATGATCTGGTAAAGAACAGAGGAAATGGGCTGGTATATATACACTGGGTGACTGATGACTGATGGAAAGCAGGTGAGTCTGGGGGTGGGGCAGGTAATGAGATCCGTGGGAATAGGTGATGCAGAGCAGGGGGGAGTGGCTGAATTCTGAAATGACATGAGAATTAGTACATGAAAAACAAGATAACAGAAAATGAAAATGTTATGAGCTGACTGAAGTTGTGACAGATAATGGAGCATACCCCCTATTACAATGGTAAATATTATTTCCATGCTCAGTTCTTCCACGCCATTCTTTGCAATTTCCCTCTTTAGATTTTCTCGTTCTCTAACATACTTATTGCAGTGAAGCATTACATGCTCCAATGACTCCACTATTTGGCAGTAATCACATAATCCTGTTGGCGTCTGTTTATTAAGTGAAGTGTATTATTGAGTCCATGTCCCATCCTCAACCTGGTCGCTATGTTCTCCACTTTGGTGCTTAGCTGTCCTCACAGTGCTCACTTCCTGCTGTACTGCATAATGGTGTCTCCGTGTGTGAGCTACATCCCAGCTATGCTGCCATTCTTTAATAATGTTTCCTTTGATTATTGTTTGTACTTCCGATTTACTAAGTGAAATGTCCATGACTTCTTCATGATTTAGTGCTTGCTTAGCCTATAAATCTACCCCTTCATTGCCCTTTATTCCTCTGTGTGCTGGTATTCACATAAAAGTAGTCACAATATTCATAATTTGAAATCTATACACAGTATCAGATATCCCATTGATATCCCATCAAATCTTCCCTACTGTCAGATGAAAATGACTTTAACGACAATAATGCTGAGCACTAATCTGTACACAAAAAACCTTCCTGATTTGTAACTCCTCTAGATTAGATTAGATTAGATTCAACTTTATTGTCATTGCACAGAGTACAAGTACTGAGACAACGAAATGCAGTTTAGCATCTAACCAGAAGTGCAAAAAAAGCAGTAAAAGTGCAGAGTATGTGCATATGTAAACTGGAATATGTAAATAAATAAGATATGTACAGTAAGAAATAGATATGGAATATGAACAGTATTGATACAAGACTAGCAGCAATAGAAGTAGGTAGTGTAGATATGATAAGTGTATATAAAGTGCAGGTGTAAGTATAAGTGGTGGTAGTAAGTGAGATAAAAATGAGAAATGAAGTGAATGAGGTAGTAGTAATATTATATACAGAGTAAGTTAAAAGGTATGGTATGATATAATTACGATGAATACACTATGAGCAAGATAAGTATATAAATAGATATAAATATGAATACACTGTAGGTGGGATAATACAGTAGTAAAAAAATAACAGTCTAGTGCAAATGTTCAGTGGCTGGAGGAGGGTGTGTGGCAGTCCAAGCCAGGGTGGAGGGGGGAAGTACAGTCACTGGAGGAGGTGTGTGTGTGTGTGTGTGTGTGTGGGGGGGGGGGGGGGTTATCACCGTGGTGCAGAGTTCAGCAGGGTGACAGCCGCAGGGAAGAAGCTGTTCCTGAACCTGCTGGTCCGGGAACGGAGGACCCTGTAGCGCCTCCCAGGGGGGAGGAGGGCAAACAGTCTGTGGCTGGGGTGTGAGCTGTCCTTGACGATGCTGTGCACCCTCCGCAGACATCTCTTGCTCTGGACAGCCTCAATGGTGGGGAGTGAGGAACCGGTGATGCGTTGGGCAGTTTTCACCACCCTCTGCAATGTTTTCCGGTCCGCAACAGAGCAGCTGCCATACCACACTGAGATGCAGTTGGTGAGGATGCTCTTGATGGTGCAGCGGTAGAAATTTACCAGAATCTGAGGAGACAGATGGGCCTTCTTCAGTCTCCTCAGGAAGAAGAGACGCTGGTGTGCCTTCTTGACCATGGTTGAGGTGTTGAGGGTCCAAGAGAGGTCCTCAGAGATGTGGACACCCAGGAACTTGAAGCTGGCGACACGCTCAACCTCCATCCCGTTGATATGGATGGGGGTGTGTGTGCCACCTTTCTTCCTGAAGTCCACAATGAGCTCTTTGGTCTTCTTGGAGTTGAGAGCCAGGTTGTTGTCGTCGCACCACTCCGCCAGGTGCTGGACCTCTTCTCTGTAGGCCGATTCATCATTGTCGCTGATGTGGCCAATCACCGTTGTGTCGTCTGCAAACTTAACAATGGTATTAGAACCATGTACAGGTGTGCAGTCGTAGGTGAAGAGGGAGTAGAGGAGAGGACTCAGCACACAGCCCTGTGGCACGCCGGTGTTCAGGATGAGGTTTGAGGAGGTGTGGTTCTCTAACCTAACAGACTGGGGTCTGTTGGATAGGAAGTCCAGTATCCAGTTGCAGAGGGAAGTGTTAATACCTAGGTCACTGAGTTTCGTGATCAGTTTGGAGGGGATAATGGTGTTGAAAGCTGAACTGAAGTCTATGAACAGCATTCTCACATAGCTGTTGTTATTGTCCAGGTGAGAAAGTGTGAGAGAGAGTGTAGTGCCGTGGAGATGGCATCCTCCGTACTCCTATTCTGGCGGTAGGCGAATTGGAAGGGGTCCAGTGTGGGAGGTAAACAGGTTTTGAGGTGAGCCAGGACCATCCTCTCGAAGCACTTCATGATGGTAGGGGTGAGTGCAACAGGGCGGAAGTCGTTAAGGCTCGCTGCAGTGGAGTGTTTAAGCACCGGCACGATGGAGGTGGTTTTAAAGCATGTGGGGACAGCTGCTTGGGCTAGTGACAGGTTGAATATGTCAGTCAAGACCTCAGCTAGCTGCCCAGCACAGGCCCTGAGCACACATCCGGGGATGCCATCAGGACCAGCAGCCTTACGTGCATTGATCCTGCTCAGTGCAGCACACACGTCGGTGGAGGAGAGTGTGAGGGGCTGGTGGTCTGTAGAGAGCACAGCCTTGATGGCCGCCTCCTGGTTGTCCCTGTCAAAGCGAGCATAAAAGCTGTTAAGCTCGTCAGGGAAGGAGGCATCGCTGTTTTGGGGGGTGGTGTTGGTGGGTTTGTAGTCCGTTATGGCCTGGATGCCTTGCCACATGCGTCTGGGGTCAGAGTTGTTCTTGAAGTGCTCCTCAATCCTTAGCGTGTGGCAGTGCTTGGCCTTCTTGATGCCCCTCTTCAGGTCAGCCCTGGATGAACTGTAGGCCTGAGCATCACCTGATCTGAAAGCGGTGTCTCGTGCCTTCAGCGGTAGGCGGACCTCTCTGTTCATCCATGGCTTCTGATTAGGGAATGTAGTGATTCGTTTGAGGGTGGTGACACTGTTGATGTTGGTGTTGATGAAGTCCAGAACGGAAGAGGCATAGGAGTCGATGTCCGTGTGGGAGTCCAGTGTGGCCTGAATGGCAAACACCCTCCAGTCCGTGTGTTCAAACCAGAGCTGTAGTACAGAGTCTGCTCCCTCTGGCCACACTTTAACTGTCCTCACTGTGGGTTTCATACGTTTGATGAGTGGTGTGTACTTGGGGAGTAGGAACAAAGAGAGGTGGTCAGACTGACCTAGGTGGGGGAGGGGACGGCTTTGTATGCACCAGCCATGCTGGTGTAAACATGGTCCAAAGTCTTGACTCCTCTCGTGGCGCAGGAGACACGTTGGTGGAATTTGGGGAGTACAGTCTTCAGGCTGGAGTGGTTGAAGTCACCCGCAACAATAAAGGCTGCCTCCGGGTGTGAAGTCTGTCGTTTGCTAATGGCAGCATGCAGTTCTTTCATTGCCAGTTTAGCATTAGCATCAGGGGGGATATAGGCTGCAGTCACAACAGTAGATGTAAACTCTCTGGGCAGATAGAAAGGTCTGCACTTAACCATGAGATATTCTAGGTTAGGAGAGCAGTGACTCTCGATGATGATAGTGTCCGTGCACCAAGCTTTGTTCACATAGATGCACAGACCCCCACCTCTGGTCTTACCGGAGTCATCAGCTGTTCTATCCGCCCGGAGGAGCTAGCGCCCCGTTAGCTCAATGGCACTATTGGGAACGCTGCTGTTGAGCCACTGTAATGCTGCCACTGTAATGCTGCCACAATCGCTACTATCTCCATTGTGTAAACTGACATGTGATCTGGGGTTCTCCTGTTCACTGAAACTTTTAAATCTGGTCTACTGAAACCAAAACCTGTTCTTCCTGTAATAAGATTTTTGGATCCATCTGTATATACAGGAATAAATCTTTCCACAGTGTGTTTCAATATCCCACTTGTGTCAGTAGAGTAAACAAAACAACTGAAATCATACTTTTGAAGCCTAAGAGTCTAAGATGCCTATGATATCAACAGAACAAAGGATCAGTTGATCAATACGAACAGGTTCAGCAACTGAAGCAGGAGAGTAACACGTTTGAAGTCAATAAACCAGTCAATAAACCAAACAGAAGAAGAAGAGATAAATCATTGATCAACTTTGTCATGTAAGTCTCTTTACACAGTTTCATTCCTCATTGACTCATATAATCTGAGAATAGCTAACATGGCAACAATACAAGATTGACCAGTCCAGCCACTCATCTCTTTGTACACCTTGCACAAGAGGCATGCCTACTGCACTATTTTGCAGCAGAAATGAGTTGTGCACTCCGCTGACCATCATGACATTTAACAGGAACATTAATACACTCAAATAGGTAAATAGAATAAAGTCAACATAATTATTGACAAATTATTAACAGCAGACTAATGTAAGCTATGTAAGAATTGTTTTCATATTATAACAACAGTAAATATGGTCCCAAAAGGCAATGGCTTGTGTTTTCCTGTTTTTATTTTTAATAGAAAAGTGAAGTCATGGATGTGAAAGAACAGAACCTCAGGAAATCCGTATTTGCTCTCAAGAGGGATTGTGGCAATAATGCTGCAAGCTCCAAGTCATCTCACAAACTGCAAGGATCAAAACTATCTGGGAAGGAGAAAGGTATTCTATTCAACATGATTTAATTTGTGTTGAAGGAATTGGGTTTTTGGTAAACACAACCTAAATATATTGAATCAAATTCCTACAAACATGAGTAAATACACCCTCCACTCTCTACTCAGTCAGAAAAACCCAAGGAACTGTTCAGAGCCAATGCTTGAAGTTGCCGTTGAACAAACCCCAGCTGGTTTCAAACCCAAAGACTCAGTGTGACAACCTGATCTGCATCAGTGAGCTGAAGATTGGGGAGGGGGATCTATCGCAGCAGCTGACTGAGGACCGGAATGAAAACAAACTGCTGAAGACTCTCCAGCATTACGACACAGTGACAATTCAGCGCCAAGATCCAGGAGACAGTATTTCAGAGGTAGGTTGTTGGTTGTTCCTTTGGTGTCTCCCATTCTCAGTCTGATCTGAATCATTGCCGAATAGTTTGCACAGGAAGTTCAGAGACAAACAACACAACTTTTGGTTACCCATCAATCAAATTTTTGATTGAAAAAATTAATGCTTCATCGCTCCAGACAAAATTTGGTTGGTTTTCCCTCATCTTTTTCTTAAATTTCTAGTTCCTAACATTGTCTTCATGCCATTCTTGTTCCCAGACCATCACCAAGTGTAGAAATGAGGTTCGGGCCTTGCTTCGTAACACCCTCGCCTACCGTGACCAACTGGAAGCTAAGCTAAATGCCACAGATAATAGGTTGCTGAACACCAAGGACCCTTTCCAGCACCTGAGGCAACACAGCCAGGATCACAACCTATGGGAGCGAGAGCAGCTCAGCAGCATGATGGCCCAGCCCTCTGCTGAGCAGCAGCAGGAGGACAAGAGGAATGAGGTACAAAGATGATAGGTGGGATGGTTATGAGTGTGTGGGAGTCCAGTGTTTCAGCCACCAGAACTCAAACCAGCATCCGTAGTTGAAGCCCAAATATGTTGATTATAACCCCTGAGGTTTTAATTGGTAATTGTGGATTTTTATGATTTCTTTTCTTTTTTCATTTTTTCTTCCTGTATTCTCGGACTTGGAGGGGCATATTCAGTTGAGCCAAGCCTGGTACAATCGCCAGGTAGCCTCTGGGCAGAAGTCCAATGGCCCAATGTGCTGTTACCCTCATTATCGAGAGCATCAACTCATCCAGGAAATGCGGGTAAGTTGAAAAGACATGCTTTCTTGTTCTTGGTAATATATCATGGGGCAAGCTTGTGTCTTCTAAGATGTCACTAGTAGCTTCCAGTATCTTCGTGTCATATCCAAGTTTAATATAAACTAAACATTTATGGGAGAGTTAGGTGTTTTATTTTTCACCTATGATTGATCACCATGAGTGAACCAATGATACTGATGACTTTATGCTTGACTTGTGTTGTTCCTTCTTAGTGGTCACCAGTGATACAGATAAAACTTACAGATTGTTGTTTATGTTCTTTATAAGCATTTTGCAGGCATTCTCGAAGATGAAATTATTTTTAATAGTGTTCCAATGATCTGTCACACCTTTGCTCATGTAGGATATTAGACTATATATTTATTGCAGTTTCTGCTTTCCCTTTTATAGGATGAAGCGTGTAATCTACAAACACAGAGAATCCTAAAAAGGATGGCCCAGTTAGGTAAGGCTTAGAAACACAAAATAAAAAATAACAAGTTGTTGATGTCACGCACAATATTACGTGCGTGACGTACTACGATATTGTCTGACACACACATCTGATTCACAGCAAGTCAAAGCAAGGATATTCCAACTGATGGAGTTGTTCTTCCCCCCACTGAGGCTGTGGGTCCTGTTAAGTCAGAAACGTATGAGACTGTGCAGCAGGAGGAGCAGAAGGAGGAGCAGGAAGATGAGCAGCTGGAGGAGCAGCAGGAGGAGCAGCTGAAGGAGCAGGAAGATGAGCAGCTGGAAGAGCAGCTGGAGGAGCAGGAAGATGAGCAGCTGGAGGAGCAACTGGAAGAGCAGGAAGATAAGCAGGAAGATGAGCAGCTGGAGGAGCAGGAAGATGAGCAGCTGGAGGAGCAGCAGGAGGAGCAGGAAGATGAGCAGCTGGAGGAGCAGCTGGAAGAGCAGCAGGAGGAGCAGGAAGATGAGCAGCTGGAGGAGCAGCCGGATGAGCAGGAAGAAGAGCAGCTGGAGGAGCAGCAGGAGGAGCAGGAAGATGAGCAGCTGGAAGAGCAGCAGGAGGAGCAGGAAGATGAGCAGCTGGAAGAGCAGCAGGTGGAGCAGCAGGATGAGCAGATGGAAGAGCAGCAGGAGGAGCAGCCAGATGAGCAGGAGGATAAGCAGAAGAACCCTGCAAACTTGGTAATTCATTGAAACATTGTCCCGTGTATTTTCAACGTTTTTTTATTGATTTTTTTCTAAATGTATTGCAGAATATAATAATTGTAAAAACATTAGATTTTTCTTTTGCACTGGAGACTTTCAGATCTATATTTTTGTTGATTTAGGCATTTGTTTTTGTCCCAAAAAATATTTAAGATTCTGCTTCATACTAACAAAGCCTGTGTATCATTTCAGTGCTGTAACGACCCAGTGCAGGCGTCTTTGGATACTGAAACAGAAGATCCTACAAATTCCACAAAGAGTCATGTTGATGATCCTGCTGAGGAATCCTCAGATGAAGAGGAGAAATCAGAGTCACCAGTGGCATCTGAGAACCCGCTGGTGTTCGAAGAAAAGCAGAAAACACAGGAACATGTCTTTGAGGAATCTCTGAAAATGCTCACCAAAACCAAACAAAACTATACATTCAAGAAAACTATAGAGAACCTGCACAAAGGAATACCTGCCTACAGATGTGAGTATGTAAGGAACCCAATGAGATCTCCAGCCGCCGGGAGCGGAATTCGTAAACTTCCGCCTAAAAACCCACCACCTGGAAACCCCACACGAGATGGAGCAGGTAGTCCTCTGAATAGAGATGCCACAATGAGGAAGTTTTCACACTGGGTAATAAACAGGTGAAAACATTGGTGTTACCGATAACGCTGGATATTTCATCTGGAGATCTGTAGAGCAATTATAACATTTATGATCTCTAACTTAATATTTTGTGCTGCGCTCTGCACCAATCTCTCTTTCTTTCTCTCTCTTTTGTGATATTTGTGAAATCTTTGCATTTTATTGAATAAATGACAAAAATGGAAATAAAACTCTGAGTAAAACATCCATAAAAATTCCCCTGGCATACAACAGGACTCCACCGGATCATTGGACCAGAGGACCCCAGAGGTTGGACAGGGAGAGGAACAGAGTGTGTGTGTCTGAAGAGACTAAATGAAAGATTTCAGGACTTTTCTGTCATGTGCACAACAATTACATACAGCAGTCACTGGCAATGAAATTCTTGGGTCACAGGCATCCTTCTAGCAATGCTCAAAAATATTTAAAAACCACACAAGCAAAAACCAACCAATTGCCATCCTTTGATTTTCTAGTAAATTCTTTAATTAGTAAACAATATTAAAAAACAGTGTGTGGACTACATCAGATAATGAGTATTTTTGATTTATATGATTTGTTATGTTTGTTAGTATTAAAAGGCAGTGGATTGCAAGCTAAACTCTGATATAGCTTAACTAGGGGTGTGCGCGTTTGCATGTCAGGTCACATGACGAGTCATCCCCTTCTCTTTCCTCTTTCACCCACCCTGTCTCCCAATCAAGTTCTTAGCCTGTTTTTAGCATTTTTTGAATTGTTATTTAAAGTGTTTATGGGAGACTTTTACGGTTCACTGCTTGGTGATATCACCGTGGAGACGTGGCACAGAAAAATAAGCTTTATCAGGCTTTGGCTACACTGGTTATGATCAACTCAGTATTTATTTCGGTATTTCTTCTTAAGAAAAAAATATCCAATACAAACAAATATATACAAACAAACAAAAAATGTAATAATGTCCCCTATCAATGACATACCTTTGAAGCTTAAAAATCAGAGTCTTATGATATCAACAGATCAAATGGTCAGTTGATCGATGCCACTTTGTATATCTATGTCTATTTTCTTCCTGTATTTTAGTATATTAAGCATCGTGTTAATTTACTGTTTTATCGTTTTTACTGCTGCGGCTGCTGTTGGCCGCCAGTCACGGGAGTGGCTAGTGCAGTGGTAGTTCACCTGTTGATTTATGGTTATTATCATTTGCGGTTTGCTGTGTAAACACTGACAAATATTAACATTATTAATTTAGTAACCCTATATTTTTTAAATAATGTCCCCTATCAATGACATACCTTTGAAGCTTAGGAATCAGTCTTATGATATCAACAGATCAAAGGGTCAGTTGACGATGCCCCTTTGAACATCTGTCTATTTTCTATCTTTTTCTTCTTTGTTTCGGTTCTATTATCATTTACTTGTAAATGGCAGTAATGCACCTGACGTTGGTTGCCACTTGCCAATAGACGGAACAAAGAAGAACTTTTGTCATGTAAGTCTATTTTGGGGAAATAATCTGAGAACAGATAATTGGCGACAAATAAGTCCAGCCAGCCATCTCTCTGTACACATTAATAATAATAATGAAAGATTTTATTTATAGGCTCCTTTCACAGCATTCAAGGTCACCTTACTGCAGAGAGGACAGAACAAAAATATAAATTAGTGTAATCTTCATGTTAATTTATATTGAAATATGGAATCCATAAAATGTATTTAACAGCAGACTAATTTCAGTTATGTATTGTTTTTATATTATAACAACAGTAAATATGGCCCTAAACCTCCTTAACTTTCGGTAAGGTTGAGTTTAATGTTTTCCTGTTTTTATTTTGAATAAAATAGCACAGTGAAGCTATGGATGTAAAAAAGCAGAACCTCAGGAAGCCTGTATTTGCTCTCAAGAGGGATTGTAGCATTGATGCTGCAAGCTCCAACTCATCACACAACTGGCAAGGATCAAAATTATCTGGGAAGGTGAAAGGTATTCAATTCAACATGATTTAATATGTATGAAGTCGGAATTGTGTTGTTTTTTTGTAATGTAAATATATTTATTTTAATTCAATCTAAATAAACTTGCCACTCTCACCTCAGACACAAAAACCCAAGGAACTGTTCACAGCCGAAGCGTGAAGTTGCCTCCGCACAAGCAGGTTACAGTTCCAAGGACCCTGTCTGGCGACATGCTCTGCATCTGCAAGCTGAAGAACCAGGAGACAGATCTATTGCAGCAGCTGACTGAGGTCCGGAAGGAGAACAGACAGCTGAAGACTCTCCACTATCACACAACTGTGGCACTGGAGCACTACCAAGAGGCACAAAACAGTTTTCCAGAGGTAGTTTGTTGTTGGTTATGTTCCTCTGGTGTCTCCCATGCTCATTCAGATATGAATCATTACTAATAGTTGTGTGTACAGAAATGTCCGAGACAAACAACACAGGTGTTGGTGGTTTCCTATCCCTAAAAATGGAAACGCTTTTATTTGCCCCATGCATTCCAAATCTGCTCCCATGTATTACCCAAAATTGAAAAATCTATGGTTCATCTCTCCAGACAGAGAATTTGATCAATTTTGTCTCATCATTTTCAAATTCTCCAGTTCTGTATTATTATGTGTGCCTAGTAGTATATATATCACTATAGATATCTATATCTATAGATATTTATAGATATATATCACACATATTATTAACTTTATGCCATTCCTATTCCCAGACCATCACCAAACACACGAACGAGGTACAGGCCCTGCATGCTTTGATCCATGACACCGGTGCCTGCCGTAACCGCAATGCAGCTAAGCTCAAAGCCACAAAGGATAAGTTGGTGGAAACAAAGGACTCTCTCAAGAACCTGAAGCAAGTCACCCAGGATCACAACCTACGGGAGCGAGAGAAGCTCACCTGCATGTTGAATGAGGCCTCTGCTCAGCTGGTGGAGAAGGACAAGAGGATACAGGTACAAAGAGGATGAGTGGGGTGGTGTGGGAGTCCAGTGTCTCAGCGAACAGAACTCAAACCAGCATCCGTAGTCAAAGCCCAATTATGTTGATTATAACCCCTGAGGTTTTAATTGGAAATGTGCATTTTCATGATTTCATTTTTTGGATAATTTTTTCTTCCTGTATTATAGGACATGGAGAAGCATATTCGATTGAGCCAAGCCTGGTACAATCGCCAGTTAGCTTCTAATCAGGAGTAGCTCAACGTCATGACTTCTTCCTTTTGTTGACAAGAGCATCAACTCATCCAGGACAGTCAGTAAGTTGAAAAGACATGCTTTCTAGTTCTTGCTATTATATAATGGGGCAAGCTTGTATCTTCTAAGATGCCATGAGTGGCTTCCAGGGTCCTCGTGTCAAATCAAAGTTAAAGTCAAACTAATATGATTGAGTCGGAATTGAAGTCAAATTGGCTATCAGTCAATTAGAGTGAGTTGACAGGGAAGCGTCACTAACCGGATCTTGGGCTGTGACTAACAACAATGATACATTTCCAAATCATCTCCAGTTGGCACTGCAAAATGTGTAAGCCAATCCTGCCTTCTCAGTCATGATTTCATTCATAGTTTTATTTTCTTTTTCGCTGCAAAACAGAACACACTACAGCGGTACTGCTCAATCTTGGATTTTCCTATGAAGCCACGTTCAATCATGCAAGTTTTCCACACTCCAGTTCAGAAAGTGGTGGTAAAGCACCTAAAAGTTGTTTGCCAACCACCATAAAAAAAGAAGAACTGAAGAAGAGGAGCTGGAGTAGGAGGAAGATAGGACAATCTCCGGGCTGAGAGATGAAGCCAATGCAGAAGTGCAGAAAACTGCAGATCACTGAGTGGTCACCAACACTGAAGTCTCCATAAACAGTTAATTTATCACATCAATACAAATTCAGTTGTTTATTATGTCTTTATGTGTGCCTGATGGTGTAACACACCATGTTTTATATTTGTTCAAATATAAAACATCTCTCAATCTCTCTCTCCCCCTCTCTCTTTCTGTTGATTTCCTAACGAACACAGTCAAAGGTTTTGATAAGATCTCTTCCGCAAATGTAAACTTGGTAAAGAGCGAGGCACTGGTGGTGGGGGAGGGGCTGCTCAGGACCCGTGTACCTGATGGGCTCAGTTGGAAAAAGGGAGGGATCAAATATCTGGGTGTGTTTTGAGGGGGCCACACAAATGTCAATAGAAACCATGAAAACATTCTGGAGAAAGTGGAGGGCAGACTTTAAATGGTCGGTTAGAGGTAGTGTTCTGATCCTCAACAATTTAATTGCATCCATGTTGCTGCATCGTTCGTTGTGTGTGGACCCTCCAGCCAACCTGATCCAAAAATCTAGTTCCAGTATGTGGAACGTAAGGAAGTTCTGCATGATTAACATCACCTGATTGAAGCAGTTTTTGACCTTTTTGGACCAGACTTAAACAATGCTGCTCCTCTCCAGGTCTCCTCTGTCAGACTGATTTTACAACTGTTAAAAGACTGGAGAGACCAGCTGACCCCTGAGGAACGTTGTGTGTCAGTCAGCACTGTGAAAGCTCCTCACAGCTTAGTTAGAGGTCATTGATCCATTTCCAGTTGACGTTCTATCACCTGATTTTAATATTTACACTGGGGTGTTTTGGGGTCGGGTGCATCAGAAAAAATATTTCTAAGTAACTCAGTAACTCCAGTGGAGGGTGTTACATGGTGTTGTTGCAGTAAATTCCTTTGTGTCCGTGTTTAACCCAAATGTAGGTGAGACCTGCCCATTTTGCTGTCAGAGAGACGGTGTTCTCTTTCAACATTCGTTTCGGTATCTCACTATGGGACACGCTCTCCGCGCTGTCCCCCAGAAGCAATTTTACACTACGCCAGTCCTGACTGGCAGGCAGACGTGACGTCTGTCACTAGAGGAGGGACGTCCTCCTTCTATATAAGACCGGATGTCACGTCATCGCCTCAGTCTAAAACCTCTTCTCGCTCCTAGAAGCATTATCTCAGACAGCAGGTGTAGCTGAAGGGCTAACAAAACTGTTCACAGAGCGAGCTAACTACTCGGTCGACGAGCGCTACCTGAACGCTGCATAGCTGGCTGAGTTTAGTAGATAGTCACCATACTAGCTACTCACCGCTTCCAATTTATCGGAAGAGATGGCAACCATGGACCCTGCTCCTGTTCTCACCATGGACAAAAGCAAAGTACCACAGAGGTTGTGCACATGTGGAAACAAAATCTCGGGGGCAGATACCCACTCTGTATGTTCGACGTGCCTCGGGCTGTAACATGCCCGAGAATCACTAACATCCCCGGACACCTGCGAGCACTGTGCACGCCTTTCCACAAAAGCCTGCCAACGCAGGCTAGCGCGCCAAGCTAGCTTGTCAGCAGTGGATCCTATGATAGGGGTAACCATCCCCTGTCCACAGGATAGTGCGGAAGACACCCAGGGAATCACCTTTCCCTCGGGTGCCAGCTGGGGCGATAAGCTTGACGCTGTGGCACCGCTACATGACTCCGACGAGCCTGAGACCGACCTAATGTCCGGGCAGGGCGTAACGGTCGGAGGTGACTCCGACTCACTGGAGTCTATTAGCCTTGGCTCCGAGGATGACGAGGTGGACGTGGAATCCGCTTTCACCCCACCAGCCGCGAGGCTGGTGTCCGAAGATGGTACATGCAGCCCACCGGCTTCCAGCATGGACCTGCACGAGGTCTGTAGGAAAGCGGCCGTTAAACTTGGAATTGCGTGGCCTGAAGCCCTCACCAAGACCACCATGTCCCGCTATGAGGGTAAAAGGCTCCCCAGAGCAAAAGCTTCCACCAAACAGCTTCTGCCTGCGTTTCCCGAGTGCCTGGAGGAGGCGACACGGTCCTGGAGTAATCCACTCTCCGCCAAGAACCCCGTCCAGGGAGGGGCGACATTGGACTGGGCTGATATGGAGGGAAAAGGCTTCTCCCACCTGCCCCCGGTCGAACCTTTACTGGCGACTCACCTCCGCCCGACTCAGAGGTCCACTATGACCTCAGCCGGCCCCACCCTGCCCTCCAAAGCAGACTGTTTCCAGTCGTCGCTGACAGAGAAGAGCTACAAGGCGGTGGCCACATCGGTGAAAGCTCTGAACGCCTCATCACTGCTGCTCGCCTACCAGGCTGAGTTGGAGGATGACATGGTGGCTTCACCTTCCACGGCAGTATGGGACGAGCTGTGCGTGGTTACGGACCTCTGCCTGCGTCTGCACAGATGCGCTGTCCAGGCATCTGGAAGAGCCATGGCCCTGATGATCACCCAGGAGAGAGCTCGGTGTCTAAATTTATCTAGCCTCTCCCAGAAGGAAAAGGCCCAACTCCTCGATGTTCCCGTGGACCCGAAAGGCTTATTCGGCCCGGCAGTAGCCACCATGCAAAAATGCTGTGAGAAGAAAAAGAGAGAGGGGGAAGCGCTCCAGCTTTGCCTCCCCAGGAAAGCGCCGGTCGCTCCCCCAGCCGCACACCGGCAAATATTCGCCCAAGCCGTGGCATGGCCAGGTTCCCGTATCCCGAATTTGCTCCACTGATGGCACAGCGACCCAGCCTGCCTATTGCAAAGGGCAATATGAGCGCTGGAACCACGCAACCCGTGTTACCCACCGCTGCTCAGGCACTAGGGCCGCTGGTGGCTCGAACCCGACAATGGCGAACCTGTGGGGCATCGGAGTGGGTAATGAAGACTTTGACCAGGGGCTACAGGCTTCAATTTGCGTCCACTCCACCCCGTTTCAACGGGATATTGCAGTCACAGGCGCAGGGAGAAAATGCGCATATCTTGCAGAAAGAAATCACTTTATCATTTTATATTGTTCATTTTATATTGTTTTACTACCTTTACTTTAGTATATTAAGCGTCCTGCTAATTTACAGTTTTATCGTTTTTAGTGCTGCGGCTGCTGTTGGCCCCCAGTGGCGGGAGTGGCTAGTGCAGAGGTAGTTCACCTGTTGATTCTTGGTTATTATCATTTGCAATTTGCTGTGTAAACACTGACTTGCCTTTGAAGCTTAAAAATCGGTCTCATGATATCAACAGATCAAAGGGTCAGTTGACGATGCCCCTTTGTATATCTATGTCTATTTTCTATCTTTATCTTCTTTGTTTCAGTTCTATTATCATTTACACTAGTAAATGGCAGTAATGCACCTTGAAGTTGGTTGCCACCTTTCAATAGATAGAACAAAGAAGAAGAAGAAGAACTTTGTCATGTAAGTCTATGACTTAAAAAAAGGACATTTTTGGGAAATAATCTCAGAACAGCTAACATGGCACCATGACAATTAATAAGTCCAGCCAGCCATCTCTCTGTACACATTATTATTAATAATAATAATACATTTTATTCCTAGGCGCCTTTCACAGCATTCAAGGTCACCTTACAAGGCAGAGACAACAGAACGAAAATATAAATATAAGTGTAATCTTTATCTTAATTTATATTGAAATATACAATCCATAAAATTAATTTAAGAGCAGACTAATTTCAGTTATGTATTGTTTTTATACTATAACAACAGTAAATATGGTCCTAAACCTCCTTTAACTTTCGGTATGGTTGAGATTAATGTTCTCCTGTTTTTATTTTGAATAGACTAGCACAGTGAAGCTATGGATGTAAAAAAGCAGAACCTCAGGAAGCCTGTATTTGCTCTCAAGAGGGATTGTAGCATTGATGCTGCAAGCTCCAACTCATCACACAACTGGCAAGGATCAAAATGATCTGGGAAGGAGAAAGGTATTCTATTCAACATGATTTAATATGTATGAAGACGACATTTTGCTGTTTTTTTGTAATGTAAATATATTGATTTTAATTCAGTCTAAATAAACTCGCCACTCCCACCTCAGACACAAAAACCCAAGGAACTGTTCACAGCCGAAGCCTGAAGTTGCCGCCGAACAAGCCACAGCAGGTTTCTGACTACCTGGTCTGCATCAGCAAGCTGAAGAACCAGGAGACGGATCTATTGCAGCAGCTGACTGAGGTCCGGAAGGAGAACAGACAGCTGAAGACTCTCCACTATCACACAACTGTGGCACTGCAGCACTACCAAGAGGCACAAAACAGTTTTCCAGAGGTAGTTTGTTGTTGGTTATGTTCCTCTGGTGTCTCCCATGCTCATTCAGATATGAATCATTACTAATAGTTGTGTGTACAGAAATGTCCGAGACAAACAACACAGGTGTTGGTGGTTTCCTATCCCTAAAAATGGAAACGCTTTTATCTGCCCCATGCATTCCAAATCTGCTCCCATGTATTACCCAAAATTGAAAAATCTATGGTTCATCTCTCCAGACAGAGAATTTGATCAATTTTGTCTCATCATTTTCAAATTCTCCAGTTCTGTATTATTATGTGTGCCTAGTAGTATATATATCACTATAGATATCTATATCTATAGATATTTATAGATATATATCACACATATTATTAACTTTATGCCATTTCTATTCCCAGACCATCACCAAACACACGAACGAGGTACAGGCCCTGCATGCTTTGATCCATGACACCGGTGCCTGCCGTAACCGCAATGCAGCTAAGCTCAAAGCCACAAAGGATAAGTTGGTGGAAACAAAGGACTCTCTCAAGAACCTGAAGCAAGTCACCCAGGATCACAGCCTACGGGAGCGAGAGAAGCTCACCTGCATGTTGAATGAGGCCTCTGCTCAGCTGGTGGAGAAGGACAAGAGGATACAGGTACAAAGAGGATGAATGGGGTGGTGTGGGAGTCCAGTGTCTCAGCCAACAGAACTCAAACCAGCATCCGTAGTCAAAGCCCAATTATGTTGATTATAACCCCTGAGGTTTTAATTGGAAATGTGCATTTTCATGATTTCATTTTTTGGATAATTTTTTCTTCCTGTATTCTAGGACATGGAGAAGCATATTCGATTGAGCCAAGCCTGGTACAATCGCCAGTTAGCTTCTAAGCAGGAGTAGCTCAATGTCATGACTTGTTGTTCCTTTTGTTGACAAGAGCATCAACTCATCCAGGACAGTCAGTAAGTTGAAAAGACATGCTTTCTAGTTCTTGCTATTATATAATGGGGCCCAGATCCTAGTGGCCCAGAGCAAGCACCAGTAATTATTTGGACCCATGCCAGGAGTTTTCACTATGGACCAAACCTCCATCCTGGCCCAGAGATGATAGTGTTGGACAAATAAAGTGGACAGGCCCTGGACCTCTCAAGATTCCATATTGTGTTTGCTAACTGCCCGGTGACTGAAATGGAGTCATGGGAGCCTGTGCGCTGTGCTCTCCCTGCTGGGGTTGTGGTCCCCCCATGTGTTCTCCTTCCCTCAGAAATGGAAGTGAACAGATTTTCTGTGTTACTGAGAAATGAGTGACTCAAATCTAAAGCCATCCCCAAGGGCACTGTAGTAGCCCATGTCCACAAAACAGAACTAGTGACTGGGCTTCAGAGAGAGGACGTCTCTTCAAAGAAAATAGATCCTGGATTATTCAATTTTGGAGATATTCCCATCCCTAGGGATTGGAAAGAGAGACTTGCTAGCAAGCTATCAGAGAGGGAAGCAGTCTTTTCCCTGGGGGAATGGGATGTGGGACTGGCTAAAGGTGGAGCAAGCCATTCGCCTCAGTGACAGTCGACCTTTCATAAAGCGTTCCAAGTGCCTTGTGCCAGCAGATATAGATGACGTGCGTTGCAACCTGCAAAAGTTACTCGGGCTGGCATAATCAAAGAGTCCTGCTGTGTATAGACTACCGCACACTCAATGCACGGACTATCCCCGACCAGTACACTGTCCCAAGAATCAACAAAGCCATCGCAATGGCAGATGAGGACAAGGAAAAAACTGCCTTTGTATGCCCACTGGGGTTTTTCTAGTTCGAACGCATTCCCCAAGGAATCACAGAAGCCCCTGCCACGTTCCAGCGGCTAATGGAAAAGGTTTTTGGGGACATGAATTTGCTCCCGAGTTTGGTGTACCTTGACGATCTGATTATATTTGGCAGGACGCTGGAGGAGCATGAGGAACGCCTCATTAAATGCTGGACAGGCTGCAGGAATACGGTCTTAAGTTGTCCATTGACAATGTAAATTCTGACAGCGTCAAGTCAAATATCTTGGCCATATTGTGTCAGCCTTTGGGATTTCCACCGACCCCGAAAAAATCTGCGCAGTCACCCGCTGGGAGCAGCCCACAGACCTCAAGTCCCTGAAATCCTTTCTGGATTTCTGTTGGTATTATCGACGATTCATTGTCAATACTCAGCTATTGTGAGACCCTTAACGGACCTGAGAAAAGCCAGCACAGAGTGCCAAAAAGGTCACAAAGCCCAGTATCACCTACTTCAAGAAGTAAGATTGCTCTGGAGATAGGTGGACCACAGCATGCACTGCTGCCTTTCAACAGATAATCCACTCCCTTACAAATGCCCCTGTCCTGGCTTTTGCCAATCCTACAAAACCCTATTTACTGCACGTGGATGCAAGCTTCGATGGTTTGGGCTCAGTGCTCAAACAGTAGTATCCAGAAGGATTGCATCCCGTAGCCTTCGCCAGTCGGAAGTTAAGGAACTCTGAAAGGAACTACCTAGTCCACCAACTTGAATTTCTGGTACTAAAGTGGGCAGTAGTGTACAAAGTTCATGACTACTTATATGGGGCAATGTTCACAGTCAGAACTGACAACAATCCTCTGACTTATGTGCTCACAATAGCCAAACTCAATGCCACTGGTCATAGGTGGCTGGCTGCCCTGTCCACTTATGATTTTGGTATAGAGTACCGGCCAGGCAGAGGGAACGTTGATGCCGACCTGCTGTCACGGAATGCGTGCACAAGAGCTGAGGGGTGGATACCACCATCAGGAGTAAAGGCCCTCTGCAAAAGAGTAAGTGTCTTGGAGTCAGTAGATGCCCCAAGTCGGTGAAAGGACCAGTTAGGTGGATTCCCCTCAGCTACCCTCAGCTTCCCTGACATGTATGTGTACCCAGTTCCGCTGAATGAAAGTCATTGCATGATGATTTTGGACATCTTGGGATTGAGAAGACCACTGAGTTGGTAAGGGACAGGTTCTACTGGCCCAAAATGGCCGCTGACATAGACCAGTATATCAAGACCTGCGGGAGGTGTGTGGCTCAGAAGACCTTGCCACCCAGGGCTACCCTGCTCCATCAGATCACGAGCCGGGGACCTCATTGATTTATTGGCCCTTGAACCAGATTCCCAGGGGGTATCTAATGTCTTAGTGGTCACGTACCATTTTACTCGAGACAGAGTACTTGTTCGTGCCTTGGGAGTTCCAGGAAACCAGGTAAGCTTCCCAACATACCTGTGTATCGTGTGAGACAAGAAGGCGGAAAAGGGAAAGTAAAGACGCTCCACAGAGACCATCTTCTACCCATAGGTTTCTTAGTAATGATGCCAGAAGTTCAAGAGGTGGGGTTTTCATCTCGGAGACCAGCCACCAGAAGCCTTACTGCTCCTACTCCGAAAAGAGCCCAAGTGAATTAGAACAGACAATTAATGAACTAGAGCCTAGTGTATCAGAGACTGAGGAAGAGGATCCCCCCTACACTTCTAGAGGGGTCACAAATGGGATCTGGTCAATGTTGCCCCCTTCTTTCCAGTCTATTAACTAGTGATGGCGAGATGAAGCTTCATGCAGCATTGACACTTTCCATCCAATTGGTTCACTCATGAGCCGAAGCTTCATGGTGCTTCATTTGCTCTACTGTGCCATCAAGTGGACAATAAATGTAAAACAGGCAGAGTGATTATAATGACACCATGGCTTTGGTGTGTGAAGCTTTGAATTGAATAAATAAATGAATGATGTTTGTGATGCCAATACATAAATTATGAACTTATTAATATGGTGTCTGTCTTTATGATACAATGGCGGGGTCAAAAGGGAAAGTGGAAACAAATTGGGCAGAGGGTTGTGATGTGAATGTGCTTGTGTTACTTGTAACATGTAACACGTAAAATAGGGACATTTTATTAATCTTTTTTTTGCAAACAAACGCGCAATAAAGTCCCAAGTCCAAAGAAGGGGGGGGGGGGGGGGGGGGGGTCCATTGCGTTTCGCTGCTCCTTATATTTCGATTCGCACGCCAAACCTGCGAACCATTTCCTGACTCAGTCACATGGTACGGCCGGCTCGCGAGGCTTTCAACGTCACCACATACATAATCAACACAAGCCTCGATACACGCTTCACAAAAATCTTCCTGGATTACTCGACACACGCTTCGAAGCCTCGACACGGAAGGACACATCACTACTATTAGCCATGCTGAGGAAGAGCAAGATGTGGTTGGTCTGGATGAAAACGGTGCCCCTGGTACTCCTGTCAGTGAAGAAAGGGTGTCTGACTCAGTTTTAAGTGCAGACGAGGAATCTTATAGTGTCATACTACCATCGGAGGACCCTGTGGTGGACACAGGACTGGAAATGGGAGACGTCCCATCTTCTAGTGAGTCTGATAATGGGGACAACTCTGACAGTGTCCCTGCTGCTAAACGAACTGTCAAGCCAGTCATTCGGTTGAGCTATGATGAACCAGGAGAGCCCACTGACAAACCTCTTATCATTGTACACAGAGGAATGACGTAAGGATATACCTTATGTGTAATGCAGGAGACGTAGTCATTGAAGCACCAACTTCTTCCCACAACTTCATGGCCCAGTGTGGCCAGTGCAGAAAAGTAGGGACAAGGCTCTAGAACATGGCAGTCTATCCTGTCTCCTATCACAGACTATAATGTCTTGTCTGGTGAGGACATCCAGACTTTAAGAAGGGGGAGGGTGTAGCCCCAGGTTAATTCCCCAGACCTATGAGTGTACATAATAATAATAATAATAATAATAATAATAATAATAATAATGCAGTAGCCACAATATAGGGTATGTCACTTTAAGATGTCTCACCTCCCTATAGTTTCTTATGGTGGTACATCTCCTAACATGTGGGGTGACACACTAACTTCACCACTTTAGGTGTTGTTTGGACCCAGTATTTGTGAACTATAGTTCGGCCTACATTTTTAGCCAAAGCCTGACCACATGTCTTTTTGTTCTGGGGACAAACGAGAGCCTCAAGAACTCAGTCTCCCAGAGTGCTTCAACTTCACACCTAGGTGTTAAAACTGCCCCTGGACACAACTTTCAACCACTATTGGTCACTCTGGGCCCCATGAGGTCACCAGGCCAATATGAGCCCGGTTCCCTCACTCTTCCCATTGCAAAGCGGTGTAGCTCGGTGCAGCTCACCACTTTCTTTCTACACTTCTCCTGGAGGGGAGGTGTAGCTCTCCAGCTCACCCAGCCAAGGAAACATCCTCCCTACCCAAGCTCTACCAACCTTCAAGCAGGCCTGCCTGGAGCAGATTGCTGAAACCTTCCAAAAGGCAGCAACGCAAGAGTCTGCCTAAGAACTTCAGCACAAGAGCTGCATCGCACAGCAGAACCACAGCAACAGGAGCCACAAACCAGCAAGACGACTTTAATGGACTTCAAACAGCACAGGGCTTCCCACCCATGAGTCAGGTAATACGATAATAATGCACTGAGGTGTTGTAGGCAAAGGCTACATGTTGCAGATAGTCGTCCCACTCACCTCCACAGGCTAGCAACGATCTAGCTAGCTGGTCAATGAGTGTCCGATTAAAGCGTTCCACCATCCCATCTGATTTTGGATTATATGGCGTGATGCGCGTTTTCTTAATCCTCAGAAGCTGACAAAGTCTCTGAACAATTTCCGCCTCGAATTGCCGACCCTGGTCACTGTGAATTATCTCCGGAACACCATGAACCAACACATAACCCTCAAACAAACACTTTGCGACTGAATGAGCGGTTTGATTAGGACGATCATACAGATTCACTAACTTGGTAAAGTAGTCCTCAACAACCAACACATATCTGTTACCCTTAGATGTCACTGGTAGTTCCAGAATGTCCATCGCCACTCTCTGGAACGGTTGATTAGCTTGGGACCCCCCCATCGGCGCCCGATGTTTAGGGACAGGGGCCCTGCGGGTCTGACAGGGGACGCACTGCTCACACCACTGCCGAACATCTTTAAACATACAGGGCCAGTAACACGATTGCCTCGCTCGTTCCCACACCCGCTCTGCAGAAAAATGTGCTGATGCAGGGCCTCCATGAAGGTGCTGCAGCACATCAGGGATAAACGAGGAGGGCACAACCACCTGATACTGAGTGTCCCCTGTGAGAGAGGAATTCACTGACCGACAGAGCACTCCATTCACCACAGAAAGACGAGGATATTCAGTCCATAGTTTACGAAGCCACCGAGAGCTCCCTCTCATCTGCCACCGCGGTGGTAGAGACCCTCTCACCTCAATCCAGTCCAACACTGCACTAATGTCGGGATCATCCTTTTGCCGCAGCTTAATCTCAGTCATATCTTGGGAAAGTGAATGAATAAAGGAAAACTACAGCCCACAGCTCCTTGTCAAAAGTGGACCAGCGTCTTTCGGTGGAAGTGAGCGACTGACTGGCATACACTACCACTCTCTCCAATCCATCCCTGTCCTGTGCCAATATGGCCCCCACAGCGTCCATGGAGGCATCCGTATACACTTTAAAGGGGCAGTTGATATCAGGAATGGTGACCACCGGAGCAGATGAGAGCACCCCTTTAAGATACACAAAGGCTACATCACACTCCGCTGTCCATTGGAAAGGTGTGTCTTTACATGTGAGGCGGTGCAACGGAGCCGCACGCTGGGCAAAGTCCCTAACAAAGCGTCTATAGTAAGAGCAAAGGAAAGGCCCACAAATGCCCTCACTTCAGTTGGAGTCTGTGGAGTAGGCCATGTTCTGACCTTGTCTGTGTTTCGTGGGTCTGGCTGCAGGCCACGGCAAGACACAACATGCCCCAGGAACACCACATGTGCAGCGCTAAGAAAAGCCAGGCGCCTCCTTTCCGCACCCCTGTTACACAATTGTGCTGTTCACATCGGCTGCGATGCGCCGCGCCACGTCAAGTGTATTTTTTCCGCTCGCCGCGAGAGTATCGCGCCAGGAAACACACTGAAAAATGATTTTAAATGATATAAATTACATATTTTATATGATATAAATGATCAAATATGCATCCCATACTTTGGATTTCCCTTCTGTTGTCCTGGAGTTTCAATTTCCCCCGATTTTTCCCCTCTCATTATTAAATTTCCCCATCTGCCCATCCACTACAAGCACACAAGCAGACAGACAGAGAGAGAAAGAGAGGGGTGGGGGGGGGCTATGAAGACCATCATCATTTACCCCCGAACCCCTACATTGAACGGGTTACATACAACAACAAGTGGAGAAAGCAGAATCGCGGGCTGACCGGCGCGGAGAAATGCGCATCCAGTGTGAACAGCCAGGCGGCTACGCGCTTGAGAATGGCGCTGTGCGGCACGGCGCGGCACTTCCGCGTCCGGTGTAAACCCGGCGTAAGACCCGCCGCCTGAATCCTGGAGAAAACTTCACGCAGGCTGGATAGATGTTTCTCAAAGGTGGGGCTGTATATCAGCACATCATCGAGATACACCATACACACCTGCCATGGGAGCCCTCTAAGCACGAGCTCCATCATGCGCTGAAATGTTGCAGGCGAGTTGGTGAGACCCATCGGTATCGAACGCTACTGGTAGAGGCCCCGCCCCGTTGTGAAAGCGTTTTTTCCCTGTCATCTTCAGCGACCTCAACTTGCCAGTAGCCATTAGAAAAGTCCAACGTGCTAAACCACACGGAGCCTCCTCTGATGTACTAAATATCTGCCTATATTCCTCCAGCAGCTCCATCAACTGTGCCCTCTCTTGCTGATTAGTTGGAGATTCCCTCAGAGACACAAAAGGCACATCCATGGATGAGATGGTGGAGACCGTCGCCGCTGGGGTCTGAGGGAGTAGTACTAGCTCCGATTCATCGACCGACAAAAACTCACCCAAATGCATGCCTTCTCTTAGCACAATAACTCTGTCTGTAGGGTTTAAGACACGGGCTGCAGTGACTCAATTTTTCACCAGTGTCACAGTGTGAGCCACGACAAACTCACTATTCTGCTGGAGATTGGGAGCTAAGTATCCCACAACGTCTGGGAGCTGGTCAACGGGCCCAGCTGGGGATACACTGACAGGAACTATCATTTCACTGAGTGGGGGTAGGTTCAGGGCAGTGGAGGCCGTGACATTACAGCACTCAGGAACCAAGTCTTTGTCACTTAAAAGGGGATCCAACAGGGCGTGATTAGGAACAAGAAGTCCAAACCCAGCAGTACTGCTTGTGTAGATCCCCTAAGTCAGAGGTCTTCAACAGGGGGTCCGCGAAATTTTGGGTTGATTAGACAATTTTTTATATTTTTTTAATAAAGAAAAAAAATTCCAACCAATTTTTTTTCCACAAATTTAAATGTATTTAAATACACATTAACATGAATCCAACATATTGTAGCGAACGGATAAATGGAGGCAGAAGACGTTATCTTTCATTCAGCAACACACAATAATAAAAACATGAATATATGAACCTGTGTATTATTTGAATAGCTTAGTATTGAATGCACAATAACAGGGTAGCTATGTTTCTACATGGCACTAGGCCCAGTTTAATATAAAACACAATTTTTTACAATATATATATAGTAGGGGGTCCCTGCTCCATCTCTCCATCAGTTTTGGGGTCCTTGGCCTGAAAAACGTTGAAGACTCCTGCCCTAAGTACATAGAAAACCTGCTGCCAGGACTCATTACCCAAGCGTAGAGTGGCAGTTATGGTGCCCAAAGTGTCGAGCATCTGGCCATTTACTGCACGTGCAGCAATGAGATCAGGGTTCAGGGGTCGTCTGCGCAGTGCTGGGACAGCCATGTGGAAATCAGCACTGATGAATGACTCTGTTGCCCCAGAATCCACTAGTATATTGACTTCAGTCCCTTCAATGCATCCTTTCACATATGAGGTGCTCTTTTCCTTCCAATGGCCCATAGGTGTTGTAGCTGGTGTCTGGGCCGCAACATCAGCTGCTGGCGACAGGAAGTAACATGTTTTATATTTGATGCACTGCTCTGGGCTACTTTACAATATACAGCTCAAAAGAGCTCAGACAAGTCATAGGACCATGGTCAGATTTGTGACATTTCCTCAAACCGTGTAAACATTGAGGTGCAGTTGTGTCCTATCACCACCAAAATTCTGTCACATGATCAGAGTCCCGGACTGAACAGCTCAATATGACAATACTAAGTCAGGGTAATAATAGTGATGACGCCACCTACTGGCAACAGGAAGTTAGCCTCGTTTTACAACTTTAATAAGATTAACTTAAAATTTGTACCTATGATCAGAGTCCTGACCTGAACAGCTCCATATATTAATATTAATTCAGGGTCATAGCGCCACCTACTGATCAGTTTAAAAATGAAGTTGTTGTAACACCACTGTACATTGTCATGACCGCAGACGTCAGGGCGACGGGCCTGTAGTCATTTAATGCTGTGATGGAGGATTTCATGTGGACTGGGATGATGGTGGAGCGTTTGAAGCAGGAGGGGACTTCACAGAGCTCCAGTGATCAGTTGAAGATCTGCGTGAAGATTGGGGCCAGCTGCTCAGCACAGACTTTCAGGCAGGAGGGTGACACACCGTCTGGGCCTGGTGCCTTCCTGATCTTCTGTCTGTGAAAGACCAGACTCACATCCTCTTCACAGATCCTCAAGGCAGGTGGGGGGTCGGTTTGGAGAGGTGATGGAGGTGGTTGTCTGATGTCAGAGCAGTTGGAGGGTGTGAAAGTGGGCTTATCAAACCTGCAGTAGAACACATTCAGGTCATCGGCCAGTCAGTGATTCTCCACAGTGTGGGGGAATGGTCTCCTGTAGTTGGTGAGGTCCTGCAGGCCTCTCCACACTGACACCGGATCGTTGGTTGAAAACCTGTTTTCCATCTTTTCAGTGTAGCTCCTCTTTGCTACTCTGATCTCCTTTGTCAGTGTGTTTCTGGCCTGGTTGTACAGGATCCTGTCCCCACTTCTGTAGGTGTCCTGCTTGGCCAGACGCAGCTGCCTGAGTTCAGCAGTGAACCAGGGTTTATTGTTGTTGTATGTGCAGAAGGATTTAGTCTGCACACACATATCCTCACAAAAGCTTATGTACGATGTCACAGTGTCAGTGAGCTCATCCAGGTATGTTGCAGCAGCCTCAAAAACACTCCGATCAGTGCAGTCAAAGCAGGCCTGTGACTCCAGCTTTGCCTCATTGGTCCATCTCCTCACAGTCTTGACCACAGGCTTTGCAGATTTTAGTTTCTGCCTGTAGTTTGGGAGAATATGAACCAGTCATTACATTTACATTTCAGAGGAGGTTGCACCTTGTTAAGCCCTATGAGACAAATTATGATTTGTGAATATGGGCTCGACACACAACATTTGATTGATTGATTGATCGATCAACTCAGTGTGGCAGGTGGCAACCAACGACTGAACAAAGAAGAGAAGAATATATAAACAAATAGATACAAATAGTAAATAATGTTCCCTTTATGTAACATGCCTTTGATGTTGGTCATCTGATCTGTTGATATCATAAGCCTATGACATCAACAGATCAAAGGATCAGTTGACCATTTCTCCTTTTTAGATCTATTATGTCAAGGTGCACCACCACCAATGACAGGTTAATAAATACAAGCCCAATAACTTTATCATGCAAGTCTATGACTTAGAAATTGTGAATTTTGGGGCTATAATCTATAATAGCTAACATGGCGACAATTTACTATTGACAAATTCAGTCAGCCATCACAACATTTAGCAGGAACATCAATACAACATAATTATGGTAAACAGAATAACATCAATATGAATATGTGTGTAGTCTATATATAAATTTATATTGAAATATACAATCCATTCATGAAGTTACTTTGATTAACAGCAGGCTAATTTATGTTATCTAGTGTTTTTATATTATAACAACAGTAAATAAAACCCTAAAACTCCTACCTTACAAAAACACTTTCTGTAAGGTTAAGTCTTATGTTTTCCTGTTTTTATTTTGAATAGAAAAGCAAAGTGAAGCCATGGATGTGAAAAAGCAGAACCTCAGGAAGCCTGCCAGCAAGTGGCAAGGATCAAAATTATCTGGGAAGGAGAAAGGTATTCTATTCAACCTGATTTAATATTTGTGAGGTTGGAAAGGTGTTGTTTTTTTGGAATGTAAATATATTGATTTCAATTCAATCTAAATACACTCGGCACTCTCACCCCAGATACAAAAACCCAAGGAACTGTTCAAAGCCGAAGCGTGAAGTTTCCTCCGAACAAGCCCCAGCAGGTTTCAGACCCAAGGAGCCTGTCTAACAACCAGATCTGCATCAGCGAGCTGAAGAACCGGGGGGCTGATCTATTGCAGCAGCTGACTGAGGTGCTGAATGAGAACAGACAGCTGAAGACCCTCCACCATCGCCACACTGTGGCACTGCAGCGCTACCAAAATGCTGATAACGGTATTTATATGGTAGGTTGTTGTTGGTTATGTTCCTCTGGTGTCTCCAATGCTCATTCAGGTCTGAATCATTACTAATAGTTGTGTGCACAGAACTGTCAGAGACAAACAACACAGGTGTTGGCGTTTTCCCATCCTTAAAATTTGGAATGCTTTTATCTGCCCCATGCATTCGAAATCTGCTCCCATGTATTAACCAAATTTAAAAAATCTATATTTTTTCTCTCCAGACAGAGAATTTGATTAGTTTTAAATAATCTTTCTCAAATTCTCCAGTTCTGTGTTATTAACTTGATGACATTCCTATTCCCAGACCATCATCAAACAAACAAACGAGGTCCAGACCCTGACTTCTTTGCTCCGTCAAACCCGTGCCTGTCGTAACAACACGGCAGCTAGGCTAAACACCACAGAAGATAGGTTGCTGAACACAAGCGACTCTCTTCAGCACCTGCAGCGCCTCAGCCAGGATCACAACCTAATGGAGCAAGAGCAGCTCACCTGCATGATGGCCGAGGTCTCTGCCAATCTGGAGCAGAAGGACAAGAGGATAAAGGTACAAGGGGATGAGTGAGATGGTTATGGGTGTGTGGGAATCCAGTGTCCAGCCACAGAACTCAAACCAGCATCCGTAGTTTAAGCCCAAATATTTTGATTATAACCCCTTAGGTTTTAATTGGTAATGTGGATTTGTATGATTTCATTTCTTTGTTCATTTTCTCTTTTTGTATTCTAGGACTTAGAGAGGTATGCTCGGTTGAGCAGAGCCTGGTTCAATTTCCAGTTAGCCTCTGGTCAAAGAATGTTCAACATTACAATGAGCTGTTCGTGCCCAGAGCATAACCTCACCGAGGACAGACTGGTAAGTTGAAAAGACATGCTTTCTAGTTCTTGGTAATATTACATGGGGCAAGCTTGTATCTTCTAAGATGTCACTAGTAGCTTCCAGTATTTTCGTGTCATATCCAAGTTGAGGTCAAACTAAGCATTTGTGGGAGTTAGATGTTTAATGTTAATGCTGGGCATGTACTGTCGGAACGGAACCAGTTGCTCGTCCACGGTCACTTCGGGCCCCGGGTTGTAGAGGCGCGGCAGCCGCGCCACCCACGCGTCCCAGACCTCTCGCACGGCCGCCAATTTGTCCGTGGCTCGTCTCGTGCGTCTTGTCTCGCGGTTGTCGAAGCACAGCAGTCTGGAGTACGTGTGGAAGAGTTTTAGGGGCATCGTGGCACGAAATATCGCCCGGCCGCTCTCGGCGACCCACAGGCTGGTAGCGGCCTCGCCCCGGGACCTGTACACACCCGTTAAGATCAGCAGCCCTACGTAGGCACGCAGGTCGGTCTCGTCCATCCCTTTCCTTTCGTCGCCGTATTTTCGTCATCTCCAGGATGATGTTCTCTACTGTCGGCGTGACGAACAGGCGGAACGTCGAGGCTAGGTCACCGGCGCGGGACGTCGCGTGCATCGTGGGGGGGAGGAGGAGGAGGAGGAGGAGGAGGAGCAGCGGCCCTCCTCTCGGCCGTACGCCCTCGAGGACCATGTTATTTCCCCGTTTCTTGACAGGAAGGTCTCTCTTTCCATGAGTCCAGTGGTGGTGGTGCCGTGGTCTTGTCCTTCTTCTTCTTCTTCCAAGGATGACGAATCTTCAGAAGCATCACCCACTGGGTCGTAGTCTTCGTCGTCGTCGTCATCGTCTTCGTCGTCGTCGTCGTCGTCGCCGTCGTCTTCGTCGTCTCTGTCTTCTTCTCGGCCTGCTTTTCTGTCTGCTTCTCGGTCTGCTTCTCCATCTGCTTGTCCGTCCGCTTCTCGGTCTGGCTCTTTCGCGTCCTCTTCGGGTTCAGAGGATGGTTGCTGGGTTACGTGACATCGTGACATGGTCAGTGAGGGTGGCACACGGAGAATGGCACACCGGCTTCTCTGTGGGTCTAATATACCCCCCGAGATTACAATTGGAATCAGGTGTGGGTCTAAATGACCCCACAGAGCAACACAGCGCCCTCTCTGGGGGTCTAAATGACCCCCAGGAGAATCGAGAATGACAATCCATTGGTCTCAATGACCCCAGGAGAACTGGATAATGACAATCCTTGGGTCACCCTAACCCTAATCATCCGCAAGCCCTGACCGGCCAGGGCTTGCGGATGATCACACGCACACACACACACACACACACACACACACACACACACACACACACACACACACACACACACACACACACACACACACGAGGGTTAATAGTGTTCCAATGAACTGTCACACCTTTGCTCATGTAGGATATCAGACTATATATTTATTGCAGTTTCTGCTTTCCCTTTTATAGGATGAAGCGTGTAATCTACAAACACAGAGAATCCTAAAAAGGATGGCCCAGTTAGGTAAGGCTTAGAAACACAAAATAAAACATAACAAGTTGTTGATGTCACGCACAAGATATTGTCTGACACACACATCTGATTCACAGCAAGTAAAAGCAAGGAAATTCAAACTTTTGGATTAGTTCTTCCCCCCACTGAGGCATTGGGTCCTGTTAAGTCAGAAACGTATGAGACTGCGCAACTGGAGGAGCAGCAGGAGGAGCAGCAGGAGGAGCAGCAGTTGGAGCAGCTGGAGGAGCTGCTGGAGGAGCAGCTGGAGGAGCTGCTGGATGAGCAGCTGGATGAGCAGGAAGATGAGCAGCTGAAGATGCTGCTGGAGGAGCTGCTGGAGGATCAGGAAGATGAGCAGCTGCAGGAACAGGAAGATGAGCAGCTGGAGGAGCAGCAGAAGGCGCAGGAAGATGAGCAGCTGGAGGAGCAGCAACATAAGCAGCTGGAGGAGCAGCAAGAGGAGCAGGAAGATGAGCAGAAAGAGGAGCAGAAGGAGGAGCAGGAAGACGAGCAGCTGGAGGACGAGCAGGACGATAAGCAGAAGTACCCTGCAAACTGGGTATGTCATTGAAATATTGTCCTGTGTATTTTCAATGTTTTTAATTTTTGGTCCTCAATGTATTGCAGAATATAATAACTGTAAAACATTTGACATTTCTTTTCCTCTGAAGACTTTCAGATCTATATATTTTTTTTTATTCTAACAAAGCCTGTGTATCATTTCAGTGCTGTAACGACCCAGTGCAGGCGTCTTTGGATACTGAAACAGAAGATCCTACAAATTCCACAAAGAGTCATGTTGATGATCCTGCTGAGGAATCCTCAGATGAAGAGGAGAAATCAGAGTCACCAGTGGCATCTGAGAACCTGCTGGTGTTCAAAGAAAAGCAGAAAATACGGGAACATGTCCTTAAGGAGTCTCTGAAAATGCTCACCAAAACCAAACAAAACCATACATTCAAGAAAACTATAGAGAACCTGCACAAAGGAATACCTGCCTTCAGATGTGAGTATGTAAGGAACCCAACGAGATCTCCAGCCATCGGGAGCAGGATTTGTAAACTTCCTTCTGAAAGCCCACAACCTGGAAAGCCCACACAACGTGGAGAATGTAGTCCTCTGAATAGGGATGCCACAATGAGGAAGTTTTCACACTGGGTAATAAACCGGTGAAAACATTGGTGTTACCGATATTTCATCTGGAGATCTGTAGAGCACTTATACCATTTATGATCTCTAACTTCGTATTTTGTGCTGCACTCTGCACCTCTCTTTCTGTCTCTCTCTCTTTTGTGAGGAAATCTTTGCATTTTATTGATAAAAAATAAACATCTGAGCGAACCTCTGAACCTCTGACTGCCATATAACATAGGATCCTCATCAGCCAGAACACCACTTAAAACCAAAGTATCATAAGTATGTTATTAAAAGATGAGGTATGATTCAGATGCTTTTGGTTTCTATACACTCCAAGAAGTGAAACACCAGTCGGCGGTGAGGCCGACACCTGTTTCTGTCAATGCCATTTGTGCTGTGTATGAATGTTTATTAGAAAGAAATGCCAAAACTAGTTAACTCTGAATAACATTTGGCAGATTAGAATTTGCCGTACAATATTACATTGTTACAAATTTGTGTAAGTTAATAACAAAATAAGTTGACTAGGTGAGTGACTATGGAGTTATAATTTTAAATGAACACTAGCTAGTGTAATGTACTGAGATGTGTTGGACTCAAATGCTCGACTCAAAGACAGTCCAGTAACAAACACAATATTCCAATAAGTGTCGGGCAGCAGCAGAAGTCGAAGGAGATCCAGTCCAGGTTCGGTACACAGGTGAGGCAGTCCAATAACAAACACACAATTCCAATGAGTGTCAGGCAGTAGCAGGGTTCGGTGAAGATCCAGTCCAGGTTCGGTACACGGGTAGACAATTGTTGAACAGGCAGAGGTACCGACAGGGAAGAAACAAAAGCGGAGTCGATTACACAGACCGGGGTCGGAATCACTAGAAACTTAATTATAATAGAAATCGCTGGGACGCTTGAGACACGGGGAAACAAAGACGAACTGGCAACGTGACACAGGAACACACAGACTAAATACACTAGGTGATGAGGAACAGGTGCAAACAATCGGGGAGGAGCAGACAATCAACAAGGTGGAGCACACACAAGGCAGGGAGTGAGGAGTCTGAAACGAGAGGAGAGATGAGTAACCAATCACAACACAGAACAGAAGAATAAACGATAAATATCAGGCCAACTTAACTAGTACGCAGGACTGGACGTAACAGCTAGCTTATGTCAGGTAAAGAAAAGCAAATGAACAATGGGCCTCGTTCAATTTGGAGATGGGAAAATGACAATGCAGATGTGAGGTGGTAAACTGAAGCCAGGTTAATGATCCACTTCATCATTCACATTAAAACCAACAGTGTTAGTTGTGCTCGTGTGACATAACTGTTCAATAAGAACCTTCAATTAAAAAAGATATAAAACAACTTACAACAAATTATGTTCAGATAAACAGCAGAGTCATCAATAGTTTTTAATAATATCTTCTAACACTGTGTGTGTAAAATCACTGCAGTGAACATGACTGTGCCATCAGGCGCACAGAGCGCACTGGACATCACTCACAAAAAATAAATAAAAACTATTCACTTTCAAACTTTTATTTCCAAATAATATCTAAGAGTGGAGGTTAGGATCTACTGATGTGTGGCGTAATTGGTTCGATTGCTCTAAATATATGAATACTGCCGTGACACTCGTGCGTAATGCTGCGTGATGGATGCGTCCAGTATTACACAGATCGACCGACGGAACCAAACCATCCCAGTGCAAACACAAGCATATAAAATAATTCTGGTCGCTGGCCCCCTCCTTTCCAAGTTGCAACTCGCTCTGTTTGAGGTCCATCCCATTGCATATCATGATATGTCTGGGGCCAGCACCAGAAACACGAACGCTCTCTCTCTAAATATTTGAAATACCCAGGGCTTACATGAGGAAAGGATAAGTTTTACCCAAAAACCTAAGATTTTGCCTGTAGCACATTTGCATTGTTTTGTGCCCCTATTTATATACCTCTTAAAAACCCATTCACTTAAACACAGCCTGTGCCTCCATTTGTTATTCTATGGACGGCTGGCACTTTAAATCTCCCACGTTCATGGACTAGTAGCAGGGATTCAGCTCAACGTAAGAGGTCATGACTCTTCTTTACCCATTTTATATTCCAATCCGGCTGTTAAATTATCAATTAAAGGTATCTCAAAGGTTCATCCTTCTCGTCCAGACCGCAGACAGCCTGTTACACTCTCTGTCCTGCACGGGATGCTGTGAGTTGTCAGAAATAGCATCCCCTCCCCGATGCTGTATTCTTATTGGCTTATGGATTTCTTCTGCCCCACCTGCTATATTTGTGTCATGACTCTGGACTTTGACTCCTTTTATGAAGTGTATGTTGGATTTTGTTGTTTTGTTTCTGTTTGTGGACTCTTTTGTTTATGGTCTTTTCCTGTGTCTCCATGTGTTTTGGGTTGTATTCGATTTGTGTTCTCCCTGAGTTCTGTGTTTCCTGTTTATTTTGTAGTTTTTTCTCCTTGTGTGTTTCCACCTTGACTTCCTGTCTTTGTCTCTGCAAAGTTGAGTCCTCCTGCTTCCACAATATGCGACAATGTGCCCCAACAGTAACACTTTCCTTTCAAATCAAAGATTTCTGAAAGTCATGCATATAACATGGTGGTGGTTTACTATATTATCCGCTCCCTGACTCTGGTTGTACTAGTAATATGAGCAACTTTTCACTTTCTTAAGATCCTCGCTTTGACGTTGCATACACGGTCTTCATGACCCCATGGTCTTCGGACCCTATATGGTCTTCGCGATATATGCATTGTGCACTGTATTTTCTGTTTGGCCTAAGGACCTTAATTTCTGTTTGTCACGCTGACTTTAATTTATGTTCGGTCGTTGGACATGATAATCTTTTTGGCCTTTTATATAATTTGGTCTTCGGACCTTAATTTTCGTTCGGTCGAATTATCTTGTATTTAAGTTTGGTCGCTTGCTGACCTTTATTTCGTTATTGACATCCCTCGTTCAATGTGCACTATATCAATCACTGGTTTGGTTGTGTAAGTAATATAAGCAACTTTTCCATTTTCAATATGTCCTTCCTTCAGATCTTCAAATTCGGTCACTCCCCACACTCATTGCATACACGGTCTTCGAGACATATACATGGCAGCACGGTAATTTACGTTCGGTCCTAAAGATCTTTATTTCAGTTTGTCAAGCTGACTTTAATTTCTGTTTGGTCGCTGTTCCTTTTTACAATTTCTGTTGGCACTTTATATTACTTGCGCCTCGGACCTTAATTTTCGTTAGGTCGAATGACCTTTTATTTAAGTTTGGTCCCTTGCTGACCTGTTATTTCGTTCTACATTATACATCCCTCGTTCAACGTGCGCTATATCACTCACTGGTTTGGTTGTGCTAGTAATGTAAGCCTTTTTTCCATATTCAATATGCCCTTTCATCAGATCTTTCAAATTCGGTCACTACCCACACTTGTTGCATTCACGGTCTTTGTGACTTTGCATGGTCTTCGGACCCCATACGGTCTTTGCGACGTATAAATGGCAGCACGGTAATTTACGTTCGGTGCTAAGGACCTTTATATCTGTTTATCAAGCTGACTTAATTTCCTTCAGTCGCTGTACCATTTTATAATTTCTGTTGGCACTTTATATTATTTGGTCCTCGGACATAATTTCCGTTTGGTCAAATGACCTTTTATCCTACTTTGGTCTTTGCTGACCTTTTTTATGTTCGACATTTTAGACCCCATATCACTCATCCACCTGATATTCGGTTTGTAAACACTTTTATTTGGTTCTATGCTCACCTCAATTTCTTTTAATTATGATCTTTACCTCGTTTGGTCGCCCAGATCTTTATCTCATATGGCTTCTCTATCACTTGGGCTGAAGCTGTATTCTAGCAAGAGCTATATCACCTCAATATATTTATTTGATAAATCTGTATATTTGATACATTTTCTAATTATTGTCTGTTCTTCCTAAGGTATGAATTCTTTATTCTCTCATTGCCTAGAATACTACATTTAAAAGGTAAGAATAATTTATCAATTTCAGTTCTCTGTCAAGTTATCCATCATCTTCACTTTCTTTCCCTTCTCTAATCCCGATGATATCACATAGGGTCTAAAACGCCAAAAGACTACAACATTCACATAACTTTCTGTGCACATGTCAATAAATATTGTTAAAACGTTGAATCGAAGTCTCTCCTGATTGAAATGAAGCTCAGCTTAAGTTCAGTTAGAAAAGACTTTACCCCAATTCAATCAATCTCAAATTTCTTACTCTCTCTATGCTTATTGATAAGCTGATTGGGGGCATTTCTAAATGGCCAATCAGATTCTGCCACAGTCTCTTCTAGCCAATCATGCGGATCCTGTATCATGTTCATTGCCCAGCAATTCTTGGGCAGATATTCAAAACCGACTCCTAAAAAGGAAACCTAACCAAAACTTGGTGTGAATATGACACAGGAGAAAGAAAGTGTCTACAGATGATAAACGTTTGGAGGTTATTGGTGCACTCCTGCATTAGAGAACAGACGGTGAGAGAGACAGGAAGCCACAGACCGTATATGATTGGACGACTGAGAGGTTGGGTTAGTTGACCTGTAATTAAATGGAATGTTTTTTTCTTGATCATTTGGGTTTGAAGGACATGACATCTCCTGTCATCCACCTACAAAAAAACACCTTCTGGAGTGAACTGTGCTCTCATATCCTCCCCCTGATGCCACCATTGCCAACAGTTAAAGATGAAACATTCAACTCGTTCAGGACATTTCCTCTTTTATTTTTTCAACCCCACAGTGATGGTGGCTCGTAGATTGTGATTCAGCATCATGATGGTGGATCTGTATTAAGCATAGTGGCGATGGATCGTGATCTTGGTGCTGGATCGTGATGGTGGATACTGATTGTGGATGGTGGTGATGGATCATAATGGTGGATTTAGGATCATGATGGTGGATCCGGATTACGCATAGTGGCGATGGATCGTGATCTTGGTGCTGGATCATGATGGTGGATCCTGAATATAAATATATATACAAAAGTATACATATATGAACATAAAAAACACAACAACAATGAGAATGAAATGGGGAAATAGTGCAATGGTTTATGCAGGGTGCAAAGATGCTTCAATAAATATGGAAAGATGTCACAGGATACTTTATATTCATGAGGTAGGTGGAATCTGTGGAGCATGATGGTGGATCCTGATTGTAGGTAGTGGTGATGGATTGTGATGGTGGATCCAGATTAAGCATAATGGCGATGGATCGTGATCTTGGTGGTGGATTATAATGGTGGATCGTGATGGTGCATCCTGTTTGTAAGACTGCTTGATATACAATACGCCTACTCACATATTCGACCATTACCATTAGTGATTTGTGAATATGGGCTAGACACATAACATTTGATTGATTGATTGATCAACTCAGTGTTTTTTGGTATTTTCATACTTATTCTTTGTTCGGCTTTATTGGCGGGTGGCAACCAACGTCAATATTCATTACCACAATCTACTCCTGTACTTCTCTTTCCTTATATGTTTAGAAGAAGGAAGACAAAGAAGAAGAAGTAGATCCGGTGGTAATGCACCTTGACGTTGGTTGCCACCCGCCAATACACTGAACAAAGAAGAAGAAGAATATATAAACAAATAGATACAAATACTAAACAATGTGCCCTATATGTAACATGCCTTTGATGTTGGTCAACTAATCTGTTGATATCATAAGCTTATGACATCAACACATCAAAGGATCAGTTGACCATTGCCCCTTTTTAGATCTATTATGTCAAGGTGCACCACCACCAATGACACAGGTAAATAAATACAAGCCCAAGAACTTTATCGTGCAAGTCTATGACTTAGAAATGTTGAATTTTCGGGCTATAATCTAAGAAATATTATTATTATAAGAATAATAAGAATAATAATTGGCCCGAGCACATGCTTTGGTGAGAATTTGAGGGCTTTAATTTGTTGTTGAATCCTTTGATGCTGATAATGCAGGAGTGGAGTTGTTTGTTGACGGCTCAGCATCAAAGAATTCATGGTCCATGTATATTTGATGGCATGTAATCAAACCTTGACGCCACGCCACGCGCCACGGTCACACCGTGTGAAGAAAAATCGATTTTTGAGGTAGTTTTTATCTCCATCTTGTTTAGATGACACTCATCTTAATTTGAAGTTGATCTGATGAAAGCCCTGGGACTTTCATCAGAGTTCGTCAAAGTAAAAATGTGAAAAATGTGAAAAATGGCCACTAAATGCAAAATGGCGGGCTTCCTGTTGCTTTTTTCAAAGTGCACCTCAGACTTTTTTGTTTGTCTGGTCATGATACACCTGTGTATCGATTTTTGTGAAGATCGGTCAATGTGAACGCGTTCCAGGGGGCGCGGGGGGCGCTGTTGAGCCATTTTGCCACGCCCATTTAAAATTACTCCAGAATACTAAAATTTTCACCATTTTCAAATTTTCTGCAAACTTTGGTAACTATTTGAGCATGGTAAAGCCCTCAAAAAGCCAATTCATTTGCCTGAAAAAAAATAAAAAAAGAATCCTTACAATTTCAATAGGGCCTCCCACTGTCTCCTACTGTTCGGTGCTCGGGCCCTAATAACTAACGACTTCAGATTGTCAAGTCCAGTCAGCCATCACAACATTTAGCAGGCACGTTAATACAACATAATTATTTTAGAATTCCAATTGGTAAACTGAATAATGTCAATATGAATGTGTGTAGTATATATATTAATTCATATTGAAATATACAATCCATTCATGAAGTTAGTTTGATTAACAGCAGGCAAATTTAAGTTATGTATTGTTTTTATATTATAAAAACAGTAAATACAACCCTAAAACTCCTACCTTACAAAAATACTTTCTGTAAGGTCTTATGTTTTCCTGTTTTTAATTTGAATAGAAAAGCAAAGTGAAGCCATGGATGTGAAAAAGCAGAATCTCAGGAAGCCAGCATCTGCTCTCAAGAGGGACTGTAGCATTGATGCTGCACACAAGTGGCAAGGATCAAAATTATCTGGGAAGGAGAAAGGTATTCTATTCAACCTGATTTAATATTTGTGAGGTCGGAATTGTGTTGTTCTTTTGTAATGTGAATATATTGATTTTAATTATATCTAAATACACTCGCCACTCTCACCTCAGATACAAAAACCCAAGGAACTGTTCAAAGCCGAAGCGTGAAGTTTCCTCCGAACAAGCCCCAGCAGGTTTCAGACCCAAGGAGCCTGTCTAACAACCAGATCTGCATCAGCGAGCTGAAGAACCGGAGGGCGGATCTATTGCAGCAGCTGACTGAGGTGCTGAATGAGAACAGACAGCTGAAGACCCTCCACCATCACCACACTGTGTCACTGCAGCGCTACCAAAAGGCAGAAAACGGTATTTATATGGTAGGTTGTTGTTGGTTATGTTCCTCTGGTGTCTCCCATGCTCATTCAGGTCTGAATCATTACCAATCGTGTGCACAGAACTGTCAGAGACAAACAACACAGATGTTGGTGGTTTCCCTTCCTTGAAAAAATTGCAATGCTTTTATCTGCCCCATGCTTTTCGAAATCTGCTCCCATGTATTACCCAAATTTTAAAAATCTATGTTTTTTCTCTCAAAAAAGAGAATTTGATGTGTCTTAAATAATCTTTCTCAAATTCTTAAGTTCTGTGTTATTAACTTGATGACATTCCAATTCCCAGACCATCATCAAACAAACGGACGAGGTCCAGACCCTGCATTCCGTGCTCCGTAAAACCCGTGCCTGTCGTAACAACACGGCAGCCAAGCTAAACGGCACAGAGGATAGGTTGCTGAACACAAACGACTCTCTTCAGGAGCTGCAGCGCCTCAGCCAGGATCATAACCTCCTTGAACGAGAGAAGCTCACCCGCATGTTGGCCGAGGTCTCTGCTGAGCTGGAGGAGAAGGACAAGAGGATAAAGGTACAAAGAGGATGAGTGGGGTGGTTATGGGTGTGTGGGAATCCAGTGTCTTAGCCACCAGAACTTAAGCCAGGATCCAAAGCCCAAATATTTTGATTATAACCCCTGAGGTTTTACTTGGTAATGTGGATTTTTATGATTTCATTTCTTTGTTAATTTTCTCTTTTTGTATTCTAGGACTTAGAGAGGTATGCTCGATTGAGCAGAGCCTGGTTCAATTTCCAGTTAGCCTCTACTGGAGCGTCTGCTGGCCCGGTCGGGGCCCGCTCCTGCTCCCACCTGCTGCACCCCACTGAAGGATGCGGTGAAAGCGGCCCCGACTCCGCGTCCTTGTGCAGCAACAATGCGACTGCGCGCACGGCTCCGGTTCCGCGTCCCTGCATAACTCTGGAGAAGCCTGCGGCGGGCGTGTTGCCGATTCCGCGCCCTCGCTCATTGCTGAGGCTGGTGAAGGGTGCAGCTCCGGTTCCGGGTACGTCGGCTGCGATGTCAATGAATGCTCCAGTATCCACGCCTCGTCCTGTCTCCGCGCCCCTTCCTTTTCCTGCACTGAGGCCGGCGGTGAAGCCGTCGCCTCCTGCACCGAGGCCAGTTCCTACCCCAAGGTCTGCGGTGAGGCCGACACCTGCAGCCCCTGTCCCGGGTCCCTCGTCGGCGGAGAGGCCGACGCCTGCAGCCCCTGTTCCTGGTCCCTTGTCGGCAGAGAGGTCATCGCCTGCCGGACCTGCAGCCCCTGCTCCTGGTCCCTTGTCAGCGGCGAGGCCGAAGCCTGCAGCCCCCGTTCCTGGTCCTTCGTCGGCGGAGAGGCCGACGCCTGCAGCCCCTGCAGCCCCCGTTCCTGGTCCCTCGTCCGCGGAGAGGCCGATGCCTGCATCCCCCGTTTCTGGTCCCTCGTCGTTGGAGAGGCCTATGCCTTTAGGCCCTGCAGCCCCTGTTCCTGGTCCCTTGTCAGCAGTGAGGCCGACACCTGCAGCCTCTTCAGCCCCCGTTCCTGGTCCCTCGTCGGCGGAGAGGCCAATGCCTGCAGCCCCTGCAGCCCCCGTTCCTGGTCCCTTGTCCACGGAGAGTCCGATGCCTGCAGCCCCTGCAGCCCCCGTTCCTGATCCCTCGTCGTTGGAGAGGCCGACGCCCTTATCCCCTGCAGCCCCTGTTCATGGTCCCTCGTCGGCGGAGAAGCCGACGCCTGCAGCCCCTGCAGCCCCCGTTCCTGGTCCCTCGTCGTTGGAGAGGCCGACGCCCTTATCCCCTGCAGCCCCTGTTCATGGTCCCTCGTCGGCGGAGAGGCCGACGCCTGCAGCCCCTGCAGCCCCCGTTCCTGGTCCCTCGTCGTTGGAGAGGCCGACGCCCTTAGGCCCTGCAGCCCCTGTTCCTGGTCCCTTGTCAGCAGTGAGGCCGACGCCTGCAGCCTCTTCAGCCCCCATTCCTGGTCCCTCGTCGGCGGAGAGGCCGATGCCTGCAGCCCCTGCAGCCCCCGTTCCTGGTCCCTCGTCCACGGAGAGTCCGATGCCTGCAGCCCCTGCATCCCCCGTTCCTGGTCCCTCGTCGTTGGAGAGGCCGACACCCTTATCCCCTGCAGCCCCTGTTCATGGTCCCTCGTCGGCGGAGAGGCAGACGCCTGCAGCCCCTGTTCCTGGTCCCTCGTCGTTGGAGAGGCCGACGCCCTTATCCCCTGCAGCCCCTGTTCATGGTCCCTCGTCGGCGGAGAGGCCGACGCCTGCAGGCCCTGCAGCCCCTGTTCCTGGTCCCTTGTCGGCAGAGAGGTCATCGCCTGCAGGCCCTGCAGCCCCTGCTCCTGGTCCCTCGTCGGCGGAGAGGCCGACGCCTGCAGGCCCTGTTCCTGTTGCCAGGATGCCCGTGTGGCGTTGCCCATCTGCCAGGGCTCCGGAGAGACGCTGCGCACGACAATACACCAAACAAATACGCAAATATTAAACACACAGTGTATAGTATCAAACAAACTATGTGACCATGCTGCACATTTACCAGGACCCCAAAAAAACAGTTAACCCACACAACTGTTTAACAAATCAGTTACTCATAAACAACATATTCCCTGAAATGAACCGGCTGTCTCACAGTTTTTCCAGAACAAGCACAGTTTGGCGAGGCTCCCTTGGGCCTGTGTCACTACCCACCAGCGACTCTTCAGCCCCACAGTCTCCATCGGGTGACCCCTCATCCTGCAGCGAGGGAGCAAGAAGAGGAGAAGCCGGGGGGCTACTCGCAGAACCCAGAGGCAGTGTAAGGCTTCAGTCTGTCATAATGAACCAACCATTTCTGTCCAGGATTTTAAGGACAGTTAAAAATTAAACAAGAATGGGAAAAGTGTGTACATGTGAGTGAGTGACAGAAGCACTCCTATGCAATGTCCATTGTATAGAAGTTGGTGGACAGTATAGTCTCTATTTCAGCTCAAAGCTCAGGATAGCTGTTGTAAGTTGACGGCAGCTCCAAAGTTGGGCCACAAGTATGTGCAATTGGCCGCCGTGCCAGCCCTTCCAACGAGGTGAATATGACTTCAATTTCCTTAACACAGATGACATCAGACCCAGTCACAAATCTTAACATCTTCCGGAGGCCTATTTCATCCAATCCCCTTATGTACTGATGTAAAAACCGCAAACTATGATTCTCTGCTGGAGTAGCTGGAGAGGCCGTGATCAGCTTTAACACCTTTCGCGTTGTTGGTTTAAGATCATCACACATCTTCTGGATTTCCAGCACACTGGGGAAGAACTTCGTATGAGTTGGTCCTGCGACTGCTGCAATGTTATCCAGTGCATATTTCGGTTGCTGGATTATTTGCTCATGGGCCACTTGGAGAAGCACAGCTTTCAAGTTTTCTTGTGTTGGTACTGTTCTTACTGCCAATGCGATCCATAAGATCAAGGAACCCATCTTCATCATAACCAACTAGAGCCTCTTGCAAAGCAGTGGACAAGAGATCACGCTCAGACTGACTAAGATACAACATCAGGGAGTCAAACAGTAAATCAGGTGAGACAGAATGTTCACCAAATGTGACTGCTGCTGTAAAGGCTTGAGCGAGCCGAGAAGGGAAATATCCATGGTCCTTCAATCCCTTGACCATTATTCCACGATGGCACCCTCACATCTGCACCCTCTGCTGCACAGTCTAAAAATTCTGTCCAGAAGGCAGCATATACGTCCCTGGACACACCATCCACATCTGCACCAATTTCATCAATGAAGCTTTATTTCACTTAGTGAGTAGCTTATCATGGCTTCATCCTTGAATTGAGTTATTAGTTCTTCTAAGAGATTCACTCTGTGAAGTTTCACAGTCACATGCAAAAGTTCACAAGAAGGACTTGGGGCAGCAGGAACTGTCTCAGAATGAATAGGAGTTGAGGTGTAGGTGATAGTGTTTATTTGTGCCTCTTCTATTGGGAGGATAGGCTCAAATGGGACTGTATCATCGAAAACACCTAAAAATGGTCCACCTTGCATAGGGCCAAAAATGACTTCCAATGTATTGCACAAAGATGTAAGATCAATAATCTCAACAGCAGTAGAGAGAAACGCTGACATATTGTTGGTACTTTGCCCATCATCTTCCACAGTGTGTTAGGACCAGATTTTCCACTTTTTTTTGTGCTCAGTGTCTTCCCTTCCCCCACTGTTTCTCCTCTGCGTGACTCTACCTGGAGCTGGGAGGAGCCTCCTGTGGTATACCTGTGCAGCTGACACTCATCTCCTCATCAACTCCACCTCACTCTATAAGACCTCAGCTCATTTCCCCTGTCATCGCCAGATCGTCTGTTCACCAGTGTGGTAACTCTTCGCGGCTTCTATGACTAGATGTCTCTTGTTTTTTTATGCCTATTTTACCCTGTGCTCCCTTTGCCACAGAATCAGCTGCGCACCTACCGTCTGTTCAACTTTATCTGCTCCGGCCTCTCCCTGCCAGGACTTTTGGATCCCCACTGCCTGCCACCACCGCTCCAGCTTTGTTCAATAAACCTTTTTACCACCTACCAGCTGTGTTCGTCTTCTGCATTTTGGGTCCGCTAAGAAACAAACCATAACACAGTGTGTTTGCTGTTCACTGTCTGGTGTTTTCTGTGTCAGCTGCTCAACAATTTCTGTTGTGTTTTTCTGTTGCTTGTCTGCATTTGTCTGTTTATCAGCTCCCTCTGTCATCTCTGTCTTCTCTATTGGTCAGATGCTCTGTGAACAGGTAACATCTTAACACCCCAATGTATGTGTCTCATAGAGTTCTCCCACACTAATACTGTCATCAAGGTATGCTTCCTGAAAGTCAACAATATCGTGACTAAACTCCTCCCACTTTACATTTCTCGATTTCTCATTTGGGAAAAATAGCCTCTTAGCATGTGACAGAATGTCTTTCTTTGTGGCTTTCTTGGAAATATCAAGAAGTCTGGTTCCTCCACCATTGCGTTTTCTCACCTGTCTCTTATGTTTCCACCCTAACTCTATTTTTCTTGTCACCTTTGAGGCCTTTTTATTATTTCTTAGATGCATCTTTGTTGGTTGCATAGAATGCTCTTCCTCAGAATCTTGAAGTCTGTCTTTGTTGCTTTTGGTGTACATTTTTCTTTTTAGTTTTTTTGTCTTTTTGGATCAACTCCACCTCTTCTCTGTTTTACCATACAGAAACGCCTTGTAGCAATCCTATCACCATATGCTGGAATGTAAGCAGCGTGTCATCAATTTCTTCAACTACTGAGCTGTCAATCTGTAATTAAAACAGATTTTTGTCCATAATTCAAATATTTCGTTTGTTAGTCTTTTGTAGTTCACTGTTATTTATACAGAAGGAGAGTCTGACAGTTTTAAGCGACTCTATACGTCATGGCGCTAATACAAGAAACGTTGCCAAACAAAAGACTGTCTAAGAGAGCAACAGTTACATGTAGCATGCTGAACAAGGGCTCTATGCGAAACGTCCATGCAAAATGTAGCTTCATCAAAATACTAGATAGGTTTATAAACAGAAGCTCAACACAGCTAGCTGGATCGTGCCTTAAGGGAGGCAGGTTGCTGTCACTGTCGTTCGCTCTCTTTTGTTACATGCGGTCAAAAGACATAAACTTTCCTTAATTGTATTGACACCGTTACACTTGAAATCATTTAGCACTGTTGCAGGGTCAGGATGATGCAGCAGCAACCCTACTCCATGCGGGTGAGAGCTTCAGGCAGGACTGAGGTAATGCCTTAATTCAGATGTTTCTGTTTTGTTATGAGAACTTATATCGGAATTTCCGAGAGAATTATCTCAGAAAAACAGAGCTTTTTTTTTTCAAGTGAATGCAATACGCTTTCGTATTAATGACCTCATTTGGAGTTGAATATGAATGTCTGGGTTTCCGGATACTTGGAGAACACCACAGGAGCAGTATGGAGGCATGTTATTTTTTTCTGTTGTTTTATTACGTCTGAAGACACCATTGACTTCAATTGTCTTGGATGCTGCTCGAACAAAGTTTACCCCCTGAGACTCCAGAAGTGTTTTGTGGACTCAAACACTTCACTCTGGTGTTGCATCTTTCCTGCCATCAGATGGATTTCGGATTTGTATTTCTGACAGGTCTGACAATTCTGCACAAAATGTTTCACCTCCAAGCTCATGCACTTGCACATTGCAATCTGAGTCACAAGGGCCCCTGGACAAATCATTTGGCAAATCATCTGGCATGTTGTACTTCCTCTTCCAGTACTCCACATCAAAATGGAACTCCTGCAGATGAAAGACCCAGCGGGTGAGGTGTGCCTTTGGCTTCAGAGTATTGAAGACCCAGACTAGTGGGGTGTGATCAAAACTGTGAAGTGTCTATCCTCCAGATAATACGAGCACTATGGAGAATACCACTGCTCCACCTGGAGAATCCAGTATCTCTTTGATGGTTGGTAATGGATAGGCATCAGTATAGGTTACTGAATTTTATGTTATTAATTCAGAGCCGAGGTTTTCTCGGCATGAGCACTTTCATCATCTGAAGTTTTGCTGCGGATTGACGATCAGGTCTCTGCTTTATTGGCACATTTTGGGTACTAAAGATCTTGTGGGTGACTACCTCGGTGCATCCCCACTTGGTAATGCATATGTAACAGGTGAGGATGGTGATTTTGAAGAGAATTTGGGGTTATTGTAAACTCTGTGGAAGTTCTTGTGGTCTATCAAGGGCAAGAGCAGTGTCTGTGTGACCAAGGAGATTACATAGACTGTGGATGTGCATTAAAGGGATAGTTCATCCAAAAATGAAAATTAACACATTATCTACTCACCACTATGCCGATAGCTCAAACTAAATTAAGAAGTCCTCAGAATGTGGGCTAAACATAGAAGATGAGGGGTGATCTAAAAGTCCATTAGAGGAGCATTTACATTTTTAAGCCTAAACAGGAGGATGCGTGTGGTACCAGCCAATAAACCCTGGGCCATATGCCTCGCAGGTCACTGATTCAGAATCTCCCTTTCTCCCCAGGAGACACGTCCACATCAGCCATGTGCACGCAGCTCTGCTGCCGCCTGTGTGTACGCTACCACACTCCAGCCCTGCCTCCTCTCTGTAGGACTGAGTCTAGTCACTCATGGTGTCTTCTCCCATGGCTGAGTGTCGCCTGTGGCCCTCGGTGCTGTTCTGATGTCCTTTTCTCTGTGTGCACCCGTCCACCCTTTGTGACTGGTTCTCGCCATCTTTCCCCCTCTTGCTCACGTCTCACTCTCCATTCCCAGTACCTCTCGCTTGAAGCTCCCCCTCTGTCTGGCCTGTCGCTGTTTATTTAGGTGGTGCTGTTTATTTAGCTGGTGCTGTGCCACACCTGTCGACACTTTCTTGATCGAAGCCTGGGATTGTCCGTGCCTGTGATGTTCATGGGTAGTGGTGAAATAACAAAACACATGCAATGCACAGAACAATTAAAGGACAGTAATCAGACAAGGAGAAATCCCATTAAAAACACAACCAACAAAAAAATAAAATATAACAGCAATTTATAATCAAAACATGCATAAAACCCCAATAACACTGACCCTGTCACAGATACATCACTGTTTTCTTGTAGCTGAAGGAAGAGGCAACCTTTTAGCTGCTGCATCCATTTGGGTTCCAATGGTGGAATGAGCTCCCCATTGACATCAGGACAGCAGAAAGTCTACACATCTTCCGCCGCAAACTAAAAACACATCTCTTCCGACTATACCTTGAATAAAAGTTTGAACTAACAATTTAGTAGCACTTAAATGGCACTTACTTATAGCACTTTGTAGTTTGGCTTTTTTAAAGAAATTGTACTTTCTTGATTCTTGTTGTTCTGGGTTTGTACCCTCATGGTTGAATGCACTTATTGTAAGTCGCTTTGGATAAAAGCGTCAGCTAAATGAAATGTAATGTAATGTAAGCGTGCATGGAGGTAGTTATCTGTTGTATTTAGTGTACAATGAGTGCATATGTCTGATCCGGTTAATCCCATTGTGTGTATCTTGTGCTATGTTCTGGGAATTATCTTGTATTGTATTAATCTTATTGTGGCAAAGGACGTTGCCATCTCGGTCTCCCAGCAACAGCCAGAGACGAATCATTCACTTTTCAGCATGTTTATTTGTATAACAGGGGCAAAACATAAACTCAAACACTGAACATAAATTGTCCAGCAGTCTTTGCTAGTGTCTTGGCTTGGCAGCTCAGCTCAGCTCTGTCTCTCCTGAGAGTCTGTTGGAATGTGCTCACGAGGTAACAGTCATGCCATTAAACACCCACACACAGGATGCTGACAAAATTTCACAATGCTACCTGAGATGATTGATGACGTCATCATTATAGCTCATCGCACATCTTTTCTCCTTTAGGTCTGACAACTCTGCCGATATAAAGTTTCTCCTCATGTGTCTCTCTGCCATGTGTCTCTCCTCTGTGGCAGCTCTCCTGCACTGATTACTCCCCAGGTACAGGTGGAGGTTCTCTCTGAGCCACCTCCCACATTCTGAAGATGCAATTTTGCAATTGCAATGTTTTTGAAACATCTGTGGTGTTTGATTGAGTCACTGAGGAAGGGCAGATCTGCGATTGCTATGTCTTGGCATGCAGTTTGTTTTATGTCAAGCCAAGGTGGAGAATCTTATACCTAAATTTGTGATGTGAAGTGGTAAGTGGGAGGATCTGTGATGTAGCATAAGAGCTATCTCCATGTATTGGTAAGACTGTGGATTTTTCCAAGTTTATAGTATAATCAGACATATTTGAGTAAGTATTGATGATTGTGACAATTTCTTTGATTTATTTATTTGGGTTTTGTAGAAATAGTGGTACATCATTAGTTTTAGTGTTGGGGTTATATTTATCAGGTTGACGAGATGGTGTGTATTATTTGATAAATGTCTGCCTTTGATAAATCCTGTTTGGTCTAGGTGAATTAAGGATGAGATAACTGGTTCAATTCGAATTGCTTGTGCTTTGCTGATGATTTTGAAGTTCGTGCTTATTAAGGACATTGGCCTGTAGCTTGTGCAGTGAGTTGGGTACTTGTTTGTTTTAAGCAGTAATGTGATTAGTGGTGATAGTGTTTGCCAATGGATGGTAGTGGAGTGTCTAAGCTATCTGCTTGTGATTACATCGAGAGAAACTGTTCTATATCTTCTATATTGTTTTCCATGCTGTCACGATATACTGTAAGTCATGGTACTGTTGTCTGAAGATATTATGTATTGCTTGTGGATAATTAGTTATTTTTTTCTGTTGAGTCCTTGATTGTTGAGATTAGTGATTTCTCCTTATTTCGTTTGAGTTGATTTGCTAGGTATGTGCCGGATTTGTCATTATGATCAAAATGGTTGTAGCATAGTCTCTAATTTCTTTCAGTGTTTGCTCTGTTGGGGTGGCTGCATGGGAATTGTTAGATTTTTTTTCTTCCAATTTGTTTTCTACTTTGTGAGGTAATTGCGGAGTCATTGGTTCCCATAAAAATAATCTATTCTCTCTTGAAATATGAGTCAAATTCTTTATCTTTAAGTAAGGATGTGTTGACTCGCCATCTTTGGTTGGTTTTAGTTTCTGTTTTGTGGTGCAATATGAAGCTGATTGGGGCATGATCTGATGTGATGATTGGAAGGAAGGTGGGGTTAGAGATATCTGTCATTATAAAGTTGCTTGTCAGGAAGTAGTCTATTTGTTAAAAATGATTGATGTACTGGGGAAAAGTAAGTGAATTCCTTGGCTGATGGGTTTTGTAGCCTCCAAGTATCGCCAAGACCCAGATCAATTGTTTATTGTTCGGTTATCTGTGATGAGTGCCAGTTTTTGGTATGATGTGAGTTTGTTGAACTGTTTTCTGCTGGGTTGACAACTGTGTTAAAGTTGCCCCCTATGATTATGGATGATGTTGCGAAATCTTGCAATGCTGGAAAGGGATCACAATAGAATGTTGGGTCATCTGTGCTCGGGCCATAGAGGCTTGTAATTGTTAGATTGATGTTATTGATTCTGGGTCTGTTATGGTATGTTTGTGGATTAGTGATGTAGTTTTATTTATCAGAATTGAGATTTTTTGGAGTTATTTGTGGCAAAGTGTATTTGCTTGAAATGCTGCGTTTTTAATTTCTTGTGCGTCTGATAATTTGGTTTGTTGTAGTAAGCACACATCGGCTTCTTCTCTTTTTACGTGATTCATGATTTATGTTATTTTTGCCAGTGAGTTAATGCCACGTACATTCCAGCTGAAACACTTTAGTGCTATGGGCTATGGATTTGTTTGTAGATTTGGTACAGTTGTAGACATCCTGATTTTTCTCCATACAATCTTCCCAAACAAGAGGGATATGATGAGTACATCCTAGTCAAATACAAGTGTTACTGTTTCCCTGTGTACATATTTATATACACATAGAATACTACATATTCACTTCTTTAGCACATACGTACTTGTAGTTCAATTGGTAGATGAGTTTTGTTAATTGTTTATATACAGATATTCAAACATGTGCACATTCATTCACACCACCATACTTGTACAAACAGGTGGCCGTCTATTTAAAGTTTATCCAGTCAGTGGGAAAACCCTGCAACCCCTCTTCTCCCTTTCTCACCGTACTGCCTGAGAATTTAGAACATTTAGGGATAAGTACAAAAAAAGATAGACTAAAGAGATGTAGCATATGGTCTGCAGTTGTCAGATGGTACGATAAATAAAGTCTGTCCTTGTCTGATTAAACTGATTGTCTGGTGTGTTAACTAGCACATAATCAGTTCGCGCTCTAGGACATAGATGATCCAAAAAGCACAGAAGAGTGTCTGTCCTGTGGTCTGCAGCCATTGGTTTCACCAAACATGTTGAAAAGAGAATGGGATGATCAATGATGATGGGTCTCTCACCTGCAAGGACTTTTTAAAAATGTGATTCACCTTTAATAGAATGTTTTAAATTAATATAATTTCTTCATTTGGGTTTAGGGTTTGACATGCATAAAGCAAAGTGATTTATGTTTTTTTTAAAGCCTAATACAAATGTCCCACAAAGTGACCTGTCCCAGATAAACAAATTCAGACAGAATTTTCTTTTTTGGCACATCAAAGACCACTAAAAGCTGTGCCATTATTTCTTCTGGTGTGATGAGAAAACATCTTAAGGTTTACAGAATTGTATAATATGTTGATCTAATGTGTAAAACAGATATCGGAATAAGTCGCATAATTACAAATTGCAAAAAATGTTTGCAGATTACACAAATTCACCCTTGAGATAAAAAGCCCTGCTTTTCGTAATGTGATAAACACAAGAAAAACCCGCCATTAATAAACAAAGTCTGTTTCATAAAATCTGAAGGTGTATTTACTTGTCACTTCTTTCAATTCTAAAAAGGTGGTTGTGATGAAAGTTTGTAAATTAAAAAATAGATTTATTATGAAACTGTGGTTATTATTCATTCATTATGAAACTGTGGTTGGGCAAAATAGACTATGGCAGCCACCATGTAATGAATGAGAATGTAATGATACATAATCCATTTAACAGGATTGTGATGGGACTCAAAATCTGAACTGTTCCATTATTGTTCTATTTATTGCTTGAATTATTATTATTACTGTTATCATTAATTTTATTATTAGTCGTAGTAGTAGTATTTTTTTTCTTTACCTCTTCTATACTTTTGTTTATAGTATGTTGCTGTAACTGAAGAATTTTCATATTATTTTGCAACTTTCACACTTCATCTCTCTCGTTTGCATTGTCCTGTGCCCTATTACATGTAAACTACTGACATGTGACTTCCTGATCCCCATATTGTCCTTTTACTCTTTACATCCAGAGGGTGGTGCTACTGCACTCAAACAGAACTCAGAGGTTTGCATCATTTTGAAAGCGATAATCATTTAATACTGTTCATCAAGCTTTGACTTACTTCTGTGATAGTGAATGAATATAAAAGTAAAAGTGTTGAGATAATTATTTGACTGAGTTAAAAGCGTTCAAATCAACAAAAAAAAACTAAAACCAAAAGGGTAGTTTTTGATCCTTTGTTAACCTGTTAGTCAGCCTATGGTTTTCCTGTGCTGGAACTGAAGGAGACAGCAGTTACCCATTCACCGTGAGAACCCTGCACCCCCACTTTGTCACAGCAGATTCTGCTCTTTCTCTGGTTAGTTCCAAGATCCTACTCACATATTATTTAGGCTAGAGGTTGGAAGAGAAATGAACCACAATGTCATGGACGGTTACCTATGGCAGATTATCAATACAAGGAAAGGGCAGCCACTGTCAAATTGCTGCATTCCAGACCTGGGAGGATTGTCTGACCTCCAGCCAACTGGAAGGATTGTTATCCCATTTCCTTTGAGTGTAAACCCTAGCATACTCATATTACTCTGTTCACCACTGCAGGGCACTGTATGAGCTTCCTTTTCATGGTATTAAGATATGCTTTGTGAAAAAGAATATATGACAACCACGCAAGAGCCTTTTGTATATTTATATTGAAAAATGAACATATTATTTCATAATCACACAATTCCAACAGCTTTTTTGTGGAAAATACATTACATCTTAACATCTTGTGCAGGGAAAAAATCTGTGCAGTGCAGACTGGAGGCAAAATAAGAGGGGGAGTGAGACAGAATAAAAAAAAGCTTGTCCAAAGATCTTTTTCTCTAAACATTAAAGTTAATTCAAGAAAACACAAGTGAATCATGGCCGAACTAACACTGGCAAAAATAAGGATGTAAAGAAAAGAATGTGCTCACGAGGTAACAGTCATGCCATTAAACACCCACACACAGGATCCTGACAAAATTTCACAATGCTACCTGAGACGATTGATGACATTATTATTATAGCTCATCGCGCATCTTTTCTCCTTTAGGTCTGACAACTCTGCCGATATAAAGGATTGAGTTGGTCTTATTGTCCTTCACCAGGAAGATGAAGGGATGATCCACGTAGAAGAGTTTAGGGTCCCTCAGCTTTCCAGAGCCAAAGATGTTGGTGTCGAATGGATTTCCATCAGCATCCAGCTCCAGGGCCGAAGCGTGGAAGACGTTGGAGAGGTAGAGGTCCTTCTTTCCAGAAATGTTGGACAAGTCTGCCTTGGCTTTGTCTACTGCTTCAGTTAGCCCGAGATCAGCCAGGTGTTTCTAGAGAAGACAGAGAAAACAGTGGTGCTCAGATGATTTTTTTGTATGCACAATATATCTATGCTTGTGAGAACCATCAATTCACCACCCTTTACCTGCAGATTATGGCTGACTTCCAAAGAGATTTTAGGAAGAGAGATGGCCACAGCTCTGTTCTCCATCTGACTGAGCCAAGTGTCCACCTGGTTCCTGGTCAGGAGTTTCTCCAGGCGTTTCAGAGGCTCCAGGTGGTAGGGCATGATGAGGATCATGGAGGCCTGCTTCTGGCCCAGAGGCATGTTCAGCACAAAGATACCGTTCACAGTGTCCTCGTAGAAATCGTACAGACCTGTGTGAAGAGCAGTCAAACAAATCAAATATTTAGTTCACACTCTTGTTGAGTCAGACATTAAGAACCAGCAATGATGGAGAAACTCACCTGTACGATGCATCATGGGAACCCCAACGGTGAATGAGCGAGTAACCAGGAAACCACGATCGTCCACCATTTTTTCATGGAACTTCTCATCCCAGTGAGCTGTGGGACAAAGATAAGAAGACTCTGTTACGCCTCTGATTTAATTAAGTCATGATCAGAAATGTAATAACTTGGCATTGAATCAAAGAGATTATTTATACTTACGCTTGAAGAACATGGCGTTGACAATCAAGGCTCCATCTGGGTTCTGCACGTCCTTGGTGACCTCGGAAAGCTTGCCATCAGTTGACTTTGCCGCCCAATCGTTGATGGAGTTCACAGCGCTCCTCTTGTCACGTAAGTTTATTTTTGAATGGTCGAAGTTATAGTGCTTTTTGCTGCTTTTCACAAAATCGTCAGCAAAGGAGACGGAGCTTGGGCCATAAAGGCGATTGTTGATCTTCCAGGTGGTGTTGCGTGTCTTGGCATTGCTCACCTGGGAAGAAACAACATACGATCTGTGAATCTAAACTCAGGGTCTATTTTAAGGCCTCTTGGGTAGAATTACAAAGGATTAGAGGAAATAAAAGGTTTCATTTATTGTATCAGTGTACTTACCTCAGAGAGCAGCTCAGACAGTCCTGCATGCAGATGCTCGTCCTTTAGTTTGTCAGCACTGAGGACAGTTTTGACCTGCGAGGCAGTGGAGGACTTTCCACCAAGAGCCATCATTCCCAGAGAGGAGGCCACCACCACAGGAGAGATGAGGATGTTCTCTGAGTCTTTCTCATTTGCCATCTTGTGGTAGAGGCTAAAAAAATAACAAGAAAAAAAAAGTGCTTTCTTCAAGTGCACAGTCAGGTAAATTAACGTTACATATGTATAGCCATCATTTTATAAATGATTATTGTCAGATTGACAGACCTGAAAGCCAGGTTGGCACTGTTGTCAGCCAGCGTGATGGCATGACTGCTCAGCTTCTTGTCCTCTGCAGAGGCCACAAGGGCCAGCAGACAGAGAGCTGCAATGTTTGTCACCCACATCCTGTCTGTCTCTGAATGCAGCTGTAGAAGCCTGCAAAAAAGAGGATAGTTAGCTTGAACATTACTTAACCTGGGTTGGTTGAGTAAAATCAAATAAATCATGTAGTGAGTAGCATGCATTTCTCCATGGAGGGAATGTGTGGAATAAATAAACATTCAGAACTATATTAATTTATCAAATATATTGAGTAGAAAGAAGTGGGAAATTGTGAGGACACAGACTGGGATGTGAAGCTGTGGTAGAGGCAGGGCTGGGCTGGCTCTGCCCAACCAGAAGTTTGGGAATGCCTCCAATTTGAGGCAGACATGTTCCTCGCCACGTCAGCAGCAGCTAGAGGCTCAGCTGTACAGCCACTGTGTAGCGTGTATAGCTCTGTGCAGACTCAAGGCTGTAACAAGATGGCTCTCATTTTTCCTGCATTCATTGCATTCGATGCAAACTGTTCTACATCTGCACTGATATTGTTTTTAGGGCATATTCTTCCCAAGCCTGTGGAAAGGATCAGAAATCACTGTGTTCGACTTGTTCTCTGTAGCAACACTCCCAGACAAGAGTTTGTACCTACTTCACACTGTATCTAACTGATCTCGTCAAACAAAGAACTGCCTTTGCGCAATCAGATTTTTCATTTATGGGCATCATACATTGGAATATGCTTCAAAAGCAGATGGAAATTAGCTGATAGCTCATTTTGAGATCAACGTTTTTGTGCATTGTCCTTGTTTGATAAAGAATAACGAATAACTAGATTCATAGCCTTAACACTGTAATAAACCAGCTGCCCTGATAGGTCTCAACACTTTTCTTCAATCCACCATTGCAGAGATACATTGTCTTTATCTCTATGCTTGCATAACTTGTTTTACAGCAGAAATTACTTTTGCATCATGTTAGGATACCTTGAGATGTTTTGATGTCTGCGACATCATTTTCATTCTGAAAGACAAGAGTTGTATGTAGTAATCTCCACAGAGCAGTCAATAAAACATTATTCAGGCTCTGATGGAAACATTCTGTGTCATCTGATTCCTCCGTCTTATTTTCCAGTTATTCATCCGTGAGAATTAGAGACTTCCAAGTTGAGGTTATTATGCAAGTCTGTTCTGCTTGTTCACACACGATCAGACATGCAAAAAGTTTTCATTTGCTGCGGTGTGTGACCCAGAAAAAAAAGTTTCATCCAATCAGATGTGCCACAGCAGAGCAGCACTGATTTCTAGAGGACAGATGAACCGTCCATCTTCAAAACCGTGATGGATCCAGATTAAGTCAAAAAGCTAGATTGGGTGCATATATCAAACTTTTCACTGAATTTGTACTGAAATACATTTGAATGCTCAACAAAGCAGTGACCGGCAGGGGGCTAACTAATATGAGAATCATCATGCTGGGATAAGTTGAAGAAGGATTTTAAGCTCTGCTGAGTTGTTTTCCTAAAAAATAAGTCATGTGAAATATGCAGGTCAAACAGCAAGAGAAATAGCAGTAGATTTCAAACGGGTTGAAATGGAGAAATGCTGGACTGAAACCTTAAACCTGAAAAACAATGCAGCCCATTCACCCTCTGCGTTTCCTCCTGAAAACAAAGACCATTATCTTCCAATCCTTACCTGGCACAGATTCACTCTATGTGTCCCGTCTGAGTTGTGTCCTGGGAATGTAATGTAACGTTAGTTCCCTCTTCTGCTCTATATACCCTGTGAGAGAACTTTCTAGAAGTGGGAATGGGATATTCAAATGAGGGGTGTCTGTGTTGTCCTTAGGAAGTTGGAGCTGGGACGTCCCACAGGCTGGAAGGAAAGGGGTTGGCTGGAGTTGAACTTCTCAGCACTGGTCTGGGCTCAGCTTTGAGACTTTTGCCACAATGGCTGAAGAGAAACTCAGAGAAAATCTGACTGTGGATCAGTTGTGGTTTGCTGATGTGCAAAAATAGTGCTCAGCCTTCAGGTCCTTATGCCGTTTGCTGACTCAATCTCCAACACAACTTTCATCACATGGAAAAGATGATGCTGCACTTAAATATGAACAGAATGATTTCAATGCACGAGAAAACAGATGGAATGTTCAAGTTGTTTTTTCAGCTGTTGAAGCTTGTGGGAGTGTGTGAGCCTCTTTAGGGAAACTGCCCCTCTGCACTCTCAGCAGACGAGGCACCAGAGAATGGAAGCAGTTGTTCTTTGGAGACGAGCAGTATTTCATTGTAGTAGAACTTGTTTGATTTCATACGGAAACATCCAGAACTTCAGTTCATTCACTTGCAGTAATCTTTCTCGGAAGTTGCAACATCTCCAGCCCAGCCCCCATCACCACCCCTGCCCCCACCCCCACAGTGCCACGTCTGTCCTTCTCAACTGCTGATTACAGGGTGGTTGAAGAATGGGGTTGTTGAGGACAGCCCCTGTCGTAAAAAAACAACAACTGCCGGACATCCTTTTTCAATTCATGCAATATTGCTTCAAATATAATAAAGTAAGGATATAGGCCTAAAGTATGTAACCCTGCTCAGTCTCAACTTATCCTACATCTGCTGCTATTTTACTTATTAATTACTTCCCATGAAGTATTTTGGACTTCTTTTTTGCACTATTCTGGTTTGCACTACTCACATTCTATCTACCCTGTGCCTTTTGACTGTGTACTATGGTGTGTACTTTAGAACTTAATATGTTGTGTACTTATATATTTCTTCTACTTCTATGTCCTGTACATATGGCAGAATTGACAATAAAATTGACTTTGACTTTTTTGGTTTTGCCTGAATGCGCCAGAATTACAAATGCTGTTAAAGGACAGAGCAAGACTGTAGATGGATAAGTTAACACTTGTCTGTGCACAGTATGAAATTTGGATCACAGTGTTTTTCCTATCAGAGGAATTCCATCAATCTCTTAATTCCCATACTCCTCCTCTTTTACGTCTCTCAGCAAACTGTCCTGACATGCCAACTGATGAGTGACGGTCGGGGGAGTTACCCAGAAAGTTTGACAAAAGTTTGAGGAAACTAAATCTCCATAATCCAATCATGTTGTAAACTTACAGATGTTTTACAACATGAGTCATATGTTGGGGACATTAACATAATTAGCCATTTTGACTTTGTGAGATTCACAGAGCATGTTTGCAGCCTCTTCCCTGCTGTGGGGGGGGGGGGGGGGGGGGGGGGGGGGGGGGGGGGGGGGTGTTAGTCATTCTGAGAAAACCCCAGGAGCCACAGTCAGCAGTCAAATTCCTCAGCATGTGGAGAGTGGGGGGTATTTCTGGGTCAAGCAAGTCAAATCCCCAAGAACATTTAATGTCCATTTAAAGAGTTATACTTTCATTGTGTTCCCTGAGAGGTATAAAGGCACAGACTTAAGATGGGGTAAGAAGAGGAAGCTCATGAGCAGGAGACAAAAAAATCTATATAGTAACAGTAAAAGGAACATAAGTTTACTGCATTGTCGCGTTTGGTTTAAAGAAAAGGCTCCTATTATATGCAGCATTAGTGCACACATGTGACGTTACTAAGTATATCTAAATACAGTGTGTGTACAGTATGTGTCTTGAAGGACCTTTCTGATCCACCACCACACACAAACTGAGGGATGTCAGTGCTGTAGAGTGTAGACGTAACAAGAAATGATGCAATATTTCAGCAAATTGAAAATGAACATATTGTCACATTTCTTTCAAAGACAGTCGGTAAAGTCAGGAACCAGGAACATGTCCGTCACGTTTTCTCCACCAGGGACTCCAATAAAAGAGAAAGACTAGCAGACCTCACAGGTTGGAGCTACTCAACAAAATACTATTTGAGGACCAGAGCCCATTCAACATCTGCACGTCATCAAACCAGCCTCAGCACCAGTTTTGGTCGGCTGCCGTCTCTTTTGCAGTTGCTAAAAAATAATCTGGATTTTGATCTCTAGTTTCCTTCAGTAACTTTAGTTCAGTTCTGGTGTATGAATTTGGATTGAACTTTTGTAAGATAATATCAACATTTTTACTAACAAGACCGGATTGTAAAACGACTAACAGTATTTAAGCAGACTGTTACAACTGTTTTCTAAACACCTCTCTTCCTGCTCATCCCTTTTAGATGGACCAGTGACAGTTTCCTATGTAACATACTTTCCATATCGCTGATATTGTATACTCATTCCAATGGTATATAATTCCACAAGTGCAGCCGAGACAGTTTAAGGGACACAGAAAGGACTACAAACTAAATATTTACAATAATATGATATATATATAAATAGTATATACTGTATATCTATCAGTGTTGGCTGTATTCTATCACACACTACTACAATCACGACTCCACACTGAAGAAATGTAGAGACAAAATGAAAGAATCAGAGCACAGCTGCAAGAAGACCATGATGCAAAACCTTAGAAAAGTTTCACCTCTGCTATGTGATGAAATTGTGATGAACGGTTTCAGTTCAGGCACTTACTGGATGATATACAGTTTGTAATCTGTCTATGTACATTGTCACTGTAATCCAGACGCATCATCATAATGTTGTAGCAACAAGGAACCTGTTTAGATCTTATGTTTTATGAGTAGCTATTTTAATGAATTTTACATTTGTCCAAGAGTTAAAAGCATTTGCTGTCTCTATTCAATGAAATCTGATATTTAGGTGAATGTAGATAAAGGCTGTGTAGCTGTGGACTTGGAAAACATTGAATGTGTAGCAAAGGCATTAAACAAATGTTTATATGGTAAATGGTCTGCACTGATTCTTTGACCCCTCAAAGTGCTTTACACTTTGAGGGGTCACTTATAAAAATAGTGCATTCACTATCTCTGGGATTGAATCATGCACTGACATTCTGATCAGTGGACATCCCCCTCCTTCTTTTGAGCCACATTATACATGGATTATAGCTTTGATACATAGGTAACAATACAAAAGTATCACACAATTCATCTTCAGCAGTTTCTGGTGTTAAAGGCGATAAACACTGTTTTCTCAGTTATTTGATTATAAAAAATGTTTTTCATTCTGCTGTTTTTATTCATAAATGCTTCAGCCCAGAAGGTCCATTAAAACTTAACAATGTGAGGCTCAGTTAGAATATGATTGTATTCAGTTTTATGATATACTTAAAATATTCAACATTCATCTGAATTTCTTTCAATTAAAATGAATGGATGGGATGTTAAAACTTTCTAAAACTTTAATTACCTTGAAATTGCACTGTTCTTTCAGCTAGAAACTTAATTTAGGCCTTAACTTTAAACCGGTCACAAGACTTTCAGCTATTAAACTTCAGATTTTTTAATTATGGCAGTCTAAGTTTAAGGCTTTTTTCTGACAATTTTTCTGACAAGACAAAAATTGTCAGAAAAAAGACACGTGCCTGAGGTTGGTTGATTAGAAGCTTGGTTTTGTTTAGAAGAAAAAGAGAAATTAATGTGTTGTTTATTAATACATTTTACACAATAAGCTAAATACGTGAATAAAAAAAACAAGTCTTGAAATTCAAAAGAGTAAATGACCTCACAATTTAAATTTAAATGTACATAAAATGAACTTGAAAAATAATTGAGTGCCTTAGAATATTCATCATATTGGACATACCAATAAGACGAAATGCATCATGTGTCTGAATATGGGAATTTGCTAAACTGTTTTTCATCAGTGGAAATTTGTGCTTGTGTACAAACACTTAGTGTTTTACTTACATTACCTGCATATTTGCAAAGGAAATAAACCACCCCACAAATATAATTTGATTAAAAAGATATAATCACTTAAAATAACAAAAAAAGTGTATTTTGGCCACATAATTAGTGAAATGTAGTTTTCTTTTGTTTGAATGTAGAGTGAAGATGCCCCCTGGTGGGAAAAGTTTGAAATTTTCTTCAAAGACCACAAAGTTTCCTTAACAGTTATTGTTCAAGTTTGTATTGTTGCTTTTTCACCAAAGATGTTTTAAAATGAAATAAAATGAATTTTATTAATCAGGATTCTTCTTACAATCCAGGTTGTTGCAAGTTTTAATTTTCCAGCACAAATATGCACATGAGCAAAACTGAATTAGACGAGTTCTGCAAGTAAACCAAAGACATCCACCAACTCCTGTATGGTTTTAGGGAAGCTCTATAATAACTTTACATTTAAAGTATATATATTTACTGTGAATATCTACAATATTCGAGGAAGCAACTGCAAAAATATCTGAACCGTGTGGCAGACATAACTTGTACAACAGATAAACTGCCAGCAACTGTATTTTGGAGTAACAACCACTAGATGGAGTAAAAACCAACCAGATAAAGAACCACCACTGTATTTCACTGTAACTATCTTCTTCAAAACAACATCCTGAAACTCACAACAGACATGATTGATTTTTGAGGACTAACACGCAAACATCCTAAAGTTACACGCTTGGTTGGCAGATCAAGGGAAAAAGCAAAGCTGCTCTGATTAGAGTCATTAAGAGGAGCTCTACACACACTGATTACCTTAGTCTGATGTTGGTTACAAATATTATATCGATATTATATTAATTTGTCTGCTTTAATAATTCCATCATATTAAATCAAAGTTTTAAATTAAACATTTGTGAGCTCATAGCTGAATCTCAACATCAAGGCCTCACTCTCTTCACCTGTGGGATAGTTATACATACATGTACTCTATATGTAATATAAACGTGCATATTTCAGATGCATGCAGTTATGTTCATACCAACTCCTTAAACTGTAATACAAAGTGAGTGCTGTTCAAATGTCTCTCTGGAGATGATAGAGGCCTCTGGGAAGATTGTACCCTGCCGCCAAATTCCAGCAGACCTTCAAAGTCAGAATGAGCTGTTGTGTTGGCATTTAAACAATAACACAGTCAAACTCTTTGCGCCCCTCCTCCCCATTTTAAAGTACATTCTGTCTCCTCTCAAACGCTATCAGTCACAAAAATCTCCCTCCTGACCCCGGCTGCATCACGTGACACCACCTGCACAGGAGACCCCTACCAGCAGTCCTCCTCCTTCCTGCCTGTGGATGCTGGTTGGCATTTTAAAATGGGTGGAGTTCTATACAACAACTCGGCAGCTGGAGCTTCTGATTAATGCAAACCTGTGGAGAGAGGAGCAGGGAAGCCCAGGTCAGCCACATCAAACAGGGATATGCCACAGGAAATCACCCTGGGAGGAACATTTCCCCTGCTCCCCCCACCTGTGGATGCACATGGAGAGACATTGTCAAGGTGTGTGTGTACATGTGTGTGTCTCCACTAGCACGAGTGGCTGCATGGTTGTGAGGTTGGAGATGTAATCTCCACATTTGTTTGACTTGCCAGATGTTTGGTCTAAATGTAAGAAATCGTGTAAAACAGCATCTACGACCCTGATTGGTTAACGTTAAAGAGTCATCTGATACTCTACTGGATTGAAGATGAGAGAACTAGAAAACACACATTGGAGCTCCCAGTGAACTCCCCTCTTTGCTCTGATCATAAGTTGAATTAATTGGCCTGGTAGATTTGGATTTTTTTTTCAGATGCAGTGGGCTGCATAGATTTTGGAAGGTATCAAATTTTAAGTGAATAACAATCACATTCTTAAAAAACCAAAAGTGATAACAACAAGAGGAGTAAACCTCAGCTCTGATGGTGTAAGTAACAAGACCATCATCCAAGCCACGGACGACATGATTTCCCCTGCCAAATTGCTCAATTGCCACCTGGTAACTGGCTGCACTATAGGTCATAAATCCTGTATCCTCCATGTTAGTGGATAGGACATGGATCAAAACAGTCAAAGGCAAAGAGTAAAACATGTCTAATTCTTTCTCAAAGATCGTTCCTGTCATTTTAGGTAGTTGTTATCACACTGATGTTTAATCAAGTGTTCACTTTTTAAGTTTGGTTTTAATTAATCATGTAATGCTTTAAAAACAGAATGAAACATCATTATTGACAGCTGAGACTGACTCACAATTGGTTGCGCATGGGTATAGGTGGCACTTTGTTTCCAACAGCTCCCTCCCCTGATCGCAACAGCGCAGTCGCTGGCCCCAAATGGGCAAGATAGCAGAGTTCATATCCAGGATATTTTGAATACATTTTTCTGGATAGTGGGAGGAAGGGAATTAATGAGATAGCCCCAAAATCCCCAAATAAGCTTTTATTTAGCATAGAAAGCGTTAAAGCAAACATTTGTCCTTAAATGTTGTTAATTCAGAAATCATGTTAATTACAAAAAACAGATTTTCCCTCAATTGAATGCAATAGGCTTCCGTAGATACCTGCTCAGACCTCAGACCATATGTCTCAGACACGCTTGAAAATAATTGCATGTTGTTGCGTTCAGGGCCCATCGGGTTTTCTGCTTTCACCTTGGGAAAACCAACCGCGGATGGTAGTTCAGTTTAGTGGCTGAGGCATCTCTCTGTACGTGGTGCTAATTATAGCACAGGATAACGGGAAGTCACTTTGAGACCTGAACAATATCTTACAGTTTTAAATCTGCGCGGTTTAACGACGTGGCCGTGAAGGCGCCGGGCGGCGGTGGAGTCATCTCGGGAACGCGCTGCTCGCTCCCTCACTACGGGAGGGCTGGAGCTAAAAGAGCGACCCGCACTCACTCGCTGCACCCACCCCCAGCGTGTCAGCCCGCCGGTGTGTGCTCATGACACTGCCACACACACCAGGAGACACGCTTGTACCCGCAGACAGCACCGACAGAGGGAAACCGACACGGGACGAAGTGGAGACATGAGACGGGACTTCTCGTAGCTGACAACCGTTCGCCCGGCTCCGTCTCCCCTCCTTTGTGTTCGGTGTAAAACTTCGACCGTGTCAGCAGCTTTATAGCTCGACCGGTGAGCTGCTCACCTCCAGCCCGTCACTTCCCACACGGGTTGTCCCGGTTTGACTCTCTGCTCGCCGGGGAGAAAGTCAGGGAAAAGCCGCTGACACCTTAAGCTGAGGCAGGAGAGAAGTGGCAGCAGCCCGCACACAGGTGAGCGTGAACCGTCCACAGTTACTACACCAGTTCCTACCGTGGACACATTGGTATAGTTGTCTTTATGTTGCATATATGTATATAGATGTACATATCTTAATCTTTGTGCATTTGCATGTGTTTTAATCTATGTTGTGTTTTATTTTAACTGGACCCTGAGTCTGAATAATAAAAGTCATTATTATTATTACAGGATAAAACTATGGTAACAGTGGCTAACATGTGTCCTAATGTCAGTACAAGCTAGTTAGGTTTTCAGGATTGACATTTTTTTTCCCGTGTGTGTGTGTGTATATATACACACACACACACACACACACGCACATTACCCATCACGTGCTTACAGCAGTGATCGTCCTTCAGTTCTCTGGATGGGACACACCCATGATGATGGTTTTCACCCCATGAAATCCAGCGTTTCATTAACCTGCATGTGTTTCACATCCTCGGATTGTATTTGTCACTGAATAATAGATGGAATGCAAAGCTTCATAATGCAAGTAGGGCTTCAGAGGCTGATCGTTGGTTCATCCATCAAAATTGTTCCCCACTCTTTACTCGTTTTGCAGCACTCTTCCTACTTACTTGAATAATTCATGACACCATTAATTTCGTTTGAGGATGAGGATTGTCATGTTGATGTTCCTAGTGCATTATTTAGCATATCAAAAAAAGACGGTCATATTGTAATAAAAAAAAATACTTAATTGTAGTGGTGCCAGATTTCACAAAATTGTACATTTGCTTTGTTTAATGTTAATCATATTTATAGCAGTCTTACAATATTCATGTTTTTTATGTTGATTAAAATAAAGGATGGTGCAGAAAAGGTCTTCATAATAATGATAACTAAAAATATAAATTAAGTCAGTATGCATGTACATACATGTACAGCCTATCATACATGTTGCATATTTATACTTTTACATATTCATCTGCCCATAATCACACCCACAAAAAAAAGCATGCAAATAGACACAACTCTTCAGGGCATTATTATTTAGTTGTATCCATATATTTGATCCGTTTATTCGACCGTTTCTAATATTCCAGGTCTTGATTTCCAACTTTAGTTTTTTTTTTTTTTTCATTTCCAGAATGCTCTTTGCATTTGACCTCAAGTTGTTACATGAAGGGATTGTTAGTTTTAACCAGCTCCTTGTTCCTTCGGGTCATGTTTGAGTGTAATTTGTTGAACAGCATCTTAAAAATCTTTGGCTGCTAGAGCGGAACCATTTGGTTCAGTTTCTCTATCCGTTACATCCCTCGAGTCTGTTTTTAACACTTCCCCATCTGTCACTCCTCATCTCCAGTAAAAACAGCTAACACTTATTTGTGTTTGTTCTGAGCTCCAGTTGACAGATGACATTTGTTTACATCCCACATGTATGTAAATAAGTATTTTAAAGAGATTAGAACCTGTTTACTCAGAGTTTCAATAAATGGATGAGTCAGGACTATTGGAGAGTGCAAGGCTGTTATCATTTTATCACTTTAAAAGGATTCAAGGGTTGTACAGTTGTCTATATGCTCCTGTGTAGGACAGTGGCCTTAAAGTGCAAATCACTAAACAACAACAAATCACAAAACTCCACAGCAACAAGAAAAAGCTAACGAAAAGCAGTCAGCAGTTCCCTCATTTAAAAAGATGGCCAGTACGTGTGTCCAATCAGTGTTGAGCCTTGTTGATAGCCGGTACCTACTTTTCTGTGAGAAGTTAATGTTGTGTTTTGCGATTTTTCATTGTGGTTCCTTTTTTGTCCTTGTGATTTACTGTTTTATTGTGTGATTTTTGCCGTTGTGATTTGCACCTCAAGGCCACCGTAGTATAGAGACAGGCTCATTTCCTGATAGCAGCCATCACTGTGAAAACGTGTTTCAGTTATGACACCCAAAGTGATTATGCAGAACATGAGGATATATATATACTACTCTTGATATTCAGACTTCTCCTATTTCAGCTGAGGAACTTTGAGAAAATGGTTGAGTTGATATTGAGGTTATCTGGAAAAATTCCAACATAACATGCATGTCTACAGTTTGTTAAATTTGATTGGATTAGAATAGAATATAGGCAAGGTTATGTGCAGCCATGCGGAAACGGCTTGGGTTGTGTAAGCAGTGCTTTAAAGATCACTCTTGATTTATACAATTCAAAGGAAGAGGTCATAAGGTGGTCTGACTTAATATTGTCTGTTTCAGTCAGTCTCAACTGAGGGTCTGCATACCAGGCATTTTGATTATGACCTTTTTGAACTGCGAATCGTGCAAAGATACTCTCAGAATAAAAATATCAAGTCGAGCATAATACGCCCCCTTTAAGAGAATAAATTGATGATAAAGGGAGATATAATAGAACAGTGGAATTGGTTACCAACTCTTTTACACACAGCAGGCTTTTAGATACATTTCTCCACTGGATATATTTTCTGTTGTGGAGCTTTATCAAACGCACAATAGTAATACTGGGCAGGGCCTCCCTTTGCTCTCAAAACAACCTCAGTTCGATGGCATGGATTTACAAGACATTGCAAGCATTCCTTTGAGATTCTCCTCCATGTTGGCTTGATTATGTCATAAAATTTCACATTCAGCTCATGAATCCAGAGATTTTCTTTGAGTCATGATACATTATTGTGCTGGAAGTAGCCACTAGAACATAGTAAATCATTGCCATAAAGGGATGCACATAGCAAAACAATAGTCTGTGGCATTCAAACAATGATTGCTTGCTATTAAAAAAAAGCCAAAGTGTGCCAAGACACCAACATCAGCCTGGACTGTTGTTACAAGGAAGGTTGGGTCTGTGGCTTCATTTTGCCAACACTGTATTCGAATCCCATTCTCTGTAGCCTCAGTAGAAATCCAGATGAATCTCACCAGTCTACATATTTTTCTGTCTTCAACCATCCAGTGTTGGTTAACCTGTGCCCACTGCAGCCAAAGATTTATTTTCTTGGCTGAAAGGAAAGGATTCTGACACTGTCCTCTGCTGTTGTAGACCATCAGCCTCAAGGGTCAAGGTGTTCTGAGATGCTGTTCTGCTCACCACATTTGTAAAGAGTTTTGAATAACTGTAGCTTTTCTGTCCTTCCCAAACAGTATGACCATTGACGTCATGCACTGAACCCCAGATATTCTCCTGAAATTATCTGGAGGGGGTGTTTGAACTGTTTAGTCAGACATTCTCTTGAGCTTTTCCTGCTAGCCCCCTCCAGAGAATGTCAGAGTGAACCCATGTGAGAATACAGGAGGATACAGTCAGGAGAATTCACCGCAAGTGAATGGTCATGTTGATGACTTTTCTAACACGGGACATATGCAAAAACTGAAAATAACAGAATGCAAATAGTTTAGGATGAAAAGTAGAAGCCATACATGTAGAAGACGGCAAAGAAGATGTCAACTTTGAAAGACAAGAATATTTGAGAGCTTTTAGTGATAAGGGCCAACGCTGGTGTCAATGTGCTTAAAACAAAAACGGGATTTTTGTGGGTGAATTTATACATAATGTCCTGCCTACTGCATGCTCTACCCATGCATCACCCCTCGCTTGAACCCTCCGGAGAGTCCTGTTATTGTGAAGGCGTCTGCACATCTACTGCTGCGTTATGTATAGGTGAAAGGCACCTATATCTGAAAATGGCTCATGTTTGATGTGAACATTAACTGAAGCTCATGACTTGTATCTGCATGATTTTGTGCTTTGCACTGCTGGCACATAGAGTTGGGGAGTGTCCTTAAATAACTGCTTCTAACCTTAAATAACTGCTTCTAACCTTAAATAACTGCTTCTAAGCAGTTATTTAAGAAACGCACCCAGCATTTCTCCTATGAAAGATGTGGTAGGTTATTTGCTAGCTTCATATATCAGAAGATCTCAGTTGATCAGTCAAACGAGTGGAGAGTTATCCAGAGTGAGACTTGTAAGTTTTCTTGCAATTTTCATGCTGTCTCACTGTCACACGGTCATGTCTTACTGGGACAATTGAACTGAACAGAGCCTTTGTTAATGTTATTCTTAATATCTGCGGTTTTCCTACTGTGACATGTCAAAATCTTCCTGTTATTGCTACCCTGACGTAGGGAAATTAAGTCCAGCCCTCTCTGTCTCACACCTGCATTCAGCTTTTCTGCCTTTATCCAGTAAGGATAATGAACCTCCACAAAGAGCTGGAGTACTTTTGAAAACCGTTGCTATTTATTTCCAGCACCCACATGAAAAAATAACATTTAATTTCTCAGTGGTTTCATTGACTGAAGTAGTAGCAAACATTTCATTGGATTGGGTAACAAAATTGGATTAAAGATTTGAGAAAACGAGCAGGGACATCATGTGTGCAAGGCTGCGTACATAACAGCCTTTACTCAGCCGAGGACTATTATTTCCACAGTATGTTACATCTTGCTGTTTCTTTTCTTCAACAATTTTTTCCTTCTACAATACATTTTTCCCCACGTTTAGAGGAGGGTTCCTAGAGCTAGATTCTGTGATTGTTCGGGGGTTGGTGAGATGTATGGATGTTATATGTGCTATGGAAACGGATGAATTTATAAAATCTTGGTTTTTCAAAACAGATGTTGAATACACAGTCAGTGACATGCATCAAACAAAGGCGCCTTGTTTCACAATGTTGAAAAGAACAATCTTACACAACACACTGACTGAAAATAGTATGAAATTGAGTTATTGCACCTTTTTATCTGCATGTGATAACACAGGCTTGGTCAGTAACTTTCAGTCCACAGCTTTCAATATCTCAAAGATCAGAGTTGACTGGAGGACTGAGCTTAGATCATCCATTTTCCAAGAAGGTCAGAGCCTCGCCTTTTCCCCTCCCTGTCAATCATGCTTCATATTTGCGATTCATAGCAGATCCTGTCACTGTCGACAAGTTCACTGCTCTACATTACATGAAATATGTGGACGGCTTCTACTGTCTCTACTATGATTTGTCACAAATTGTTGTGAAATGGGCACCATCGGTTAAGAGTCAGACAGAATATATAGAACGTGTACTTTTCTGTGCCTCGCCTTATCAGTACAGGTAAAATTTCCAGGGCTAATTGCCATTAATTGAGCTCCCATACGAGCGTGAGAGGCTTTAGTTCACCGTCTTTGCTAGTTGGCAACTTGAGCTCTCTTCAAAGCCCAACACTCAGACAAACAGGGAGGTGCACAGTTATTTTGTCAAAGCTGAGGTTCCCCTTTGAAAGACGGCAACAATACCTCCTTGACTGGATAACAGGTCGGCTTATTTTTCTTTCATTCTTGGTAATATTCCCACCATCTGATATCCATCACCATAGAGTTCAAACATTGACCTCTGCAGCTGAGACAATGTAAATTTAGAAATATGAGAATGAGGCTTTCTAGTTTTTCATATTTTCAGTGCCTCAAGTATCTCTGAATTGCCACTTAGTATTAGCTAATCCTATGAACTGGAGAAGGAAAGATGTTTTCATGGTATTTCATGATGTGAGCTCATTTCAGATAGGCAGTTCTGTGCTTGTCTTGACCACTATTTTATTACTGGTGAAACAGTTTTGTGTAACCATTACATTAATAGAATTAAAGAGACAATTGTTCATGTGAATAACACAAAGCTGAGTTTTTCTCTTTATTTTCAGAAAGCCAAGTTCACTGTGGTTGCTCCTGCCTCCTGGGCTCAGACAGCCTGTACAGTAGAGGACAGAGCTTGGTGTAATGTCAACACACAGATGGTGGTGAAGAGCCCTCATGCAGACATACAGATGGTACCTTTATAAAACATGACAGTCCACCCACCTTTTTATTGGCCCCTTCCTCGCAACAGCCGTGGTTGGAGGAATTGTTGTCCATTTACTGCATAGACTGTATTTAAAAATGGACAATAGGACAGCTCCCAAAAGTGAAGCAAAATACTCTTTATTGGCTGTTGACATATTTTCAGACAAATATCTTATTGAATGAAGTGGTGACATTTTATATTCTAAACATTAATTTCTACAAAAAACACCAAATCTCAGCAACAGAAGAGGAGACTGTGACCGTATTTTCTGCAACTGAACTTGTTGGCAGAGGTGTGATGCGATAATTCTAGTATCTTCTCCTCTTTGCAATGAAAAACATTCAGACTGAGGAGGCCTGAGTGATCTGAGCCAATGGTGTTGCCCATTTGCCCACACAGTACAACAATGGTTTCAGCCGTGTTTCTGCATGCCACGGATGTCTTTGTCAGATGTTTGCTTTCCTGGCCACAGTATCAGCACCACAGTATCACCTATGATTAGGAACCAGCCCCAGAATACGTTTTCGCAGCCCTAACAGGCAGAGAGGCCGGGGGGGGTCAAAACTCCTCCTGCCATTGCTCTGTGTTTCCAGGTTGAGTAACAGGAATGATTGAAAGTTTTCTGCCAGGCAGCAATACAATCAGTGATATGCAAGGCATGTAGCTTTCATTACAATCACCGATTTCACTACAACAATCTGACTAGCCAAAGAACGAATCATTTAAATCACCTCAACACCTGAATGTGTCATGCCTCTATGAAACATAATTACACATGTATGTTTATGTGTTGCAGGAAGCAAACAACTCTGTGATTGATTGTCGCAGTGGTTTCTTTTGACAGGTGAGGGGAAAGGCAGTTGTGAAAGCAGTGACAAAAAACGAATTGGATCTTTATTTGAAAAGTATTTCAAGTGGGTTGGAGATGTAATTGAAGGTATATCTGTTGCCTGTATACACATTCAAAATCCATTATTTACATGCGTACATGGGCACTTTTTATGTAGGCAAGTATCCAAAAATATCTGCATACTTTTTTCTCTCTCATTACCACGTTAATTAACCATTTTATGAACTGTTTGGTGATTTAACCAGTATGTGCTTGGATTGCTGGAACTGGCTGTTTAATGGAAGCTGCTGACGTGCCAGGCTAGCTGGGTAGAAGCTTCAAGCGTAGTTCTCTTTCACTATCACAGATTTAATGATCAGCAAGAAGGAACATCAAATCCAGATGAAAGTGAGACTATAAAGTTGTTTAAAAAAGAGCCTTTTCATATAAAGCTTGAATATGATCCAGATGTGGCTGGTAATCGCACGCTGAAATTAGCTTGACAAGAGGCCGTCTTTATACCCCCTACTCTCCCCAAAACTATGTTTATACCCCTGTCTTTTTGTTCTGGCCTTCTTTCTCACCCAACACGTGGTTTTTAGAAACAGAAAGTATATCTGAATATACTTGTTTTTATCTTTGCATGCTTGTTACTTTTAGCTGCTTTCATGTAGGGTAGAAAATCATAGCCTTCTTAAATAGCCTATCTTACTGCTGTACATTTGCATTTTTATCCATTCTAGCGACATGGCCTTATGAATGGAAACATTTAGTTTTTGTTAATTGGTTTGGGTTAGCCATGAGGTTCACATCTGTGGTTGTGAGAGAAATGTCTATTGGATGGATTGTCATGATATGTGTGACAAATTAATTTGCCTCTTTTCTTTTTTTATCATTTTCACTTTTCAGCTAGTGCCATCATCAGGTCTTAATTTCACTTTTTCCCAATAGTTTTATGTATGATTGAGTTAGGTGGTGTTTCAGTGTGGTTAGAGATGTTTTGTGTCCACAAAGCCTAAAGAAGGTTGATTTTCATTGAATGATCGACTCGCAAACGCACCTGCACATGAAGCTGTCCACTTGAGATCAGATCACTTGAGAAGGATGCTAATACCAGGTCTGAACTGGGCCTTTGTGTATGAATCATGGACACTGACATTGAGCCCTGGGCTTCCTGTAAATGTCCATTGGCTCTTCTCAGCTGAATCCACCTCCTGTCTTAGATGCTTCCTTTCCTGTTCAGTGCCTCTCCAGAGATCTATAACCACAGGCTATGCTGAAGTTGATGAGGGGGTTCGGTGCAAATATACATTAAACAGAGAGTCTGTGTCATCTAGTCTTTAAAGTGATAATTATTCAGACCCACGCAGCATCAGCTGCCTAAACGGTAGCATGGTGGATCAGAGGTTAGTGCTGTCACCTCACAGCAGGAAGTTTCTGATTTCAAACCCCACAAAGGGTAACTGCGGGTGTTAAGTTCCCATCATACTCCGAAACACATGTATTAGGCGCATCAGTAATATTCTTATCCTTGCACTTTAGCTGCTCAAAATGTAGATTCCAATTTATTCATGGTATCACAGGTGATGCCTCAGTGGAGAAGTATTGCTTTGACTTTGCAAAAAACTCATAAATCAGTTATGAACCCCCCCTATTCACAAGGCTCCATAAAGCTCATAATACGACTTTATTGTTTATTTATCTACATTGCTTTGCCAAGTTCTGTCCCTGCAGCTACATGCCAGCTCATACTTCTCTATTAAACCAACTTTGCTTCTCTATCAAATCCCCTTTGCTCAGAAACCAAACCTTTCTTCAGCCCTAGGAGGTGGCTTCATACTCATATGTATGACTATACTCCTTATGATCTCAGGATGAAAAATGTATTATAAATCCACATGTCAATTGATACACTTAAATCTTAAATTAGATCAATTTACTTTTCCTCTCCCAGTCATTTGTTCCATGCCCTAATAATGGAAATTAATGAGAGTCATGGTACTTCCTCTTCCTGCTTTCAATATTCTAAATTGAAGATACTGATGGCCTGTGATTTTATTATTATTTTCTTGGATTATCTCTGCCCCATATTTTTTCAGATTGATGAGCTGTCAGTCTGATGAGCAGTGAGATGAGAAGTGTCAGTATGTCCGTACACCAGCGCCTTGCCCCCAACACTCCTTATTCAAGTTATTGCCTCTGTCAACCAGTTTTCAATGCATCTCTCCTCATTGTTACTTTTATTTATTATTCCCCATTGGCTTTGAGCTACTGCTGCACTGTTCACTACCCTGCAAGGCACAAACTAAGGCATTAAAGGGATAGTTCACCCAAAAATCTAAATTCGCTCATTATCTACTCACCACTATGTCGATAGGAATGAGTGTTTGAGTCCACAAAACAGTTTTGTAGTTTCAGGGGTAAACGGCGTTGCAGCCAAATCGAATACAGTTGAAGTAACCTTTTCAAACGTAAAAAAAACCCAGAAAAAAAACATAAAATGCCTACATACTGTTCCTGTGGTTTCATCCAAGTGCCCTTGGCCCCGACATTCAAATTTTACTCAAAATGGCCTCGTTAAGACCATGTTTTTCGCCTAAATGTTCTCTGATATCCTCCTAGCCTCATGTTTGTGCGCACACACCGTACAAGCTCTCGCCCAAGGGGCCCGAGACTAGATCAGTGAGAACTTGCGATAGCTGATAGTTGTATTGCAAGTTCCGGTAGCATGTAAACGTATATGTGGAGCTATCGCGAGTTTATCTATTGATATTGTAAGCTGCTGTGAAAATTGGGCACAAGAAGACAATCATTCTCTTAACAGTGAGTTGTTTGTGCTCCATCAAGCTGTCCATTCTCCCACTTATCTGTTCAACTGTTACATTAATGCAGTGCCTTTTTTTTTTTTTTTAAGCCTTGTTAATTTCATAGAGGATAAAGTTGTTCAACATGATTGATGTAATCGGTTCTGTTAGTTTCAGAAATAATAGTAATTATATATGAGCAGGAAGGACATTAACACCCTTGTGAAGATTTTACAGTACCCCTCTATTCTCATTTGTCAGGCCAGAATGTTCTGGCACAAGTGTCTCTGAACAAGTATGTGTCAAATACTCAACTCTTCTTTTTTCCATTTTGCTGTCATAAGCTTTGAGAGATAGAGAAACATTGATTCGTGTCTCAGGTCTTATATGCTGTATAGATAAAACATTCATTTTTGGGAAGGGGAATTTTTCTGAAGGTAACCCAGCTGATGTCAAAGAACTGGCACCACCAAAGGCCGATTGATGTGTCACCTCACATTCTATGAAAGCAGACTACTAATTGTTACACATTCCTATTCTTAAGTGCATGGTCGACCCTGGTGGCCCTCACAAAGTGGAATCGATGGCTATTTTCTATCATAGATCAATCATTTGTCTCCTAAAGCTATTGAAATGCCTTGGTAATTCTTGCAACAGATGCCTGGATTGAGTAGATACATAAATCTAAAAAATATACTCTACTTGGCTGAGAAACCATAAGTATGTTGTGAGGTTGTCTTTCTTACCATGTGGACCTTTAACATATGTCTGAAACGCACAAGGAAGCTGATGTTTTCAGTAGTGTCCTAAATCAAATTCTTTCTACATGTGCAATGGCTATCAATAGACATGTTGACATGGAAACCAATATCAACCAGATTAAGGCAATAATCCAAATAATAGACTGCGATGTAAACAGCATTTTGTGAATACCTTTCTAATTCTGAATCGAATTAAGACATCTGGAATAATCTCACCTTAATCAAATTATGTAGGTATGTATACATTCACATTATAACATCCTCAGCTTTCAAAGCATTTTCAATATTGACATACAAACTGCTGGACGATACATGCCCATGTTCGATTTGTAAACAAGTGTTAGGATTTAATATAGACTTGAGTCATAACCAGACCTTACTCTTTAACATGTGAAACTGAATATTTTATTAGCAACTCATGAAAACATCATGATCGAGATAGTGTCTCATTCAAAATAAGGTTAATAGTTTAAATATTGCTGTCCATGTAAAATCGTCAGTGACTGGTGCAGCTGACAGGGCAATTCTTGGCGGTTTGTGGTGTCAGACTCAGGATGAACAGGAGCTGAAGGCACAAGTCTCTGCCACACACCACACTGACTCATGGGAATGATAATGGGATTTTCTCAGAGTTATGTTGATAACTTGGGCTGAACTGATAATATTTATGACTGCACTTAAGATTACCGTTCATGGATACTTGCCAAACATTGTTTTTAGTGGTTAATGCAGAAGATTTCTGTATGAATTAATAACAATTCTGAGCTCTAGTTGAAAAAAAACCCAAATATTTGTTAATGCACAACATGCAATACTTTAAGACTAACGGAAATATGTTGTATGCTTCTTTTCTGAACCTGCAACTCAAGGGTTCTGTGCTACTTAACTAGGTGATGTTTCATGTCATGGAGATGACAAGGAGTTAATGGATAACTTGATTTAGAAATGTAGAATGTAAATTCAGTCCATATGTTGATGATTTTGAGCAATGGGTTTTGGAACCTTAATAAGTTCTTTGACAACAACACATAAAACAAGGTGGTAGGAGCGAGAAATCTGTTTCCACAGAGGGTGAGATACTACATCGTACTGTTTACAAGACTTTATGTCTTCTCTTCTGACGTCACAATTGAATCCTCTGCTCCTCAACTCCTACATAGTTGAAGAGGGTATTAATTAGTCTGTCAGCACATAGTGATGGGTGTAACTTGTTTGGCTGATTTATTTGCATCATACAGGTAGAATAAACTAAATGAAACTGTTTCTTTTACAGCCTGAGAAGACATTTATTGTGAAAGGGTTAATTGACACGGTGAACGCAAGTCAGTTAACTTTGTTTTTTTTATTGCTACATCATTGTCTTTGAAAAATTTTCAAACTTAGTTGTGAGACACGGTCTGTTCTTTATGATACAGTTGATTGCAGGCATTATTTTGCTGCCTTCAAAATGTACCATCAAGATAATATGAATTTATGATACAATGTAATGGGAAAAAAATGATTAATTAGGAAAATGGGTCTAGTTAGCACATCATTTTTCTGATTTAATGGTTGTTTTGTGACCTGTCATGGTTTAAGGAGAGCTAGACTGTCCCTTTTCTTTCTATACAGCTCTCTTTTTATATAAAAGTTATTTAATATTCATATAATGATCGTAGTTTCTCCCATTCCCCTTTTTGAAATAATAATAATAACATACATTATGCAGTCTGCCTGGCCAGTAAGAACATGTCTTCATTTCTTTTCTTTCCCAGGAAACTCACCCGGCTTTGTCTCATGGTGTGAGGAATTAAAGAAAGCAGTGTGAGGTGTATCCTGCATTTGTGTATTCTTCCTTATTATCTGTGCTTACCTTTGCTTGGACTCTTAAGTGCATTATCTATAACCTCACAGACTTGTTGATAACAGAGTGTATGCTTTAAATTCCTCTTTAAACAAAAAATCTTTATGTTGAATTTAGTGCGATATTCTATTTAACATAACACAATAATGACTCTATTCACGACTGGATTATAAAAGTGTGCACATATGCTGTTATAAACACAGGCGTGTTTTATTGCAGTTCTGTCCTGCAGTGCACAGGAAGGGGCAGGATTTACTTCAGAAAGCAGCAACAATGGTTTGTTTAGACTAAACAGCAGAAGAGGTGGGTATTGGGAGTTACTGAGAGTACTGCTTCAGTGATGATGGATCTTTCAGGACTTAATTTAAATGTTGGCAAGTCTCTCTCGAGTGAGAGCTTTCGACTGTCATTGCTGAGCTGATGTAATGACTCTCATTGCTTGTTAGCTTGTGCTTTATCACCGATGTGTCATTTATCAACTCCCTCACAGGCATCTTCTGATGCCACATGGTTTAGCCAAGTCTCAATGGTGATTTACTCTGTGTCAATTCACATCTCAGTTCAGATCGTTAAGACATGATCACGAAAAGATGAAATTTATGATGTTTGTTGATGATTGGTTTTCAGAAGACAATAGATTACTAAATGCAGATAGATATTTGCATGTTGTATTTATTCTTTTGTTTATGAAAAGACTACTCCATGCTGTTTTTGGAGTCTTAGTGTCAGTGGAACCAAGGTGCTTGTATCTAGTTTTATTGCTATATTGTCTATTAACATACAGAGAACAATAAAAGATCACTTGACAGTGGCCCTACAGTATAGATTGTGAAGCTTGGAGTGTCACATCGTTCAGTTCTGTGTTAACGCTTCGATTCATCAGCGATTTATGAACCACAACATCTTGTAACACAATCTAGTTGAAAAATAAAAAAATATCAAGAGTTGTATTGAATTGGAAAGTGTCCATCATCCATTTTCCTCAGTTTACCTGAGGTTCGGTAGCCACAGCAACATCCACCCTACGTAGAAAACTAATTTCAGCTACTTGTATCTGCAATCTTTTTCACTCAATCACTACCCAGAGTTCATGACCGTAGGCGAGGGTCGGAACATTGATGGACTAGTGGATAGAAAGCATGGCCTTGTGGCTTGGCTGCATCTTCACCACAATAGTCCACTACAACACCTGCAGTACTGCCGACACTGACAATTGCAAGCCTGTAGTATTGGATTTCGTGATATTGAGCTGGTATTACGTTGATTTTATCCAGTCTGTAAATGACTTGGGTTTTTAATAACAGTGTAGAGGCTAACTAAGCATAATTTGTCAAATTATTTTGGTCAACTATTCTTTTAAGTGTCTCTTGTTTGTCACTAGTGGGTTGGATAGTTATCTGCTGCTTGGCCTTTCCTTCAGTTCCCTTGTCAGAAGAAGACACTGCTTTCTGCCAGGGAATCTGCTGAAACATTTCCTCCCCTGCAGACTATTTTCCCTCGCCGGGCCAGTTGATGGGAGGAAATGAGGCAGCAGAAAAGGAGATGACACCAGCCGTTTAGGGGGTTTTCATACACCCCAATTGTTGACCTAAGCTGGACAACTTGAGACAGTCACATATGTTAAGAAAACTGCTGCTCCTGTTTTTGTTGATTTCACTTGTTGAATCTGTTTCAGTCTTGAATGAAAATGCAGATGACAGGGTTTGTGTGAAGGTTAAAGAAGAAGATTAATTAATTATAAAACCTGATGTGCAACTTTTGTGTTCAGTTGTTTTTTATTAAGATGATCAGCTTTTGTGACTTGGGTTTTTTGTGTCTGTGACATGAGTGATTGTGACAGTGCAGCACACTCTCCTTACGGTGGTCACATTTCTACACTTGTCAGAGGAGTTGCATGTATGTTTGCAATATAACTGCAGTCTTCCATTCAGTCTTACTGTGCAAAACATCACTTCGCTTTGCCAATTCATTGCAGTCTCTTGAAGGATTTAATGTTATTGTGTCCACTAGGGGTTATGAGTTTCTGCTGAGAATTTGTGCTGATAAAGGAATTAATTGCAGCACTTCTCCATCTGTGTTTATACCGCCCAGAGGAGAGCTGGAGCATATGAACTTTGAAGTTAAGAGTGATGAGCCAAGGTGACAAATCTGTAGCCTCAGTGCTGCTCTGTCTAGCTACAGCATAATAAACTCCAACATCAAATATTTGAAATTAAAGAGATTTCTGATGTTTGGCTCAACTGAAGTAGCATTGATGAGTGAGATATTTTTTATATTTGAGGATACAAGTGGCTGTGACACTGCCATGACTGGAAGCTTTTTGGAAGGTAAACATGTCGCAACATAAACCACTTTGATATTACAACATGGAGACATTGCTGTGGCTACAGCTTTGAACATTATGAGTCAACAAGTGACAACATGACAGTGCAGAAAGTGGTTGTTACTTTGCCTTGATGAACGCACCAACAGAGACTCACTGTGTCGCTGCTCGATTTCTTTTTCTGTCTTAAAGGCGTGGTCGACGTGCCCAAACATCCATATTTGTCTTCTGTTCATGTGTGAAGTCATTAATTATACCCAACCATCACTGAATTTCAGGTCAATCAATATTTAAAATAAATAATTTATCCAGTTGAAATGTCATTTGGCATTTGTGTGTTAATGATACAGGACTTGATGTAAATTAATAGTTTTATTTTTACTTTTTTACGTCAGCCACGTAAATGTACTTAAAATTAATGTGTAGTTCTTAAAGTAGTGCTAGGTCAGATTTCAATTTATCAACTAGATCACAAGAGTTAAATGCTGGTGACTACATTTTTTTTACGTGAAGGAATTGTATGAAAGACATGACACTAAAATGGCAAAAGATAAATAAAATACCAACTGAATGGCACTCAGAGAGCACATACTCCCACCAAGGATAAAGCCCTATTTTGCCTTTTATTAAAGAGAGTGGGAACAAATGTATACATGTACACATACACATTATATAGAGCAGCAGGTTTTGTGCTATTTTCCTTTTTGCATTTTTGCAAACTTTACAAATTTGAATTCTGTTCTCACAAAATTATAATCTCCATTTACCCGACAGACATGGTTTATTCGGAAGAAGTTTCTGAAGAGCAGTAGTCCAACAATGCCTGATTTAGGTCTTAATCCCTGTAGTGTAGTTACTAGGTGAGGTTGGAAGCATATAGCTAAATGTTGGGTAATACATTGGTACAGACATCAAATAAGATAAGTTGATTATTGATTAAACACTGGTGAACATTGGTGGGACATAGCAATGTGAGTCTCAGCCTCCCTCTGGTCTGAGCTTGATTTTGTTTGACAGTCAGTGCATTAAGATGAGTAGACTACTGCACCAACCATGGTATTGCTATTCTTAAAATGTTTGACTAATAGGGTCACTAGTATTCAGTATTTATTTTTAATTTAGCAATACTGATGTCATTCCTTCTGATGAGAAAATCCAAACTCTTCAGAATGAATTGCTTGACATCACAAGTTATTTCTAATTTGCAAATGCTGATATGGGATGTGTTTAAGAGTTTAGATTAAAAAACAACTATTTTTAGAATATTTTTATTTTTCACTACGTGTTGTTTCCTTGTCTTCTTCTTACACTAAATGATCTATAATTGCTCTCACTGTATGTGGTTAATTAAAGTATAGTGCTCCAACCTTTTCATTCCAAGGCATAGAGCAGCACTGCACATTGCCTGTCAAAGACCCTTGTGGTCCTGCTGGGGTGGGCCAGGATTATTATACCCTCGGGGTCAGGCCCGCCCTCCTCAGAGCAGTTATACAAATAACAGGAAACATGGTTCCTGCTGTAGATGTTAATGAGCAGCTGCCCAGAGCCGGAGACGGCATGATTACAGCAAGAGGAGTATAACATGCAGAAAGCCTCTGGAACATCAGATGAGACTTAGCCACTTGCTAGCTCTGCTTCACAAACTGCAGCTAGGCATGTTGGTGTGTCTATACTTCTAATTGTGTTTATTTGACTCATCAGCAAAGAGCTGTCATTAATTACACATTATTAATGCTTTGACGACACCAGCATGCACTTTCAACCCCAGATTAAACAAAGTTATGCATCTGAAACTGCAGCAGCACAACAGGCTCCGTCATGTCCCCGGAGGGTGAGGTAAACTTGTGATAACAGTCAGCAATTCTGTTCTATCATTACTGTTATTGCTGATAGCAGAGTATCGGTGCTGAGTCAGCAGCATGGGAAGACTTGAGTTAATGGGAAGACTTGAGTTATGACTGAATATTTACAGCTAACACCGCCTGGTGCTTCCTGTGGTCGCTCCAACAGCGTTAGCCAAGAGCTACAGAATGGGTGCTGAGGTTTTTCAGCAGTATCTTGGTGCTCTGCTGCTCCTCCGCACTGGGAGGAGGTAGTGGAGCTGGAGTAGGCACAGGGTAGGGTGCCTCCCTGATAAAAGCCTTAACATTTTCAGATAAAAACATTAAATGATATAAAAGCCCTGTTTGTATTCACAACATCAAATCATCATTGTTTTGTTTGCAGGTTCTGTTGCCATGTATCCCATAAATGTTCCCCAAAGCTGAATACGCTGATTTTATTCATTTATTTTTAAACTGAAAGTTGAAGTGTTTTGCTCAAATGTCACTGTTACATAACATTCTTGTTAGGCCTGTTGGCCTTTTCTTTCCCTGTTTTTTCTCTGGCCTGACATGAAAGGAAGAGATAGTAACTACATGCTGCCTTTTCCGCTCAGATATGAAGTGACTGCTTGATATATTCATGGTCAATGTAATTTAACACAATGGTCAATTACTGGTCGGTTCACCAAGCCCTCTTTTCTCCTTGATCATACTTATGAAAGCTGCTTCCACTCTCAGTTGTCATTGGAAATGGGAGCTAGGTTTTGCCTCAGAAGCATGGTGCTTTTCAAGCAGGTCCATGAATTATCCAATGTGGTCTTCCAAACAACTTGTAACTGCTTACTTCAATGTTAATCCTGTTTTCTCTTTTCATCTCCTTACAGGGTTCTTAATAGTCAGTGGGATGTTAGAGGTCTGGAAGCAGGACCAGGACTGACTGAAGGAGCATGGTGAAACACCAACCCCTCCAGGTCTATGAGCGGCAGCTTTGTCTGTCATGTATCACTGGGATCTATGGTTGCCGCTGGAAACGCTATCAACGTTCCCACGATGACACCACCAAGGTGAGTGGGGGAGGAAACCCCTTTAGTGGATGAAGTGTAGCAATCAGAACCGCTGTGCATCTGGTTTAGAAGGAGGCCCTTAACAGTCTGACACCGTGTAGCATATAGCATAGAGTGCATGATTCAGTGCATGTACATCACTCGTGTTTGCCCTCAGCAACCAATCTGACAATGCACCAGAAAATGACATTTGACAGACCTTGCAGCATCATGTGTCTGAATCCTTCGCATCTTACAGATTTACTCTAGTTTTACATTCAAGAGATTGTAGATAACCCTTTTCCCTGTGGTGGTTTAATATGTGGAATTGTCAAAGCATAAAAAATAATGACAAAACACAAAATAACAGAGCACATGTGTTCACATCAGGTGGCAGCAAATTCTGTCTAATTTATGTCAAGGTAATTTTCCATGATAACTGCACTGCTGCACCAAGACAAATTTATGTCGCTGTGTTGGTTTGGAAGCAAGCTTACACAAAAACTACTAAACGGATTAACGGATCTTAATGAAAAAACTGGCATAATTAGGGGACTGATATTTATGAGTGTGTACAATTTGGTGCAGATCAAGTGAATTTAAATGTGGTTTCATAAGAACTTGGCGGAGGTATGTGATCTAGTGAGTGCCATTCTAGTTTCCTTTCTATTGTACTTCCAATGACGTTATCAACTTCATTTGTGTTCAAAATATTTTTAAGTAAATCATTACACTCCATTATTTGGCTGCTGAATTCAAAAGTTATTACTGTAGCTGTTACATTAATCTGTGTCTTCTCACACCTTGAATAACAAGATGGCTGTGGAGAAAGGGCTCCATTACTGACTGTCCTACTATGAGAAAAAAAAAAAATCAAACCCATACAAGGCTCTAGTGTACATCTGTGTTTGACATCCAAAGCAGTGTTACACCCCCTGGTCTGTAGATACCCCCCCCTGATGTTTGTCTTTCAACATTGATTTACCAAGAACAATTATCTTTGACCAAATATGTCCTTGCTGGCTTATCCTCCACCCAGTAACCTTGAGCTTTTCACACCGAGGCTCATTTGACATCACAAAACTCCAGTGTTTCCACTGTGTTTAATTCGTTTTTACAGATTTTTCTAGTCATAAATGTCTACCTATATTGTTTGTGTGCATGTGTGCATAATTGGTATAGAACTTGGCTCTTGTTTGGTGCAGAATATAGTGTTCTTTATTGCAGTCATATCTGGGATGACTTTAAGAAAATTAAAGGATATGAGAGTAATTTATTTGGCATTCAAATTATTGTTAAGCACTTAAAGGTGCTCTTTAAAATATGCCGTTTGAGATGAATGTTTGAATGCATTTTTATTTTGTAGTTTCCCTTTTGTAGCTACAGTTTCTTTTTAAAATTTAAAGCCAAAGTTGCAACCATAGCTGTCAAATTCAACCCCCAACCAAAGAATTTAGTCATTCATTTTGTATCGTATTAGGCACATGCCAGAATCAGTATCACAGCCTGGTACACAAGATGAGCCATGTGTTCTGAGCTTTCCCTTAATCTCCTCTGTTCTCTATCTAAGGACGCAACGGTTATGTTGCTGCCACAAACCCAAACACGCAGCATATAACATTTATAACCTCTAACCAGCCTAATTTTACTCATGTCGGTTAATTTGGTTAATACGTTCCCCAATGCGTATATTCACAAACTGTTGGATTTCTGCTACGTTCCATGCTGTATTACCACGCTGCATGTCCTCCAACCTCACTCCCTTGCTGACCTGCCCTCACTTTACACGTTGACAATAAACATCAACACAGATCAGAGGTTATTAGGACACGTAGGCTACAGTACTTGAAGTTTACGTTGTGTTTAAATGTATTTAAGTATTTAAACGTAGGAAACGCGTACATAGTTCACACACAACACGAGATGTAACATGGTGGGCACAGGACATTAGGTTTAAAGTGACTGGAACTATTCGGATTCATTGTGTGTGTGTGTGTGTGTGTGTGTGTGTGTGTGTGTGTGTGTGTGTGTGTGTGTGTGTGTGTGTGTGTGTGTGTGTGTGTGTGTGTGTGTGTGTGTGTGTGTGTGTGTGTGTGTGTGTGTGTGTGTGTGTGTGTGTCATTAATTGTAAAAGTTTAAAATAATCGTGATTTTGATTTGAAGTCATATCTCCCAGCCATAGCCATATTATACTGTATATGAGCAGAGACACAGAACAACAATCTCATGTCTTGTAGGCACAAACAAATAAAAAATACATATAGCCTACAATAACCCTAAATGAGATGTTTAAACAACACACTAAGTCATTGACAGCACTTGGATCAAATAAGCATAGCAGAACTAAATAAAGACGTATTGATTTTCTTTCCCCCTGTTTGCAGGAAACTTGACACTGTGTAGCTCTATTTCCTGTTGCCAGTGGTTGTCTTTCAGGCTCACTGACGGGATAGTGCAGAGTCTGCATTTTTTGTTCACGGTGCTCATCCTTTTGTTTTGACCGTGTGGTGTTGTACAGCACACGAACATGCTCTTGACCCAAGTGTAAGAAGCTAACAGACACATGCACTCTGCTACAGGCTGCACACCCTTTCCATCCAGGTGATTCCACATATCGAACTGACACACTGAGCCACTACCAAGTGCTGCTTTGTCCTGGTGCTGAAAAGACCTGTCATTTCCATTGCGAGTGCTACCTAGCGTAGGTCAAGGTGATGTCACATAAGCCTGCATCTGTAACGATCCCAGTAAACAAACTGTGACCAATCCAGGGCAGGTATCAGCTACATGTAACTGGACCTGAGCGAATCACAGAAGCGTGAGACCTGAGAGTGTCGTGTTGAAACAACGGTGCAATCCTTCATAATCCACAAGTAGCTCATGCTATTTCACCCCTTTATCATCTTTGTTCACTGTGATGAGCCGTTTCAGGTCGACCGGTTGTCTCAGCGAAACTGCTTCTGCCTATACTCAAGGTGCTTTGTAGAGGGAAGGCCCACGTCATGCAGTGCAAGCCGATCTGACCTCTCAGTAATAATTGAAAGTATTTCCATTTAGCCACTCATTACCATTCAGTCACACAAAGGCTTCAAAAATAGAAACAAAGCTGCTCTGCCATCATCTGTCAGTGATCTTGTGGTCTTCATTTTCCCTGCACTGTGAGGTATTGGACGAGGCAGGCAAAATAATTACCTAGAATTAGGAGTTACAGTTACTTGGCTGCAAGAGGATATGAGCAAATAGTTGTTGAAGAGATTTTGTTCGTGAAATTATTATATTTGTCTTGCTTCAGACTTACTGTGAAATTTTAATTGTTCTCGTGAGTGTCCAGAATTCCATTTTTATGTCCACCAAGGAGGTAATGTTGTCATTGTCTGTTGATTACGAAAATAAACTAAAGAACTTATTTTCCTGAAACATGGTGGAAGGTTGGGATCGAGCCAATGTTGAGCAGAATTGAATAATGGGGAGGATACAGGAATAATAAGGACTAATAAGGGAAGTGTATAAAGAATAATATTGGGTTATTTCATGGGGGATGATTTTGAAGGTCATACATATATTATAATAATAATAATAATAAAAATCAAAACACAGCATTTAAATAATACATAAAGATGGGACACCCACTTGTTAGTGCCAAGACAGCAGAGAGGGTAGGTTTTTGATTTGATTTTCATCATAGTTTCCAAATCATCCATTGTTGTTACTCACCTGAGTAAAGGCAGATATTTATATTTACAGTCTTAATAAACCAAACCCTTTATCTACAACATATTTACAATATGCCCTGAAATATGTAGGAAATGCCTTGTTGGCTCATATTATCAATTCATCATCGACGGTAAATATTTGCTTTCAGAAGCTGTGAGCGCAGCTGTAAATGATTCATAGATTGTTATTGAGAGTTATCCTGATGAAGAAAAACTCTCACACTGTGCTGGGGAAAAAAGGTTAAGCAGGGTCAAACAAAAACTATTTTGGTAATAAACGCATTAATCCTTTTCTCATTATTCCCCTTGAACAGCCTATGATTTAACTTAACTTATTTTTACTATGCTCACCCCACCCGTGCTCGAAAAAGCTTAACGGCTGTGTTCACGGTCAGCTCACTGGTTGGAGCGGGGTAGCTGCAGCATCCCTCAAACACATGAATTGTTTCTCTCTCTGTGTTTACTGTTTGTGTTTCTGATCTAAAGATCTAGATTAGTTTGTGTAAACTATAATGATTTGTGCTAATCCCCAGTGCCAAACATTTACCTTTACATCTTCTCGTTTGAGAGAATCAGCTACTCTGTGTCCTGTGATGGGATACTGAATATCTGATGTCAGCCCGGGCTTTAGGAAAATGTCATCAGGTTTTATGACTATATTCTTCAATACGCAATAGATAATAAAAAAAAGCCATGAGCTGCACCCTTGTTAATCACTGACTATAGTATAATATATATATATATATATATATATATATATATATATATATATATATATATATTGTCTCCTGACTTCCCCACATTTCCTTCCTAGAAGATGTCAGTCATGCAGGATACTCTGACATGTTCCAGATCGTGAAAATAAGGCCTTGAAGGACAAGGGATGTATTTTTAGCTTCTCTATAATGTTAATACACTGCAAGGCATGGGTTGCAATTTCATTCTCTAGCCAGTGTGATTTATTTGAATCTAAAACCATCCAACTGTAAACATGCAAGTGTTCGGATTGTTGCAGAGCAACATATTGACTTTATTGGCTGTGATTAGCAAAGCCTCAAGCTTCTTTCTGTGCATCTGCTGAGCCTTGTGACACATATAGTGAGTGACTTGTGCCACATTGTCTGATTGCTCTGACTTAAACAAATGATACCAACCATCAAATGCTACAAGCTAAACAATTGGTAGCTGGAAATGGTCGCATGATTTGCTGCTAAAGCTTTACATTTAATATTAGAAAATGGAGTAAAAAAATAAAGGGAAATACTTTGACATTGTTATCTATATTTCTTCATTTTAAAGTAATGGGAAATTTCAGTTCAGTACTTGGCAAGTGTTTTATTTTTTGATCCTCAGTTCCTCCTCCCTATTTTTGCAGACACATTACTTTCTGTGCCTTACTCTGGTGCTGCATTATAAAGCTGTGCACACCCAGTGTGAAATGCCAGGGACTTATCGGGATATGCTCAGGAATGTGACAAGGGACTGAGGTGTTAAGTCCAGTGAAGATAGAGGCAAAGAGGGAGGCATGTGAGGCTGCACAGTCAGAGAAAGATTAAAAGCTGCAGTAGCTTTGTCTTTTTCTTTTTGCCTTCTCTCCTACATTTACATTAGTTTATAAGTTTATGAAAATATGTTTGTTTGTTTGGATCTATCTGTGAATTCATATTTTTCTGTATCCATCATATTTTCTCTCTGCAGTGTTGGCATGTTAGATGGCAGCATACTGTACTCATAGACTATATTAAAATAGATACAGAATCCAGTTCTGGAAAGTGATGTCAATGCGGAAGTGCCTGAAACCTGAATTCTCTTGAATGACCAGCAGAGGGTGATTTTACTGGTTGCAAATAGAAGTTTGTTTCTCTAGAAACTATAGCAACTTCTAATGTGAATTTCATCATCAGTAAACATTTTCATACTGTGTTTATGGTCTAGACAGCTAATATTGACGGCTGATAAGTGCAGGTGGGCGTGCAGTATCCTCAAGCTCTGTCAGGCTCCACCCCCTGATCCTCCAAATATAGTTACTTCTGGTTTCAAAAAAAACAAGATGGCGCTGGACTAAATCCCAATCTGTGGGCTTCAATGAAGAGTTTCACAAACCAATGCGCGACGTCGTATGGGTTGACACTTGGTCGTACCTAACTGAATCAATAATTTGATTGTGTGTTAACTACCGTAACAGAGATCTACTTTGCACTGAAATCGTCTTAACATAAATCATCTCATAACTGTAATGTGTATTGTGTATGGAGTAAATTATGGTCTATAAATATACATGGGTAATACATTATTAAATTACAATAAATTGCTTACATACGTGTGCTCTAATTTTTGGGTTCTATGTCTTTACATACATTTTCATCCTCTCTTTGTAGTTACTTGTACAGTAGCTACTGTCTTCATTCTGACTAATCTTGTCAGTTGTGTAACCCACACAAACAGCAGCTCTATCACAGTCAGAAGCGCATTATCAGTTAAGCACAAAGTGTGTTGGGAAAATTGTCTGAATTGTAGACAAGTTCAGACACCTTTTTGTAGCCACACACAGTAATGTACTGTACATAATGCAAGGACCACTCCTTCATACATCCTCACACACAGTAACCAGCACACACCCAAACAGGCTCATTTAGCATAACATGTGAGTTCACTCTGTAGTTATACCAAAGAATGCAGTGCTATGTGGTTGAAATGTGTGCAGTTGTTATTATAATAACGATCCATATGCTTGCTTGTGTGATTAATAGGCCGTTGGGCTGTTTTCTCTCCCTGTCTGCTGGTAAGGAGGTCAGAGTTATACACAGAAGGCTTGTGTATTGTAGCTTGAAGAAAATGTACACAACAATACACAACCTGACCTATGAATCTGAAGAATGACAGGTTTTGTTATGCAACTTTTTGTATAGCTTCCTCGACCACATTGCATCCTCATTATAACTTACAAATTAGTAGATAAGATTGTCATGTGCTTTGTTTAAATAGTAATACAACGTGTGTGTGATTTCTTATGTGTACCTAAACAAACATGCCCATGCATGCATGTACTGTGCAATAGAGCAGCAGCTGAGCATGCATAATGTCCCTCCTGTGGATAGCACTCTGTATTGTTGCCTAAATCATGTTGGCATTAGACGTTGTGCACATAGGGAAAAGTAGGACAAGTAAATATCAGAAAACTGCTGTAACCATTATGGAATCTACATTACTACAAGTGATGATACATTTGTCTTTGATTTAACCATGTTCTGTGCATGTGTCATTGCAGTCAGTCTCCACTTCCTCCCACAATCTAGTAGTTCAGTCATAATATCATGGATATGAACACTGTCATTTGGAGCATTTGGAGCCAGAGTGTGCAAATTTGTCAATCATGACATTTCACCACATTTTTATAGCATCAAATAACTAATTAAAACCAACTTTACTGGAAAAAATAACACTTGAAGAAACATCATAGATAGCTAAGATGAAGGAGGTGGGTTTTATGACCTTATGTATCTAGTCACCGGGGGAGATGAAGACGCTTTGCCTTCACTTTTGTGTAGCTGTCATGTCGTCCATCTTTAAATACAGTCTATGATGGGAAGCAATAAAGCACAAATGATTTCCACTAGATCTTGAACCAGAGAGATGCTACTTTGCCGCTGTGATCACACAGCATTGAGAACTAAACGGCTTGATGGTGTCAGCTTAACAAGAAGAAATAGACGATGGTAACCGAAAGGTTTCCCACAATTACTTCAGACATTTAAGTGCTTCTTAAATGCTAAACTTTGCAAGGATATATCTGTAGACGGTTTTAAAAAACAACACAATAAGCCAAAATCATAAATCTATTATTGGCTGCTTCAGTTGTAATCCACTGTACTGGACCAGTTGATAGACATTAAATTTCAAGACAGAAAAATAGACGAACGCAAATCCACCAAGAGAGAGGTAAAAGTGTGTTAGCTGTTATTGCAGTGATTTTGTTATTTTTAACTTTGTCTGAAAAAGGGCAGAAGTTACCACACCTGCTTTTCCCAGATGTTAAATCACTGATACAACTTCCTCTGATGCAGTGGTGATTTATAGTGACTGGGGGGGATTATAAATATTTAGTAGATACAAATGTCTACATGCTGCAGTAATATTTGTCCCTATCCATTTAATGCTTCTGTTTTTAGCTGTGACATTTGTCCAATATAGTTAGGTTCTTTACTTCCATCCTTTTTTCATATTTACGGTTAATTAGTTTTCAAAATATATTTAATGTATGCTATTGCAGCTGTTTGGACTACATTTCTTAAATTAGCTACAAAAAGGTCCTTGATGATTTTGAAAAGTCATTTGAATATTTTGGAATTATGCTTTAATTACAGCTCAACTTAATAATTTGATTTGAATAGGAGCTAATTCAGTGGCTCTTAGTTTTCCCAAAGGTGAACTATGTCCTCTTTTGTCTTCCATGATTTCTCCAAGGGGCGAACAGCGTAACACTATAGTCAGGGTAATTACTAGAGCAAAGCATGGATGGCCATTAGCGTGCACTGTTCTTCAAACAGTCTGATTCCCAAAGCAGAGCTTGTGATGTTCTGATAGATTTCTGCTGCCATGGGGGTGCTGCGCCTGAATAAAATGCCAGCCATGCAGAATGTTAACGTGATGTCGCCAGGGCAGGCTAAGTCAGGCCACACAAGCTCTGCTGCTTAGTTAGCTGGGAAACAGGAAGAGATACCATCAGGCCTGATGGGAGGTTTAAAAGCTCACTAACAACAAATATAAGGTATTCTTCAGAGCTTTCTTTGTCTTATTTTTAAAACTTTTACAACTAAAATCCAGGAACTTTAGTAACTTAAAGAGATACTGCACACTTAAATGGGCTTTTTGAGCTGTAAACTGTACTGTTCTTTAATAAAATGCATGAATGTACTGATATCACAATTATTACAGAATTTATAAAAAACAGCATTCATGGGTGAGCTGTGAGTGGGGAATCTCTAAAGCTGCTCTCATTTTCAAATTTATGCACCACACTGTCAACCATTCAGAGACGTCCCCCATCCTCTCGCGCCACCGCGCGCGCGCACACACACACACAATGTTGGACCGCTGGCTAAGACAGCCGTCAGTGTGGTTGTGATGTTGGAACGTCTCTGGACTTCTGCGCTCCTCACACATTGCCTATGCCTGCAGTTCAAGCGGCTCAGGACAACAATGGTCTTGGCCGTCAGGAAACTCCAGAGGCATAAGGCCTCTACTTCATACGCCATTTCTATCGCTAAAGTGTGTGTGCTGCTACTGGAATTGTTGCTCATAGCAACCTAGATCATTAACAAGCTAATTGGTATGTGGTATGTGTATGAGAGACACTTCAGCTGAAACTTGGGGGTTGACACTTTAAATTAAATATCAAAACTATCCACTCCTTAAGGCCAAAGAGCTACCACTAAGACCCTGGACTGTAAACACAGGATTTTCTTCCCTAGAAACAGATTCCTATTTATCCAACAATAACAGATGACTAATTGTCATATTCATGTCATGTTCTTATGGAACGTATGAAATGTTTTTTCAGTTTATTAGAAGATCTAATCTATTAAAGAGAACTTGGTTCTCTCAGGGGCATCTCGGATCACATCCACATTATTGCAGAGAGGAAGGAGTGAAAGAGTGAAGGGGGTGGAACAATGTCATCTCTCAGGAGCAAGGTCAGATTTCCCAGGTGTTTTCAGGTAGTCACCAAGGACCATGGGAACCAGCAATGGTGCTTTGTCATCAATGAGCAGAGCTGTCTGCCACTTCTGATGTTGTTTGTGCAGAGAAGGTTAAAAAATAAAGGTAAAGCTACAGAAAAGTCAAACAGTATTTGCTTTTTATTTCATTTTAGGGTAATTAGCTTAATGTTGAGAGATGTGTGTAGCCAATTATTATTTTGATGGTGCCCATTTTATCTGATGTAGGAGGACCTTAAAGGGATAGTTCCCCCCGAAAAAGGAAAATTCACTAATTATCTAACACCACTATGCCGATGGAGTGTTTGAGTTGCCAAATCACTTTTGGAGTCTCTGGGGTAAACAGTGTTGCAGCCAAATCCAATCCAATAAAATACTGGCCGAGTCTGAATGCAGAAGACAGTGTGCATATAGACTATTGAAGTAACTGGTGATCAATTTTTCAAACGTAAAACAACAGCAGATACCATACTGCCCCTGTGGTGTCATCCAAGTGTCCGGCAGCCCCGACATTCAAATTCGACTGGAAACGGCTTAATTTATACCGTGTTTTATGCCTTAATATCCTTCCATGGAGCCGCGTTCACGTTCGCACACACACCCTGGAAACACTCACACACACACACGCTGCACACAAGGTCTCGCCCAAGGGCACGCCGGGGTGGGGGTTACCATCTGCTAGCATCGCCACTTCCAGTTGCGGACTTTTAGACTTAAAATTTAATTTTTTGGTGAACAACCCTTAATAAAGTTTATTCTCACACTTCTGAAATGTTCTTCATAAGTCATGTCCAAATATGAGGGGGGATAGAATCAGCATTCCCCTTGACTCTTTTCACTTCTCTGTACAACTGATCGCTCATGCCATAGAACCATGTCCATAAATTAAGTAATAGAACTTTATACCATCATGATTCCCAAGTTCAGTTTGTCCCAGGTCTGAATAATGAAATGTGGGGAAGCAGTATGTTTTATTTATGATTAGAACTTCCATATTAAATACGTGAAGAACTTAAGATTTAGTGAACTAAACCACAGTGAGGATGAGATCAGATATAAACAGCTCGGACAGGCTGTCTTACCTGTATCACATCAGCTGGTCGAGGAGATAATAATCTGATACTTCTGGCATGTACAACACTGGTGCATTCAAGGTGACTGAGAGTCTATCTTGACACTAGTGCGTATAATGCACACATACAGATGATTCTAGGATATTTAGGCAGCAGCTTATAAATATGGATTAGTCTTTGTTTTTCTTGATTCAAATTCAGCTTTACTTTTTACTTCTATATTACACGTTAGATCGTACAGGGCAGCGAAATTTCGTACTCTACAGATCAGGGCGCAGGTCATAGTTAACAACAACATAAAACACATAATCCATGTAATGTAAAACACAAGTTAGTTTTCTTTTTTATTCTTTAAACCTCTTGTTTAAAGACAAACTAAATCCTCACATTGGAGGAGCTGGAACCAGTATAGGTTACATATTTCTCCATTGATTAATCAAATGCCAACCAAATGATCAAGTAAAAACATGTCATACATCTTTGTTGTTCATACTCGTATTGCCCTTTTTTTTGCCTTCCATTACCTTGCCACATGCATGCAAGACACTTGATTACACTTACAGTTGACCCACATCTAAGGAGTACATTGACTGAAAAAAGGGATTTGTGCAATTTTGTCTAGATTTGACTCGCTGCTAGCTAACTAACTACTTATTATCTTTTTAAAATATGCGCATATTCTCTGACCTTTCACTTAAAGAGTTCACTGACGTTAGCTGATAAAGTCCGAAATTACTTTTCAATACAGAGACATCATTCTATTAACATTGTGAACGTGTGTGTCAGCAGCTCATTTGAAGTCAGCCGAAGCAGATGCTGCTCAAGTTCTCTTGCGTTTGTTGTCTTTTAAATGAGAAATAGTTGTCTTTGCTTCATAAAAAAGGTCAACAGGTTCTTTTCTGAGTCACCGCAAAAGAGAAAATGGATTTTCAGTCGCTTACTTTGAGAAAGATGTACTGTAGCGGAGTCTGCCTCCAAATCCTCTCGGGTATGGCCCAAGTGTTCGCATCTGTCTATCTTTTTCTGCTGATGTGGCCGGTTTAATATTTGCCACAGTACAAAAGTGCAGGACAGAGGAGAACAGTAATTAATTGTCCTGCATGTGAAGTTATTAAAAGTAAATCCTTGATAATTAGCAAAGTGTATGAGGGAATACTCTTTGAAGAGTTCAGCAGCCAGTTCAAAACATGTGCTCAAAAATGGATTAGCTTTTGAAAAGTTAACTTCACTTATAAAGTCTCTGAAGATCTTCTGGAAAACGTGTGTGTGTGTGTGTGTGTGTGTGTGTCAGTCAGTGTATGTCCGTGTGAGAATAATAATAGTATCTATATAATAATGTAATATAATCATGTTTGTGTGTTTGCCCAGTGGGAGCTGCTGTGGTCACTCATCCTCCTTCTCACGTTCTGTCTGCTGCTGGTCTGGTGCTACTTTTGGTGGGAGGCACATAATGACTACAATGAATTCAACTGGTGAGTACACAACCAAACTGACTGCTTGTGTGTGTGTGTGTTGTCATGTCTAAACTAGCACCAGACGCCTGTCACCGTATTGGTTTGGCTGTAAATAGATTTTATCTGTGCCTGTCTGTTTATTCATTTCCTAAATCACGAGCTTAATCTGTCTACTGCCTTAATCTGAGCAGAGACCCAGGACTTCACAGATTACACCATTATGTAACAGAGGTATTGCTCAAAAAACATTTCCTATACTGTCAGCCCTGTACAACATGTACAAAAAACTACTTGATGTGACTGACATATACTGTAAGATACCATGTGTAAGCGTTATTTCAAATGCAAGTAAAATGTATCTATTTTTTAAATCATGCATACGATTTTTGTCAAAGCACTAATTCACCTAAATTGAGACTAGTTATTAGGACTGGGTGTTACAATACCTGTGGATCAACACTAATTGACTGGGGATATTCTGATGAAAAGCACCAGAGGATGTTATTTGGAACTCATCTTCATTTGTGTTTCTCAGTGTGTTTCTGCTTTTTGCTCACAAGACAGCCACTCCTGAGGCAGGCCCAAAGCAGGCTGATCAGACCCCCGGGCTCTACTGTTTATGGTCTCTAATGGCTGTCAGTTATTATCAGTGGGGGAGCTAGGATTTTTCTAAATCTGGGCCATAATTTACACAAAGGGGCCAATTCTACATCCAACATCCATGTACAATTCCTGTAAATTGCAACTAAATTGCACATATGAGTCAGTCTTTGTTGTGTAGGGAGGTGGTATCTTTAACTGTGTGAAATCTGTTGCAGCTTGACTGACTTTAAGGCAACTGTTGGGCTCTGCCATTCTTATTTATAATTGGTAACTGAAAATTGGAAATAGGACAGGCAGTCATCCGCTACGTCAGTCTCAAGGGCTCATCACCCGAGGAGGTCCAAGAGGACACGAGGGTAACACGAAGGAAGGGTGCCCCTTCTTACAGCATGGAGAAGAAGAGATGACACTCATTCTGGAAGACTAATCAATACCCAGTAGGGTGATGACAAGGATCCTTATACTCCACGACTGGACTAAATGTAGGGGGCGACTATATTGAAAAAAATAACAGTGCAAATTTCCCTAAAATTTACTTCATTAGGCCACAAACGTATATCTATCGTCCCTTGTGAATACATCGTTCTATAGGCTAGGCTACAGTACAAATAGCTACTGTGTCCCTTTAATGTAACATACACTGGTCGTCTTTCTTGCCAATTTCCTTATTTCCCTTCCCCCTCCCCTGCTGCTGACAGGCACCTCTACAATGTCACCTTTTTTATCATCACCTTCCCTTCCATTACCTCTTTTAATCTTCCTTACCCAATGTCATTTGTTTCTGTGGTATCCCAGTTCCCTTTTGTCCTCCCTTATTTCCCACCCATTTTACGTTTTAATAGACATCCTTTGCTGTCTGTATTCTCCATCCTCTTTTTTTCAGTTCCCCGAACATTCACCCCAGTCCACCTTATCAGCAGTCTCACCACCAGTGTGTTTTCTTGTTATCTTTGGATATCATTGTTGGTGGGCAGACATTAACCATTCATTTTTAATAGGAAGTGTACACATTTCCTGCTCTTCCTGCGTTTTGTGTGGATTCCACAGATAATCACAGAGATGACGTCCCTGCCCTCTATGTTCTCGTGATTCAGTAGCCTTGTGTCCTGGTCCATCTGCAGTATACATGTATTCACAAAGGCCTAAGATCATCAGTGCTAAGTGACCCTGCTGCAGATCCGGGCCTCTCAAACCACTGATAAGGCTTTTGGATGTAATTAGTGCTACAGGCCACCACACACACTTACACACACACTCACACACACATACACACAAACAATATCTTTGTTCTGCGGCTGTAAACCTTTTGATATGCCCAGTGTCAGTCTTTTGAGAATTACAGCTCGGAGTGACATGGGTGTTTACTTATACTAGAGTTGTAACTGTGGGAAATCTTCATGTCAAAATTATAGTGACCAAAATGATCATGGTTATCTGTATTCATGTGGTTAAATGTAAAAAAAAAACATAGACTAAACATACACTAAAATTATTTTTAATATTATTTCACTCATGTTTTCTCTCCCTCTCTTACACAAACACACACACAAAATGTAATGTCCCATGTAGGGCTGCACGATATATCAATAATGTATCTTCATCGCCATATCAACATGCGCGATTTACGTATCGCAAAAGACGACTTGAAATGCAATGAGTGGTGTGCCATGGATTCACACTGTGCATGTCAATATATTTGGCCAATCAGATGGAGCCCTACTGCCCTAGATAATAAATAAATTATTTATGATAGTCCTAGAAAATGAAAGAAAAGTAATAGCGCGCACACACACACTGACTCCGCTGCTCTCTCTCTCTCTCTCTATCTCTTTTTTTAACTTGTTGGTTAAGTGACTAAACATTATTGTGTGCGATAGGTGAATAGTCTGCTAACACAATGCAAATTGCAGCACAGGGATATGTAGGGTCATTCAGAAGCCCCCACATCAGACTTTGAGCTTTCTTTCCACGTGTTCTGCAGATAAGGTCTTTGATCAAGTTTCCCCAGCACTCTTATATCATTAAAATATGGCCGCACTGATGACTTTATCGTCTTAGGAGTCAGAAGGCTGAAAAAACTCCAAGCGCTGGCACTGCCTTCCACCATGATTACACTGATGTAAAACAAGTTACACCTGTAAGAGTGTTGCTAACTTTGATTGATACTGGGCATCTACTTTTTCAAAGAGGACTAATGAGATATGTTTTCACTAGTAATAGCAACGGTAATACTAACATTACAGTTTCATGGGTATGTATTTGTGTATGTCTTGCTGCATGCTGTGAAGTCTGGATATTTTTGTTGTCTGTGTCCTACTCTTACATTCCTCCTCAAGACAGAAACCAGCTATTAATAATTTGCCACCCTTCCATTAATTTTAGCAATCACATAATCTATTTGGTCTGTATGCTCCGTGTAGCCCAGTTATGTCTGCGGTTTGAGGCTGCTGTCTGTTATGTTTGTGTTAGTTTTATTGCAACAATAAAGCATTAATCTCAAGGTTACTTGATCGTCTGCCTGTATATCAGAGACCTTTGAAACACAGCAGCCTACAATACTAAAGAGCATGGGTCCTCATTTTTTTCAATGTGCTTAACTTTATATAATTTCTATATAATTTCAAGTCAATTTATAAGGCATAGTTTATATTTGAGGGATTAAAGGTGACAGATAATCATTTTAAATTCAAACCGCAGCCTTCACATCAGTTAGTTGTGATAAAATGCAGGTGAGTGTTCAGATGAAGAGAAACATTATTCCCTCTCTTGTTCCTGCAGGTTCCTCTACAACCGCTCTGGGGAGTGGAGTGATGGCACTGTTCCCATCCTGGCAACTACCGCTGCTGGCTTCACCTACATTGCATTTTTAATGGTCTGTCCCACATCAAATACACACAAATGCGGAGGTGCTACAGGCTGCGCTCATGATTAATGTGTTGCCATACAAGCATAGTCACATGTTGATGCTGAGCAAGTGGAAATCTGTGAGACAGAACTTGTTTTTGAAAGTTGTACTCTTATCTGTCTTTTTTTTTTTCCCCTATCTAATTTCAGATTTTAGCACTTTGCCACGTTGCACTTGGACAACAGTTAAATTTGCACTGGCTCCATAAGGTAATGTGCCAAGTGTGAGAGCAACTGTGTTTGTGTGAGTGTTGGTGTGGAAAACTTGGAGGTAGAAAGGAGGTCAGCAAGATTTATAGATGTATGTTTCTCTCTCGCTCTCTCTCTCTCTCTGTGTGTGTATGTTAGACTGTATAAAGATGGACAATGAGTCTCCACTTTCTCCCACTTCCCAAAAATGAAGCCCAAATCGTCAAAGCTATGCCCCCCAAACGCATGAACTGCTAAAAGCTGACTGTGACTCGCTCGCTAATTTCTGACTGTCTTCTTTGCCTCAGCCGTGTCTCTATAGCTTGTGAAGACTCTGGTTATGCACAGTGAGAGCACGGACAGGGTGCGCGCAGGCTGACAGGTCGGTTAGTGACAGACAGGTACACCTACCAATTATTTCATTCAGTCCAAGTGAAATGATTGGTTGTCTTTATTACAATCCTACAAGGGCAACAGATAAAAAGTGCTACAGAAACGATTTACCAATGGTACCATAAAAATGAGCACTTGAACATCAGAACTTATGTAAGAACTACTTAAAAAGACAGAAGCCATCTTTGATAAACATTTTCTTAACCTATACTTTGACTATTACTGCAGCCAGCCACCAGGATGGAGATGCTTTGGCTTCACTTTTGGGGAGCTGTCATTTTGTCCCCCTAATATAGTCTGTGATGTGTGTGTGTGTGTACATATTCTGTGTGTGTATCCTCTTATCTGTTTGCTGTTTGGTGATTGCACGCTCAGCTGAACTTGTCCTGAACCAGCTTGTGAAAGCCCTGCGTAAATGACCTGCTTGAGAACGTTATCTGCAAAACAAACACAAGAACCAAACAGTGTTGGAGGTGTGACAGGCCTGGGAGCTATTCAGGGTTAATCTGTTTTTTGTCTTTGTGCATCTGTCTGTGAGAATGTATAAGTACTGTATGTAGTCAAAGTTCTCCCTTTCTGCTCACACAGGTTGGAGTGTCTGTTGCTCTGCTCACCACCGTCGCTGGGGTGATATCTATCAATCAAACATGGGGGCAAGAGTGGGACATCATCCCCATCTCCCTGCAGGTCAGCACACTAAAACACAGGAAAGCCCCAAAGACACTTTATATACCTTGACATCACTTTTTTTTCGGGGGGGGTGACGGTTCCAGTATGGACTCACACCAATGATCTTGTGGTTATGTGGCATTTTCTGTATCCATTCAGCCACAAGGGGCTCTGAGTTTGAGTTTCAGTTCTAAAGTCTTGTCATGCATTGGGGAAGGAAGTCTGTTATTCACAGTATACACAACAACTTAGACTTTAACTCTTTTTTGTTTCAAAGAACAATTAAGCTATGACCACCTTAACCAGTGTGAAGAAGAATAATCTATCTTTTCCATATGAAACTAGAAGAGAGAGCAAACCTTCAACAAAGAATTATCCTTAAATTCAGTCAACCTGCACCAAATTTCACACACTAGAATAGAATAGAAATCAGTCCCCTAACACAAAAGATTCTTTCATCTTGCTAACTAACAGACGGGGGTGGAAACAAAATCTCCTTGGTGGAGGTAACAAAGTGTAATATCTGCATTTTGTCTGGTAATATTAAGTTCCTTAATAATATCCAAGGAAGTGCATAATCAGGGTGTCTCTGTGAGGAGTGAGTGTTTGAAGTGGACAGATCACGCTACTGATGCCATTTAATCGGCCTTCAATTGTATCTATTATTTCATATTTTGAGTAGTGTAACCGATGTGTTAACTCCAGATAATCTTTGTCATTCCATGCCTCTCTGACTTCTTTCTTTATATCTCTTTTGTTGTCTCTCTTAAATTCAAATTCTCTTTGCCCTATCTCTATCTCTTTTTGTCCCTTTCTGTTGATCTATTGTCTCTTATTATTCCTCCCTGTTCTGGCGCACGTCTCTGACCAGGCGACAGGTCCGTTCCTGCACATAGGGGCTCTTGCTGCTGTCACAGCACTGTCTTGGATTGTGGCTGGACAGGTCGCCCGTGCAGAGAAAACAAGTATGTGTACTTTCGCAACACAGAATACGAGACACTGTTGCATGATGTAACATTGTGACGCACACACAACACACACAGAGGCACAGGAAGAGTGGTGAATGATTAACACTTTGTGGACGGAGGCCAGGACCTCTACCCAGGGTGTCGGAGATAACAAACATTCTTTCAGTCTCATGTGATGTTTTCCCGCCCGGACACCTTGGATTGTTTTCTCCTCAGGTGCAGGACTCTCTCTGGGGATTAGCAGCACTGAACGTGTATTCTAACTCACACTGCTGTAGAATAGAACAGGTGTGAATACATTTGAAGTTAATTGTCATTTATGTACCAGGCTTATTGTATTCCGTAAAAATGATCGCCAGATATCTAAGGTATTTATTGTAAATGATGTTGGTCATGTACATTGTTTTTCAAAACTAAAACTAAGCTCAATTGGGAGCTCGGACAGCTCACATGGAGCATCGCATTTCCGGCAGACTCGCCACCATTTTTGAATTAAGTTTAAGGAACGAACACGGACGATGTCTTTCTTTTCCTTCATTTTTTACAGGATTTGTAAATAATCACAGCAGAAACCGGAAGACACGCAACACAGGCCTAAAAACTCTACCGCCACTAGTGTTTCGGGGGGTGTAATACCAGCAAGACTCACATACCTATGCACAACTATGAATGCTCTGCCCTTTGCGTAGGCTACCTGCGTAGCACGCAGAAGCATGAATTGGGCTTTACCATCCTATATCAATAAAGATGAAATGCCCAAATATAAGAAGACTCCTAATCTGTTTTGGAATATGAACGTGTTTGAAGAACACTCACCAACTAGAAATATACACCCACAGGACAGTGACCGAGGACAACTTATTCAGGCATTTGCATTCACACATAGTACTCGTCTAGAAAAGTTCAGGATTGTAAGTGCATTCCTGGACGCACCTTTAGTTAATATTAAGATACATTTTATTGATGATTTTACCTCCAGTGGGTTATATATAACTTTCTGGACAAGGCAGTTTCTGCCTTGTACTGTGAGAAACAAGGGTCTTTTGCTTTTGGAGATGTAGATGAGGTGGAAAGGTTTTGGCCTGATTCCTCCCACTGTAGCATCTCTGCTGTAATGCAGAATGGAGTCTGAAAACCAAGGAGTGTGTGTGGACTGTGAATCTCCTGTGTGTAACAAGAGTTGTCTCCTCAACCCCACCCCACAGCTGACCTTGAAACAAATACATTCCTGTTTGTGTGCGTGCGTGCGTGCGTGCGTGCGTGCGTGCGCACAAAGGGAGCACGCACACACACAAAGTGAGTCATTTGTAGCCTTCATCGCTTACTTACACTGATGTGGATGCAGGGAAGGAAGTGTATTGTGTGTCCTTGGCCTCTGATGTCAATGTCACTGGCTTCTTAGTGCAGCTATAGACAGTTGTGAACATTACCTATATTCACAGCCACTGCTTCCATCATACATCTGTTTGAAAACTGAATAAGAGTCCTAGATGTTGCATCAATTTTCTCTTTGTTAAAATGTTTCTCATCATTTTCCAATGATTCTCAGAGGTATGGCTTTATTTATTTATGTCTCAGAATATGAGCTGTATTTTTTACTGGTCACACAGGTGAAGATGATAACTGTTATCGGTCCTAGACTAAATATTACCAAGGCAGTTATTTGGCAAGATAATGTCATATTTTAGTATATTTATGTACTTGTGCAGTGCACATGCTAAACCTGCCTGGTTGTAATGGGCTTTTTGTTTGGCCTGTGGTGATGCTGGTTGCGTTTTTCTTTCTGAAACTGTAAAAGTGACCTGCAGTATTTGAAGACCAGCTGTGGGGCTCAGTCCACAGAACCCTCAAGCTACGCCACCACTTCACAAAGAGCTGTTCATCTGTTTACTTAAAGTTCTGTGACGTTCGACTCGGTATGCAGAACCCTGAACTGGAGAATTGGTTGATGTTGTAACAACCTCAATTACATTGAGAAGGACCAGCCACTGCTGCTCCAGAGCACTGGCTGCCTGTTTATTCAAAGTTAATTATATTGAAAGTATTGTGAACTATTGGGCTCCTGACAATATACATGCCAAGTGTAAAGCCAATAAGGTGAACGTTTCTAAAGATATGTGCTCCACATACAGACAGACGGAGAGAGATCTCTGTAATTATTAGGTGGATAAAAGCAAAAAAGAGACAGTACAAATTTGTATGTGATATATTTGTAACATTTTAAAAAATTGTTTGACATATTTTAAACCTACTTTTTTGATTTCTTGTTGGGAGTTACATCAGAGAATTTATGCCACGTGCATGTCTAGCTTTATAAGATGGGGTTGGGACTGGGTGGAGAGGTGAAACAAAGGTAACAGAATCTGGTCCATAACTCTCTGTAAATAAATGAGATATGACATTTTAATTAGTGATATTCTGAGGTGTTAGTGGGCAGATTTTTGATAGAGCCATGCTAGCTGTTCCCCCTGTTTCCAGTCTTTATGCTAGGCTATGCTAATATTTAATATACCGACACAGTGACAGTTGCATCAATCTTCTCATCTAAATCTCAGCAAAACAAGCTAATTGGATCTATACTTTCAACTTCTGCAATCGTATCTGGATATCAGATCAAACTATATTGTCATATGTATGTGCCCCAGTGTTCCAGGTGGTCGTCATGCTGCTGTATCTCAGTTTGTTACTGGGACTCTATGTGATGCCCATCTACATCACCTCCCCCTGCATCATGGAACACGCCTCTCTCAAACCCCGTCCTGACGTTATTGGTCTTCGGGGAGCCCCCATGGTAAGTCAGCTGACCTCTCTCATGCAATCAGGAGGTGGGAAACAGGCAAAGTAAATTGTATTACATATGCTCTTTCATTACCATACACTTTCAGCTATGTGATACTGGCTTCAGAGGGAATCAAACCCAAACCTTGGTGCCATTGATGACACTGAGGCTCTGTGAAATGGAGCCTCTAGCACCACTTGATTCTGATCTGGAGATAGCAGAGGAAAAACTCTGCTGCCTTTTATAGATATTTGTCCACCTCGTTTTTCATTAACTTTTCTTCTCTGCTCTTCCCAGAGCTATTCTAGTCTGTTAATGACCTCATGGTCCTGCAACTGAAAATAGTCCACAAACATTGGCCGGTCAGAGCTTGGAGCTTTCAACTGCCGGATGCATGGCAAGAATATATTACCAGCTGTATTCTGTGTATTTCTGGAAAATACACAGAATACAGAAGACATGCAGAGATCTCTCACTGATCCAATTTTAGACTCCAGATTACAGTTTTTAACAGGCTTCTGGTTAAGTTTGCTTTAGAAGGAGGATTTATTATGGTTTATGCAGACCTCATTTTAATTTTTCATATTTTGTTTATGTGCTTAGTTTAATGTAAACGCTTCTAAACCACTCCTAAAGAAGTATTAATGTACCTGGTAAATTAAACTTCTGAGTATTATACAACACTTGGAAGAAAAGGGAAGGTGGATTTTTGCTCCGAAACGCTCCTTGCTTTTTGTGGTATTTGCATAAAGCGATCGATCGTCACAGTGGAATCTAAACTTAGGAGTAGATCTGCGAGGCTGTAAGACTCTCACTGGAAAACTGAAAAAAAATCACATGACTTGACTCAGTTTCCCAGAAGGAATCTGTATTGATTATGGCATCATTCCCAGATATTAGCTTTACTCATGGGGTTTTCATGGGAAGATACATTTTTTGTAAGTGTTTAACCTATTGACTCTGTATTGAGCTAAACCTTGACTTGAAGAGAAAAAGATGACTGCCCGTTTTCATTTTCCACCATTTCTCTGTGTTCAGTGGAAGGAGTCCATGTTCATATACGTCATAATGTTTATGGTTTTCTTTTTACTTTGTAGATCTGTTTTGTGTTTTTCTCACATTTTGTTCATCAGTAGTAGGACTTCTAGGAAAGTCATCTATTAGGTCATTGTTACAGGAATAGGTTGTGTAATTGTGTGTTAGTTTTTACTGTGTGTGTGTGTGTGTGTGTGTGTGTGTGTGTGTGTGTGTGTGTGTGTGTGTGTGTGTGTGTGTGTGTGTGTGTGTGTGTGTGTGTGTGTGTGTGTGTGTGTGTGTGTGTGTGTGTGTGTTTCCAGCTGGCTCCAGAGAACACACTGTGGTCCTTCCAGCGAGCTTTGCAGATGAACGTCACTGGGTTGGAAGCTGATGTGGCTATCAGGTGTGCATACACACTCAAACTTGATCAATACAGCCATATGACAAAGCTTAAAAAATTAAGTATTATTTTTTTCTTCGTCTAGATTATGCCTCACTGATTTATTTCAATGACATCAGAATTCTGGTTTCCCTAAAACACATGCATACCAGTATTAAGCATTACGTACTATCAACCACAACACAATTTGTTGCTTTTGTTAACTGTCTACTCTGTCAATATAATGGAATGAGGTGGATTATGATTTCTGTCAGAAAAGACAAGTAATGGCTACGTGCTCTTTAGAAATGATGTGTCATCAAAGAGAAATGAATGAAGTAGTAATATTTCAAAATGTGACAAGAGTAACTGGACACACACTCAGGTTATTAACTGCTGAAGTCAGTCGATGGAGGCATTACATCACCAACATAATGGGAGGTGACAGGCTAAGCCCAGCGGGGCACACTTGGAGGAGGAGAGGGAGGTTGGAGAGTGGATACTATAGTGGTGTATGATGGATAGCGGCTAAACTTGTCATCTCATGCATGTGAAGTGATGGAGGAGGAGTTGTTGTGTAGGAGTAGGGGGGGGTTTGCTTTGTTGGCCCAGCTAGGGTGAGTGTTTGTTGGCCTGTATTTACCACTGCAGTGTGTTTCCGGTAAATGTCAGTACACTCTTACATGTTACCCAGCTGCAGACTGTGTGTGTGTGTGTGTTCGCCCGCCCGCCCGCCCGCCTCACTGTCGCTCTGGTTGTCATCAAGTCTAATTACTCAGAAGCTCACCTGTCAGCAATCTGCACCAATCACACAACCCTATATGGGACATAGTCAAAGCGCACAAACACACACACACATTCAAACTATGCCAAAACATTGTTTTGTTTTTTTCTCATGACTATATCACGTTTTCTTGCAGTATATAAAGCTATTGAGAGGCAACACATATTGTAAGGTTATGCAATGAGTATTATGAGATATAGCAAAAGTATTTCTCATAAAACGCTGTGATCCTTATTGGGCACCGTTATGTCAGGAGTTAACAGTTAACACACTCATATTGATAGAGAATTTTTTTTCTCTTCAGCTAAGTTTATAATGTCAGATATTAAAACAATCAGATGCCATTGTTGTCACTTTTTTTTGTCAGAATAACATCCTGATGATCATTTGGTATTCAAATATCCAGCAGCTTCATTTTCCAAAAAGTTTCATCCCAAAACGTTTGTCTCCTCTGCTCTCCTTTCAGTTTTTCTCGTTTGACATGATTTCATATTTTTGGTAATATATAATAATTGGGAGACAAGCACTGCTGCCTGTAAATAAACATTTATTATCCTTATTGTGACAAAGAAATGATGTATGTACCTAGAATTAAGGCACATGAATAAGAACATTAATGATGATAATTATAATAATAATACATTTTATTTATGGGCACCTTTCATGACACTCATGGACACCTTACATGTACAAATAATACAAATAAAAACAGACCAAACATAAATACAAAAAATATTGAACAACAGACTAATAAAAGAACAAGTAAATACAACAAATTAAACTGAGTACGCCAATCAGAAGAGGTGAGTTTTTAAACAGGATTTGAAGGTGGGGAGAGAGTCAGATTCACTGATGGCTTGTGGGAGAGAGTTCCAGAGTCAGGGGGCTGCAAGGCTGAAGGCCCTTGACCCCATGGAAGACAGCCGGGCAGGAGGTGTGTTGAGGAGCATGGAGGAGGAAGAGCAGAGAGTACGGGTGGGTGTGTAGTTGTGCAGGAGGTCAGAGAGGTAAGGAGGTGCCATGTTGTGGAGAGCCTTGAAAGTGAGGAGGAGAATCTTGAAGTCGATGCAGTATTTGATAGGGAGCCAGTGCTGTTGGAGGACAGGAGTGATGTGTTCGCTGAATGGGGTCCTGGTGATGATCCGGGCAGCTGCGTTTTGGACCAGTTGGAGTTTACGGAGGAGTTTGAGTGGGAGACCGGAGAGGAGAGAGTTGCAATAATCGATACGGGAGGTGACAAGTGCGTTGACAAGTATAGCTGTGCTGGTAGGTGAGAGAGACGGACAGAGTCGGTTGATATTGCGTAGGTGGAAATATGCAGACCTAGTGATGTTATTAATGTGAGATTCGAAAGATCGAGTGCTGTCAAGGACGACACCCAGACTCTTGACTTGGGGAGATGGAGAAACTGTGGAGTTGTCAACTGTAAGTGAAGAACTGTTACATTTGGCCAGAGTGGACTTGGTGCCAACAAGGAGAAGTTTTATTGCAGTTAAGTTTGAGGACATTTTGAGTGAATCAGGATTTGATTTTTATGAGGCAGTCAGAGAGGGAAGATGGTGGGAGGGCAATGTTGGGCTTGGTGAAAAGATAGAGCTGGGTGTCGTCCGCATAGCAGACATAAGTCTATTATTCATCAGTTCTATATACAATCTCCTCTTTCTTGCCTTTTTTTTACCTTCCTTTCCAACTCCAACCTGTCTCTGATCACTAGTGTGGACGGAGTGCCTTTTCTGATGCACGACCGCACGCTGCGGAGGACCACAGACATAGAGAAGGTTTTCCCAGAGAGGCAGATGGATGAAGCCGCACTCTTTAACTGGACAGATCTGCAGCAGCTCAATGCCGGACAGTGGTTCCTTAAGGTAGTTCTGGGTTGCTAAAGTCAACTGAATTATTTTATGGGTTATTTTAAAGCCATTTCAGCTTTTCACACAGCGTGACGTGCAATATAAGTCATAGGCCATTGAATCATGTTTGTCTAATTGATCTGCCATGACGGTTTCATCTAAACGCTGAGATCCATTTATGTTACAGAGATTCCCAGGGTCAAAGCATGCGTCAGAAAAATTATTTGTTTTAACCTGATGTGCCAGACTAGTGCTCCAGACAGGATGAGACAGACAAACAAGCAATGAAAAGTGTGTATAAATTAGGGATGTCACAGTGTCGAAATTTTCCCACGGGGCAATAAACTTGTGACAACAGCTGTGTTATCGGTCACACTGGACATTTAACAAGAAGACCGTCTAGTGATGTGGGCGCTGAAGCACAAAAATAAACTACATAAGTTTATGTCTATGAAAAAAATTTAACGACGTTGTGGCCGCTGGGCAAGTAATGAAATGGGTTTGTGCCTGAACACCATGTAACCAAGTGTAACACCGGTAACAACGGTAACAACCACTACCAAGGCAACCCGAGTGTACATACAGCCTGTCCTGTAGTGTGTTACAGGCTGCATTTTTCTATCCGAACCCGTCGGAGCCCGAGAGAAACTAATCGAGCCCGGGCCAAAACATTATTTTTTTTGTGTCCAAACCGAACTCAATCCCGATACAGTTAATATAACCTGCTCAGAGTATTTTTCACTTTATCCTTCACATGGTTATTAGTTGTTTTTCCTGATTACAGACATGTGCAGTGTAGAAAATGAACACAACCAACCTGACCAACCAGACTGGAACTCGCAAGTCATTTAAAAGTTAATGTCTTAACCGATGTCAAGTATCCACGCTCTACCTGCTACCCACAATTATTCTTACCAGCCTGCATCCATATGATTTACCATCTACAGGAAATGAAATGTGGAAATGAAACGGTGACATGACATTATCCATTATTCCTACTTACCCATTGCCTGCTCCTGCACCCTTAACTTCTTACTTAACTGCTTCTTTGTGGACTCTGTAATCCTTCATTAGTCAAGAGTTTGTACTCCTCTTGTCATCTTGCTTCCAAGCTACTGTGGTAAATAATCTCTGTAAAATCTGTTGTTGTTTGTTTGATATTTTCTTCTGAAACTGAAAATGAGATCGGACTGCTGCACAGACACACTTTGCTGCTCTGCCTCTGCTGTGTCAGTATTCGTTTGAATCTACATTATGTTCTCCTTTCAGTCTATTTACACTGCACATGCATACATTGTTGCTGGATATGTATTCCACAAAATACCATTATTACTTCTGTACAGTCACTGTCATTGTCAGTCTGATTTATCTGCCAGAACATGCCACATAATATGTCCTGATTGATTATTAAAAGTGTCATCAAAATGACATGATGAGGTGAAGCACATCATGGATGACCTAAAAAAGAAGCTTGTACGCTTTGACAAGGAGTGAGGGAGCGCTGAAGCGAGAAAGAATGTGAAGGAAATAAGGAAAAATAATCCTCTATTTTTTATTTCCTGTAGGCGTTGTCCAAACAGTCTACATCACATTAAAATAAATGCATTTATTCAAAGGAACAATTAGGATTATGAATGCATATATATTTCTCTTCAGGTTTCCAAAAACACAGTTGAATTTTTAGCAGTTGAAGCGTTGTTATGTTGTTTTGATCATATTTTAAACAGTAAAACTCCCTTATATGAGGTCCTGTGTTTTAGGATGACCCCTTCTGGACGGTGCACATGCTGTCCCCGCATGAGAAGACTCTGATTGCCAACCAGAGTGTGTGCAGCCTGGAGAAGCTTCTAAAGCTGTCCTCCTACCATAACAGCACAGTGGTTTTCAGGCTCAGGAGACCACCTCTGGAACACCCCTTGTACCACAGCTGGATCAACGACACACTGCATGCTGTGCAGCAGTCTGGGGTTCCTCAGAACCTGGTAGGTGTAGAGGAACCCAATCCATGGGCCAAGCACCCACAGAAGAATGTCTGGCTATTCATTCTGAACATATTTAATGTGATAGGATGATTGGAAATGTCAAATATTCCAAACTATAAATGTATTGATTATCTTTAACCACAGTTTTAATGCATGTATATGTTGAATATGTCACAAACATCTTTATAAACACTACCTATACCTGTTTCAAAGTAAACGCACTCAATGTTTCTGAGACTGAATCCATTCATTTGTCAAGGACTGGAGGATGCACAGCTTCATACCATAGATGCCTGGCATTTATTTAAGCACATAGACTTCTTTTATTAGTAGAAATGCAGTCGTCATGCCAGAAACCTCATGTAGCACCTCCGCAGCAGACACTCCCTGTGTGAACAACAGACGCCCGTAGCGCAGCTTCATTCGCTGCACATGTGACAAGTATGGCTGAGGCGTTAGAGACAGGTGTAACAGAGGGTTGTGTGTCCTGTGCTGTCTGCAGGTGATGTGGACTCCAGATGAGCACAGAGCTCAGGTGAGAGAGCTGGCTCCTGGTCTGATCCAGACTTCAGTGGAGAAACAGAGTCCTCAAAGTCTCAATCAGTCGGGCATCAGCAGGCTGCTGCTCAGATACAACCAGGCCAGCACACGGGAAATCAGGTGGGGAACACACATGTGATGGCAATTTAACACTTGTATTATGTTTTAAAACCAATGTGTTTAGATGTGTGTGTGATTGGTTTCAGTGACTTCTCTGAGAGCTACATCAACCTCACCCTCTACACTGTCAACGAGCCCTGGCTGTTCTCTGTGCTCTGGTGCAGCGGGGTGTCATCGGTTTCTTCAGAGGCTCCGCACATCCTCAAAAGGGTGCTTTACCCCATCGGGCGCATGGTAATTATGATAAAATACACTTTTATATGAAACCTTTTATTTTAAAATCCTTCAAAGTCTTCTTCCCTACATATGAGTCTGGACTGTAGACTCTATAAAATAGTTCTGAATAAACATGGATGTAAACTGCGACTTGATTGATTGGCAGTAATTTTAGATTAATCCAGATTTTTTTTTTAGATTCTCTGTTACCTCCGCCACGGAGGTTGTGTTTTCACCCCTTTCCGTTTGTTTCTTGGTTGGTTTGTATGTTTGTAAGAAAGAGTACAGATGCTATTAGATTATAATCAACACACAAGTGTTTCTCTGTTTCTGTAACGGACCACATTTCATTTTAAAATGCTAGACTCCTCCTGTGATGTGTTCATCTTCATTCATGTTTGCGCTTGCTATAAGCTCATGGTCAAGGTGTTGACTTTTGTCCTCAGCCTGTCTCCTCTCCTTCAGCTGCACCTCCTCTACATGACTTAATTAGATTTTTCTGGGTGATGTCAATTTGGGACCCTTGCTTTCCACTGAGCTCTTCCAGTGTGTTTATTACCTGCACTGAACAGGCTCGTCCTATTATTTTCCAGCACTCATCTGAAGTCCCGGGACAGTGAAAATACCTTTTTATTAAGAGCATCAATAAGCATAGTCACTGTAGCAGATCCTATAGAGAACAGCTCAACACTGCGTCTCTGTGGTATTGTTTCACCTGCCTCGTCTGTTCAGCGTGCCAGCCTGGTCTTCCTGTCTGTGTCGCCATATGGGAACTCAACATGACAACATGTTAATGTGACCCTGGCCCCCCTGCTGTGGTTCAGGGAGAGTTTGCACGGTGAATTTAGGTGAAACTAGAATGGCACTTGGTAGAGCGCACAGCTCCGCCAAGGCCCAATAGTCCCCTTAAATTCATTCAAGCTGCACCAAATATCTAACACTCGCAGGTATCTTTCCCCTTAATGTGCATGATATTTTTAATCAATATTCATGGATTATTCCCTGGAAAATAGATGAAAATATTAATTCCTGGATCCGCACCAGATTTGATGGGTTCTTCCCTGGCTCATACCACATCCTTCAACCTAGTTTGATGGAAATCTGTTATGCTGTTCCTGTGTAATTTTGCTTAAAAAACAATCCATCTGTCAAACTAATGGATAGGGGTGAAAACATAACCTCTTTGTCAAAGGTAATGTACATCTTTCTGTGGATGTTGACAAGAATGCACATTTCAAGACCTAATAACTTGTCCCAATGTAATTATAGAGGATTCAGCCATTAAGATCATATATTGTAGGACTAATGTACATATCATGTAAGACGGTTAAGATGATGCTTCTAACATAAGAGACTGTATGTTGATATATACTGCCATCCAGTGGTGGGTCTTGCTATAACATACTTTTGCAAAGTTCACACAAAACATAACTCAGAGATTCATTTTTACTAAGTATGTTCATGTAATGTGCGTGTGGCTGTTTGTGTGTGTTTGTGTGTTTCCAGAGACCACAGGATTACTGCCTGATGTGGGTGACTGCAGACCTCATCTCCTTTGCTGTAGTTGTAGGAATATTCATTTTCCAGAAGTAAGTACGGACACTGGGTGAAGTAGCTGTAGTAAAATCACTGAAGTGAGTTCTAACGCACAAGTTAATGTTTCTCAAATTCTATGCTGATGAAAGAAGTGGAAAGAAAATTGCGTGTGTGTGTCACTTATTGCTGCCAATTAACAAGAACCACTGTGTCTGGAACACATCATGAAAACTGCAGCTTATACCTAACAATTCTCTTCTCCTGTGTTTTCAGTATTTAAAAATGATTTGCTATAACACATACTTGTTATGTGGTTTTATAAGATGCATCTCAGCTGTCCTCTCCTGTGGTGTGACAGAGAAGATGTACTTTCTATGAGCATGTGTCCTCCTGGTTAAAGTGTATACACCCTTCCAGCATTTCTTTATTTAAGAGTTACTTAAAGATAAGTCTTTCTGTTTGAGAGCAGGATTTATGGATTTCATGTTCAGATGTCTGTCTAAATGTCCGAACCAGTAGAATGCCAGGTGTAGTGTTGACAAATGAAATAACCTCACCCTCATTGTGGTTACTTTGCTGTCGGTACTGTTACCAGAAAATACAGCGGGAAAAGAAAAAAAACTATTTGGTTTTATAGATGCTTGCAACAGTTCTCCCATAATATAAAAACTGGATTGAAATCCTTGGTGTTGCTGCTCCATCGTGACCAGCAATCTTCTAGACTCCTGCTCCATGAAGGTGTCGTCCACAACGGGGGCAGGACATTTTCATTCGCCATCGCTACACCTGGCATTCTATTGGTTGGGGAATTTTGACAAACGTAAACAAAATCCAAGAGCAGAGGAGAAATCCGAGAGCAGATGTTTCACGTGCGCACAGAAGCTGCTTGAGCACGAGAGGCGCTGAAGCTGGAGCGCAGGAGATCTGAGCACAAGCAGGGTATATTTGAGTGCAAGTGCAGGGTTTTAAGTGAGAGCGTTACAAAATCTGAACAAGATATTACTCCTGCTCGCAAACTGAAAGACCACACTCTTGATTGAAGAAAGGAAATAAACATTTATTTTCCTCTGTTGGAGAGCAGGAGAGTGTGATGGTCTGTCCTTCAGGGGCCGTGATTTTGTTTGTTTGTTTTCATGATGCGTTGCAGGTTTGCTCGGCTCAGTCCAGTTCAACAGTAGCTTCTGCTGGCTTCTAAACTGACCTCTCTTGTCTCCCGTCCTTTTTTTGTCCTTCCGCCTCTCCTTCCTCTTCCTCTGCCTGATGTGCATGCTCTTCTCCTCCTCTGCTGCATTCTGGCATCTTCTCTCAGCTATCACATGATCAGGTAACTGGGTCACGTCTTTCTGACCCAAAGTCTTCTACCTTTTCATCCTCTGTCTGTCTTCTGATTTCTTTATCCATCACTCTCTTCTTGGAGGCATTCTTTGTCTTCTGTCTTTTGTTGCTCTTTATTATAACATCATTCTCCATCAGATTTTTCTATCCACATTACTTATGTATTTATTTCCTCTCTCTTTCTTCTATGTATCTCAACTGAATCGTAAAGCACTGCTGCCACTTTCCTCTAGAGGGTCTTTATCCCTGTGGGCTGAAGATAACGCAGCACAAAATAGCCAGAGCATTTAGTCCCCAATGATATTTATTCATTTATTTTCCGTCTCATTAGCCAAAAGACTTAAACGTCCAAAATGAACGAAGGCCTCATCAGGGGAAGTGCCTCAGGACTGATGCTGATGAACTAAAGCCTCGCTTGTTTGCATTTCTGTTTTTGAATGCCTCTCTGCATTAGTCCTGATTTATTGTGACTAATGCTCGTCAGTTAAGTTAATTGAAATTAAGGCTGTTCATTTAAACAAGGATGTGATTTTCGTATACAGGAAATGACTCAGTCTTCCTCCTTGACTGACGTACTAATCCCAGATAGCGAGGGATTGATCCTGTCAGCGACTGTAAAAAGTTAATTAGCTGAATGCTGTCCTAATGTTTCACAGAACAGAGCAGAATGTTCTTTCATGATTATTCACAAGGCACAGTATTATATAGGCTTATAGCACATGCAGGAAAAGTCATAAATATGCCTAGACTGAATTGTCAGATCACATATTCAGTGTAGCAGCCAGTTTTAGAAGCACTCAAATTAAACAGATTTATTTGTCTCCATAAAACAGCCAGATTTTGTCAACTAACTCATTAGTTATTAAAAAATGTAAACTTTAACTTTCCACCTGTCGACCCTAAACTGCACATTTCGAGCAGAGGCCACAGCGTTTAGTGACGTCCTCATTGTCTCCAGGTGATTTCTAATGTAACATGTGACCCTGCAGGTATCGGATGAGTGGCATGCGCAGCTACAACCCTGAGCAGATCATGCTGAGTGCTGCCGTCAGGAGGTCCAGTCGAGACATAAGCGTCATGAAGGAGAAACTTATCTTTTCAGGTGAGGCCCTCACAAAGAAATGAAAATGTCCTCTTGTGCGTCTTTGTCGTTTGGTTTGTATTGTGTTGTTGTTTGGGCTCCTGAACTCAAAGACAGATTCCTCTCTTTTTACTTTATCCTTTAAATTTACCGATTTTACAAAAACAATCTCACACTTTTTCAACTTGAAGATGAGGAATGGGCCTTTTCTTGAGTTTCAGGTGCCCCACTAGCACGTGACTCCATCCCAGCATGAATCTGTCTGAGTGTCTGTGAATGTTCTCGCTCCTTCTTTTCCTCCTCTACCTCTCATCCTCATTGAAGGTCAGCCCCAGTAAAGCCGCCTGCCTCCTCCATCCTTCGTGTGTGATGTGCACCACCTCCTGTCCATCCTACCTCCTCTCCATCTCTTCACCAGCAGTGATTCTTCCATTTTTATTCCATGCATCCATTGCATCCCTCGTTACCTGCCACCTCTATGCCTATTATGCCCTTTCCAACCATTCATCCATCGCTTCACGCACCTTGTGATCTCCCCATCATTCCTCCCCGTGGAGACGTCGTTCTGTGTAGGGGAGTTTATAGACACCCTGTTCTGTCTAGACAGCCTGTAGTGCTGGGGGTGAAAGGTAAGCAATGTCAGCTGATCATCATTTCCTGTTTTGAATTTCAGTTTTGCACCCTATTACTACTTTTTCTTTGTTCACTAAAGCCCTTTTCAGACATGAAAATCTTCAGAAAATTGGAGTTTTCTTTTTACATATCAAAAATACAGCAGGAGACTGTCCAGGTCAGATGCTTTCACAACAACAGAAACATTTTCAAAAGAAAGGATATGATGTTTCAATTCAGCTGCAGAAATTACGTGTTTTTGTTTACAGCACATCGAAACAGGCATCAGCAGATATAGCTCTCGAATGTCCTTGTCTTTCCATGTTGTCATTTTACTCAGTCTTTTTTTTTTACTGTTTAACGTCTGTCGCATGTTGGATACATCATCGGCATGCCTTCAATTTTCTGGACATTTTCCTGCTGTATTCTCAGGTCTTATATCTTGTTCCCTCCCTGGATATTCATTTTTCAACCATCTCTCTACGGTCACTCTCAAAATGATTTTGTTCCTCCATTATCTCAGATAAATGTGAGTTCATGTCATGACACTGTTTCATCTTGGTCAGAAACCCTGCTTGCTTTTCTCTCTCTGAAGCTCGAATGGAAGAAGGTCCTGCCTCCAATAGCCAGAATAGGATAGGTGTATTAGTCCTCACCCCAAGTAGCGATTTCACTCCAGTCGCGTAGAGGTTCAACAGACTATCAGGGTACTTTTAAATGTAGCTACGCTACTAAACTATTAGTTATTATGAGAAGAAGAAGTAGGATGCTATGATGATGATAAAGTACAGCAGCAGATGGAGCTAATGCACCTTGATGTTGGTTGCCACCTGCCAATAAAGTGAACAAAGAAGAAGAAGCTTGTAGCTGTCACATGGGCTCATTCGGACGTTAAAATTTAATTAAAACATCCAGTTCATTTCATGTCTGGAAGCAGCTTTATTGACCAAGAGTGATAATGTTTATGCAAACAAGAGTTTAAAATTGTATTATAGTTTACTGACTTTTTTTGTTTTATCCTTTGGTGCCCTCCAGAGGTGGGAAACGGAGTTGGCAGTGCTGAGGAGCTGTATGCGGACAATGACTGCGACTACTACACCAATCAGGGCATCAGCCAGTGATTGAAACTGAGCCCTGTGTGGATCTGCTGTGGCGTGATGGAGACAACAACACTCTGTGTTCAAATCATTACTGTTTTTATTCAATGTGAGGTCTCCCCTCTGTCCTACTGATGAACTGACAGATATGCTGTATAGGAGAAAACAACCACCCAGTTGTTATGTGTACATTCTGTAAATAAGTTTTTTTTTTTTGCTTGTCAGATTTACTGTCTATCACATAGGACGATACTTTTTATTAAAAGAATTCGCCAAATCCGAGGCCGAGAGGCCCCCCAGGCTACCATCGCCTGCTTCTCTTCAAAACTTTGTTTCCAGATTCTTTATTTTAAGCAGTTTATTGCTGCGAGCAATGTAAATGATATTGTTCTCTTTGTAGATTAATTTATTTTTAAACAAGGATTTTTAAAATCCTTTATTGCCGCATGAGACGAAAAGCTTCATCCCTCGTTATGCTCCTGCCTTCTGTCACCACTCTGCTGTGCTGCTGTTCATAATGGACCGAATATTACTATTTATATTTAAAGAGAAGAAGAAAAGAACACAGACAATTTGTTTACAGAGATCCTGCCTTCTCCAGGTGACGTATGTAAGATGATTCCTTTGATCGAGGCTGAATGAAAAGCGCCGCCCTCTGATCAGTGCATGTTACAGTAACCATCATATCAGACTTGTGTGAGCTGTGCTTCCCCTGTTTTACAGGAGGACCTGGTGAAAATGGTTTGGGGTGGAGATATTTGATGTCTTTTAGTGGTTAATGTGTTACGGATAATACCTTCTTTTTTTTTTTTAAAAGATGTGTATTGAGTGTGTCCTGACTGGATATGTATTTTTTTTACCCTGTGTGCAGTGCTGTGTTGAGTGTGTTGTTGTACAGGAAAAGTGAACCAATGTTAGAGATGCTCCAGCCGACTACACGTTACATTTTAACAATGTGACAGTTTAATATTACGGCAGGAATAGTCATTTCACTTCACACACGTTCTCTGGGCTGCAGTAGAGTGTGTGTCGTGCTGAGGAACTTCTCACTGTTGGTGTCTGGATGCTGAATGCTGTAATGTAAATGAAGTGGGTACTAAATGTGAAAGTGAAGCTCCAAGCTCGCAGAAGGGACACGGCTTCAGGTGTCACAGGGTCAAGACATTGGTTGCCTTTTGTGTTGACTTCTTTTCTGTGCCTCAGAATTAAACATTAAAACATTTTAAAATACAAGAGCTCACTTGTGGTGATTGTTCGGTTTGTATATCTATTTGTTTAGCATTTTCATGCTTAACAAATTGTGTGTTTTGTCCATACGCATTAAAATGTATTCTAAACTATTTTAATGTCGTAGGCCACTTTTGATCTTGTGGCCAGAACAAAATGGATGTTAGCCTAAAGTGGCCCATGTGGTAAAGGGTGGATATGGCACAAACAGTACACAACTAATGTGTGCCACATCTGGTTGAGATGCAGTATTGCCATGGCTAATTACTTGTGGCCCAGCTCTGGCAAACAGGAGCGGACTGCCAATGCGCCATCTACAAGTTTCAAAGGGGTCTTTTTTACTTCTAAGATTGTGTTTTAGAAGTTATTTGGCAAAATAAAACACATTTTCGGGGGGTTTGCTAACAGGCACTACAGCATGTGCTCAAGAGGAGCTGGGGATCACCAGGTCTGTGTGACAAACCAATAATAGAACTCATGTGGCTCAGTCGAGTGGTGGCGAGCATGAGATTTGCTCCAGCTAACCCTAACCCTCCAGCTACAGGTAAATTGCCTGAAATGGGTCTTTCCAACCAGTAGACAAAAAAACCTAAAGATGGACTACGTGTTTTTTCTGCAGACGTGGCAACCCTGCTGAGGATCAATGAACTTACGTGTCACTCTACCACCTGAACTACCATCTCACTGTGAACCTGGAGTTATGTTTGAGTGTGTGAAGAACTTAAATTTGATCTAGAATAGATCGGCCACAAAATACAGTTGGTTTAACTTTTTCTCAAAATAAACACACACTGGAGAAGCAGAGAAATGCAGTTTTAATTGGTCATAGCAAATTAACTTCACTTCCTAGGTGGATAGACCGACAATGAGTTACACTTGAAATACAAAAATAGTTCGTTTGTTTTTTAGTCTCTATTTCCATAGACAAACAGTATCTCTACAGTATCAAATGCAAAATATGCAGCCTCATATTGCTTCATCTTAATTGAAAGCTCTTCTTCATTTGATGAAAATGAAATGAAATGAAATAAAATAAATACACCTACTCATGAATGAGTAAAAAAAACTTGATGGTTTTACAGGAATGTGGTTACTATAAGTTCTCGGTGAGAAAGGTTGATACTCACTGGATATTCTGTATTTCAGAGATAGAGTTCTGGGTTTCACTCCTTCAAAGAAAGAGCTTTGGAACAGAAATGGAATTTAGCCTCCATGATGGATCAATAACCAGCTTAACGTCCACCAGAGTCAATGCAGGTGAACCATCTTCATGCTACAATATTAAACAGATTCATCAGATTTCAGGCACTGATCAAACATCTTGTGTGTGACAGTAACATGTTTCTCAGTATCAAATATGCGAGGCAGCAGTAAGCAATGCTTTGGTCCTTCTGTGGAGTCGAGCTTCTCTTCCTACAGCAGCAAACACAACCTGGGGTTCCAAACACTCACGTGCAGTGTTGTGCAAGTCAATTCCCTTTAAATAAAGCAATCACAGAGAAGCATAATGCACAAGCAAGTCCTGATATACGACAGGGAAAAATACATCATAATATAAACATGAACAAAGTCATAATACTGTTACAAAAATAAAGTAATTGCTTTATTTTCAAGTTAAACCTTAGTAAAGGCTTCACATATAAGAATATACTTCTTGCTCAATAGCACCACATTATCATAAGTATTATTCACATATTACAACTTTATTCTTGTAATATTACAATTTTCTTCTCGTAAGCGACTTTCTTCAATGTGAACATGATACAGTGTTGTACTGAAAAGTGCAGCACTAAAAGTAAATTTACTCATGGTGCAAATGATTTCAGCAGTCTCATCTGTTTGCTGCCGTCTCTGCACCTGACCAGGATTCATTGGTTATCAGGTGAGCAGTCTAATCAGTATTACGGTGAAATTGTATTAAATAACTCGTCTACGTATTTGCATGACTTCCAGTGGACATGGGATCATGTCAGGGACCTGGACAAAGGCCTCTGTCTGAACCACCAACTCACGGCTGTTGGGTTCAGACTATAGCAGCTTTCTGAAAAGGCACAAACACACTGTACATCTGCCTTCAATGAGAAGATGTGAAAAGGGATTTAAGGCCTGTAAAACACCTTCACTCATACATACATACATACATACATACATACATACAGAGCCATACTGTTAATGAAATAAATAAATAAATAGCTGATGATGATGCACTGGTTCGTCTTTACGTTCTTTAAACCAGTGGTGGTTCCCTGAATCAAACACCATCTAAGTATCTACCATCACTCAGCATCATGGGTGTAGCTGAACAGATCAGTAGACACACGACAGAGAAATGTCTCTTTCACATTTCAAGGTCTCGCTGTGTTACATACAACAAAAGCAGCCGTCACTGTGAAATGGGAGGGGAATGTTGACTTCTGCAGATTATATCAATCACTACACGTCAAATAGGAATGTCGGCATGTTTCATTACACAATCTGCATTTGTTTTCTTCTGTTACCGAAATCTCTCACGAACAAGGAAGCAGGACACAAGTTGAAAACCAGAATGTCTTGTGTGTGATCAGCAATATTGACATTAAGCACATTAGAGACATCTGACACAGCGAGGATTCTGTGGCCAGTCTGTTTCATCCCTTTTTATCTTTGTGAAGATTAGCTGAAGTTCGTCTTGCGCAGGTGCCTATTGGGGATTTCGATAGCGCTCACTTGCAGTGGCCAGGAGCCGCCCATGATGCCCGCCTGAAGGGCCACACCTGTTACCACAGCCAGGTCAGGGTCGACAGATGTGTTGGGCTCCTTCCCAAAGTACTCAGCAATCAGCCTCCTGATCCGCGGGATCCTCGTGGAGCCTCCGACCAGAACGATCTCATCTACCTCCTCTTTCGCCAGGCGGCCTTCAGCCAACACCGTCTCAACAGGAGCCAGGATCTTCTTGAAAAGGTCCTCGTTGAGCTCCTCAAACAGCTCACGATGGATCAGGGCCTGGAAGAGAACCGGAGCAGGAACGGAGCCTTCGGGCGACTCCGAGCTTCCGTGGGTTTGAAGGAGCAGCGGCACTGTGATGGTGACGCTGGGCTGGAGGGTGAGGTTGAGCTTTGCAGCCTCCACAGACTGTCGGAGACGGTGAATGTCCTCTTTGAGAGTGGGTGGGACGCCAAACTCTTGCCGAACTCGCTCTGTGGCGTACTGGAGCAATCTCTGGCTGAAGTCTTGACCTCCCAGCTTGTTGTTTCCTGCAAAAACCCCATCAGCTTATTTACAGTGTTCAGTTCTCTTCAGAGAAAAAAAACACACAAACACTTCCTCAAACCAAAAAAAGGTTTGTTCTTTCTTCACATCAGACAAACCAGGTGACAATTATGACCCCAAATAATAGCTGTTGAACCAACTTCAATTAAGAACAAAATAATGAATGGTGCTTTTGAAGAAGCAGTCCAAAAGATATTTATTTCAATAAATGTCTGTAAAATTACTTTCTAAATTCTATATCCACATTACTGTGACATCAACTCCACTACACTACCCCGCAGTTTTAGAGCTAGAACGCTGCTTGCCCCATTTAGTCTCGACGGGCAGAAACTGAGACGTTTAGAAACAATGACGCAGTTAAATTCTGCATTTTACAACATGACAACTGCTTCTTGCATAAGAGAGAAGCTATCATTTGACCTATACGTGTCCATGGGGACATGCGTGCCTTCCTGTTCTCAGTGTACACAAGTGGTCATGTAATAAGTGAGACAGTGAGCTTAGCACTTAATGCTACTGCTCATTAAAATGTTTTTTGGCAGAGGATCAGTCATTGCAGGGAGTAACCAAACAATAAGATGAAGAGCTGCATGCGACAGGCGACACACCTCCAACTTTCATAACCAACTAATCTCCCTGTGTTATGTGCAGCATGTGATCAGATCATTGTTGCTGATGGAAAACAGCCAATACTTTCTGACTGCTTTATTAAAACAACATTAGTTTGTTTGGCTGAGGCCAGTAATCTGTGACCTGTTGTATCAAAACACAGTTGCTGTTACCACCACAAACTACAGGTGTCGCCAGACAACCAGGACTGTTGTAGCAACATCTGTCATGAGAGATCCAATAACAAGTGGTCGGCGTTTAAATCCAAATGTGTCCTGAAGCGTCTCCTGTGATAAGATCTCACTTCCCCGCTCTATTTGCAAGTTAATATGTACGTTTCTGTTCACAATGACCAAATTCTGTGTTTTTTAACCAGTCTTGAGTTTAAGGATGTGTCCCATGACAAAGTGTCTGTGTCACCACAAGCGAGTGATAAGTGAATAAATGTTGTTGATGCAGCTCTATGAGAGATTTCACCTAACTGAAAACAAATACAAATCCTTATGTAGTCAGTGTTGATATTATGGCCACAAATTAAAGTTTGGACACAGAGAGGAGTCTGTTTGTGAAATTGAAGCGGGTCAGAGGACATCTTGTCACTATAGGCCTTTGCTGTGCAACTACAATGAGTTCATGTCACTTCCTAATTACTAGAGCAGTGAAGCACCTACCTGCCATGGCTCTGGTGAAGAACATGCCTCCCTGTTTGTTAAGCAGAGACACATCCAGTGTTCCTCCCCCGAGATCGACCACCAGCACGTTAGAGACGTCCACCTTGTGCAGGCCGTAGGCCATGGCAGCAGCCGTGGGCTCGTTGATCACTCGCAGGATCTCCAAGCCTGCAAGACAGTAATGATGGAGTTAGTGTGAACATTATTCCAGTGACATATTGTGTATGGACCTTGTATGTTTGATGACTCTGGGAGAGAAAAGCTATCAAGGATCTCAAGTGAGTTTTAGACTAAGGTGTCTGATGTTCTGTTTTGTCAGGACATCTAACATCCTTAAGAAACTGTTAAAGGACTGACCGGCGAGGTTGGCGGCCTTGACGGTGTAGTTCCTCTGTCTTTCATCAAACTCTGCAGGCACAGAGATGACGGCTTTCTGGATGGGCACACCCAGCTGCCTCTCAGCCATCTTTCTCATCTTCAGCAACAGCCTGGAGCTGATGAACTCTGGGCTCACGGTGAAGGTTACAGTGGTGGAGATCAGAAACTCTGCACTTCCATTGTTGTTGATCACCTGCAGGAGGAGGAGTCAGAGAGAGAGTGAGCAGGGAGGAGAGATTTCAGTAGATCAGATCAGGAGGAATACATCAAAAATGTTTTTTAAACAAATGCATTGTATTTAAGTGTGTGTGTGTGTGTGTGAGAGAGAGAGAGAGAGAGAGAGAGAGAGAGAGAGAGAGAGAGAGAGAGAGAGAGATCCTATTGAATTCATAAACGAGTTTCATCAATGAAATCAGCCTGGTTGTAAATCTACACCACAACCCAGCGGCCACTGCTCCCCCCCCCCCCCCCCCCATTACCCACCTTAAAAGGGTAGCGGGCGCTCTCCTGTTCCATCAGCGGGTCAAACATCTTCCCGATGAACCTCTTGGCGTCATAAACGGTGTTCTGTGGGTTGGTGTCGGCCAGCTCCACGGCATCGTGTCCGGCCAGCACCTCAGTGGTGGTGAAGGAGACGGCGGAAGGGATGCTCTTCCTCCCCGCTTCATCCGCCAGCACCTCCACCTCCCCGCTGCCCGGGTGGAAGACGCCCACCGAGCAGAAGGTGGTGCCCAGGTCCAGGCCGATGACTCTGGGTTTGGGAGGAGGAAGGTACTGCTGGCCCAGGTATCCTGCCAGGAACAGGGCCAGGATGACGGAGCCTGCGGACCCATGACGACACAGTTAGCTCATGTGTTAGCATCCAAACACCGGCGAGTTACCGGGAGGAAAGATATCTCCCTTAACTTACCGATCATAGAAACTTCTCCGGACATTGTCTCACACTGTTGCGAAGCCTCGCGCCGCTGAAACGTCACAATATGTCGGTATCAGTTGCTTCAGTTCCGTTTAAATTACGCGAAGCTTCAACAGCTGGATGAGAATTCTTCAGACCAGCACTTAAACACACGTCAACGCTGCATGGCCCCCGGTGCTTTCTGGGTAATGTAGTTTAGCACGTTTAGTTTAGCACGTTCTCCTAGAATAGCGAAGCAGATTTGAGCTCAATACTACATCTCCCATCAAGGCTTGCGACACGTGACGTACTCTAAAAGGTTTCGAGACGTGTCCGTGTTTTCAGCCAACCAGACAGAGCCTAAACAGTCCAGGTTAAAAAATATGTTATTTATAAAGATAAAAAATGAAAAGCACATTAAAACTAGGGCTGCGAGCAGGACTGTGCGGACCCGAGCACTTTCGAACTCTGCACCTGATGCGGCCGCGGGAGAGCGGTCGGGGACCGGGCGAAATGGATAAACTCTTCACTTCCTGTGTCCGTCACGCAACGCCGAACCACGCCCACTAATCACGCACAGTCCCCACCATCAAGTGCAGACCACATGGTGGAAATTTTATGTACATCTAATTTAAGTTGTAAAACGAGGCTTACTTCCTCTTGCCAGTAGGTGGGGCTATCACTATCACTACATACAGACTAATAGATCTGTTCAGGTCAAAAACACTTGTTGATTCTCTTCAGATCGTATAAATCTTTCACCTTTGCAACATCTAAGACATCAGAGGAATCTACGACCACTGACACTATACAGATACAACCACCTTGTGTTTTGATGGCGTGTAATCAAACTTTGACCCTACGCCACGGTCACACCGTGTGACAAAAACTCTAAAATCTAGGTAGTTTTAATCTCCATGTTGTTGAGATGACCCTGATTGAAATTGAAGTTGATCTGATGAAAGCTCTAGGAGACAAAGAGACTCTGCTGAGTTTACAGACGGACTGTAGAAAACTTCAGGACAGATACAATGAGCTCAAAGCAAAGCTGACATACTCGAAAACTCACTAAACTTTGCGGGCGCGTCAGGCCTGATGAAAATGTACGTATTCTGGAGTCATTCGAAATGGGCATGGCAAAATGGCTCAACAGCGCCCCCTAAAACTCAGAAATTCCGTCTGGTTTAACCGATCATCAGGAAACACGGTACACACTTGCATCATGACCGGACAAAAACAATTTGATTAACGCAACAGGAAGTCAGCCATTTCGGATTTTGTGGCCATTTTGTGGCCATTTTGTCAAAAAATTTCATGAATAATCAGACAAAAAGCAATGGGAAGTAATAAAAGTCATAATAAAAACTGTATTAAAACGAAGTAAAATTATAAATATGGACACTAGTTAAATTATATTAAATCAAATTGAATTAAATATTGTGATAACATTTAAATTAATTAAATTAAATTAAATCAATTTTTTTTACTCTGTTATAGTTCATTAATGCCTGTTTATGTGTCCAGCACTGATAAATCATGTAGTGGTAGTTGAAATAATTCCCAATACAAATACACTAGTAACAAAAAATAAATGTAAGCGTATTTCTTTAATTTTATTTACAAAAAGTTGTGGAAACAGATAAATGGCTTTCACATACAGGCTCTCTTTCTCACACTCACACACACATTCAAAAAGTAACATATGTGTTTTACATCATACATACATCTTGTACAGTTTATATTATATTAAAAAAACATCCCTTCAACAATACCACTTGATTCACATGGGAAAAGAAAAGACGATGCTGGACGTTGAATTGAGACTGGGTGTGATGAGGATGATAAAAGTGATATATAAAGGCAGTACATGTAATGACACTGAATGATTGTTAATGCAATAAATAAAAGTGACGTTAAATCAGTGACATGTCACTTCTTCAACATAAAATGGTTAAAAAAAAAACTCTTGTTAAGTTTATTATGATCTTGATGAACTGACAAATAGATGAGATGACATTTAGAGTACCGGGGGTTTGTTCTTTCTATATTAGCTGTAGCTTGTGGCTTTCTGGTATGAAGGATGTTAATGCAACATTAAAGACATGAATTGTTAAAACCATCAGTCATAAGAAAATAACAAACACTTAATTCCCAAACGAGCAGATCACGAGTCCCCAGCGTCTGTGAGCGGCTCGGCGTCCTCTTTGCTGTCTGAACATTCTGACGGGATGAAGCAGCCCGAGTCTCTGGGACAGTCACTGTCTTCTTCCTTTTGACTGTGGGAGGATTTGTGCTCCTCCACATCCCTGACATCATCACCTGTGGCCACACGACAAAGTGGAATTAATACAAATGTCATACTCTTACAATTTTTCGTTTCCAACCACATGAGGGAAGTTAAAATGTGTGCTGAGAGAAAAAAAAAAGCCACATTTAGACATGAAAGGCTGATGCTCTTTGACATTTTTGATTTATTGCTGTTATAGCAAAAGCAATGTGCAATAATTTTGACTGCAAAGTTCGTTACTGTCCAAATGGATGTGTGATTGGGTCACTGCAAATAGCAAAATCACACAAATGCTAAAATAACTTCTGCAGGTGTGACCCAGCAAAAAGCAGCACGAAGCACCTCAGATTCAAGTTGTATTTTTCTACTACCAGACTGATCTGACCTGCACCATTCTTTAATATTTTGACCTCACTGACAGAAGCTACTAATCCTCACGTCCACGGTGCCAAAGCACTAACCTAATGGAGTTCAGCTTGATTAAATTACTGGCATCTCCTGTGAGGCAGGCAGGGTCACACTGCAGCCGCCATCTGTTTAGTCAAACTGTCGCCCAAACAGGAAAAATGACAATGACCTTTAATTTTCCTCGTATAAACCTACTGAGGTTACATGTAGTATAGCTAACACACACCCACAATAACACACACACACACACACACACACACACACACACACACACACACACACACACACACACACACACACACACACAGACAGACTGAACAGAAGCAGCCCGTGAACACTACTCCTTCCTCTTGCTGGGAAAGTATTGTTTTGCATCATTCATGCAGCGCTCTGCGATAATCAGCCTTCTGCTTCAAGACACCAGATTACTGGAACAGCTTCTGCCCTCTTAAGCACTTTCTATCTGAGTAACAGGAAATCACTGATAAGCCTCTCACAGTGTGCAGGATGTCTTTCTATTCAGAGTGACACTAACCTCTCAGTTTCCACCTGCTGTTTCACATCGTTCGTATGTGATGATAACAAACTCGATGTGTTAGAAATGCATTCGTTTTGTTCGTATTTCTGTTTGGATTTGAAAGGTTTATTCTTTTTGTATGAGGACAATGTGCAGTAAAAACCCATATTGGACAATAAGCGCTCTCATGGTGACAGGAAGCCTGTAGGGACACTATAGTTTTATAGTAGTTTATTGAACATGAATTCTTACAGACACCTGCAAAGGAATTTTAAAGGTTTAAGTATGGGGACTATTTTTGTATATTATCTCTAACATACAGCCTTAGCATCCATTTAGCATTTGTAAAAACCCAAGTGATGAAACCAATCAGTCATCAATGAGGTTTACCTTGCCTGAGACGCTCCTGTGTCAGGATGAGAGGCCTCCAGCGTTGGGACTGCTTTGCTGTGCCTCAGCCTGGAATTTTTACATTATGTTTATTTTATCTTTTTAATGTGAATAAATCCCATGGTTTATTTAGTTTTTAAAGGTTTGAGGTATACGCCCCATGGGACAACTTGATCACAGCATGTAACTTCGATAATAAGTGAACCGTGACATAAGCATTTGTCTCAATTCAGGGACTTTATCCTTCTGGGTTCCTGGTCTATTAGACCACAAAGACTGAACCGAAATACGATGGTCTGGTCTACAGAGGGTTTCCTTGAATTTGAAGGTGCTTTTCGAAATGGCACAGCCTAGTCTTGCCGCTGCAACGGAATTGGGCTTCAAATGCAGCCTCTGAATTGAGACACAGTATTAAAATCATTCGTCGCAGTCATAGTTTGGTGTGTTTCTAACCTTCTGTGTAGCGACACTCAGCAGCAGCCAGAAGTCTGTGTCTGTGCTCAGGGTCGTTGACGTTCAGCTCTATCAAGTGTTTCTCTTGCAGGTGCATCAGGTCCTCCACCGTCTGGTAGCCATTCAGCAGCAAGGCAGAGGCATACTCCTGCAAAGCCCAAAGCAAACCTCAGTGAACAAAAACCCACATCAGGTTTCAGATCACGTGTTAACAAATGTGTTGTTTGTCTTCCAAAGCAGTGAATCACCGAGGGTTGATAACATCGGGTATTTATCTCTTTATGTCTGAGGTTGAGGTGTAAATGATCTTGTTAAATTTGCAGCACAGTTTTATATATGGTGTTTTCTGTGCATGAAAAACAACAGTTGCATATTGTTCTGGTTTTAACCTCAGTTTATTAGATGAAGTTTAATAACACCAGAGGAGGAAGATGAAGACTCCTCTCCTGTTGATCTTAACTCTCTGACCACCCTGTGGGATTTGACCAGACTGAAACAGAAGAGCGACTTCAGGCGAACACCCCCTCACCTCCAGATTCAGTCGCTCCAGTAACTCCAGCAACGTTTTAGGTCGAGGTCTTTTGCAGAGCTTCTGCTGTCTGATCTTTGGAACTTCTTCTTCCTCCTCCTCTTTCTCCACTAAAACGTCTACGTAGATGAACTTGAAGTTTCCCACTTTGTTGTTCAACATGCCCGTCCAGATGCCCATCGGAGGCTTACAGATGATGTTGATGATGTCACCCACCTAGGAAAAGATAACAGGATGTGAATTGGAGTTCAACTGGGATGCTTCACCTTATTGTTTGAAGGATTATAGTTATCTTTTCTTGAAGCAGAGTCTGTAGGACACAAACATCACTTTAGATGTGTGTGTGTGTGTGTGTGTGTGTGTGTGTGTGTGTGTGTGTGTGTGTGTGTGTGTGTGTGTGTGTGTGTGTGTGTGTGTGTGTGTGTGTGCGTGTGTTTGTGTGTGTGTGTGTGTGTGTCACCTTGAGTTTGAGAGAATCCGTGTCATAAGGGCTTGGAACAAAGTCTGTGTGGACACGAGCTCTGCCACAGAACGGTCCCTGGTAGCATACGTCCTCCTCCAGCCTCACACTGTCTTTCTGAGCAGAACCATTGGACTCACTGGTCACACCACCTGAACCCACAAACACAGTGTGATTACACAGCGATAGTGATAAAACAACTCTGTGTTCTGTGCAGGATCCTCTATGTGAAGATACTCACTGGAGGTGCTCTGGCCGCTGTACAGACTCTCTAAGGAGTTACTTGTCTTTGCATAGTCTTTCTCAGCTGCAGTGCTGCTCTCTGCTTCTGCCTCCGGATCTTTATCCGTGTCATCACCCTGCAGGGAGAAAAACATTGGGAGGCATGTTATATAAAACAGATTGACACTGTGAAGAGCTGAATGAAATGTGCATATGAGAAACAACAATGAAACTAAAACTTCAGGTGGAGATGTAGGTTGCTACTGAAAAGATTCATCTTTGCATCGCTATTAGAATCAATCTTAGAAAGTGCAGTAGGACACTTTGTGGTGTCTGTCATAGTGAAGCATGTCAGCAGCAGCAGCAGCGTCATATATGAGGATGTGGGTTTGTGAGAGATGAAAGTGATAAAGACTCTTAAGAAAAACAGCACAGGTTTGCTGTAACTGACGCTGGTCGTCAGTGAGTCTGGACTTTTACTGCGTATCAAGAGTGTTGTAGATCCTTTGTGCACAGGTGTTTGATGGGTTTGCATTTATGTTTAGGGTGGCTAGGAGCGCCTGTGGATCATGGGGGAAAGCAGTTCATCCACTAACCAGAAGGTCAGTGGGTGTATCCCTGACTCCTCCAGTTTGCAAGCCACAGGGCAAGATACTAAACCCCAAATTGCCCCATGTGCCAGCAGTGTGTGATAGAAGTACAGTGTATAGTACCGCTGTATGACTGTGTGTCTAAATTAGGGAATGGCTTGTACTGTAAAGTGCTGTGAGTGGCCGATAAGACTAGAGAAGCTTTATATAAATACAGTCTATTCACCAAATATTGACATTTACGCTTGAATGAGGGATTATGGACACAAATAATTAGGAGCTTTATTCATGGTGCCTGATAGAGTTTGTGTGTGTGTGTGTGTGTGTGTGTGTGTGTGTGTGTGTGTGTGTGTGTGTGTGTGTGTGTGTGTGTGTGTGTGTGTGTGTGTGTGTGTGTGTGTGTGTGTGTGAATTTTCCAGGGACTCACTGGCTCCTCAGAGAAATACTTGGCGTGCTTTTTGCCCATTTTTCTGCGCATGGTTAGTGAAATAGCCTTCATCTTCTTCCCAAGTCCAGCTGCTTTGTTAGGGTCTGAACTTTCACATTCTTCCACGACCTGTGGGCAGAAAGTTGGTTTAGTAAAGACAACGGATTAAGACCATACTGTAGCTGCTCATATTTCTCCCATCTTCTCATCTTTTGTCCACCATGTGTACACATTTTTCTATATAGTGCAACATATCCTGTGCTGCAAAAGTTTTTACCCAGTATGAACCTTTTCCTGTTGTTATGTTTTTAAAGTGAAAACAAACACATTGACGCACCATGTTTGTGCCATTCTCCTCTGGTTTGGCCTGTGACAAGTGATGTCTGAGACCCTCGAACCTGCCGAAGCTCGTGGAGCGCTGTGGGGAGGATTTAAAAAACAAGAAGGAAAGATGTCATAAAAACGTCTCGCAAGATTTACCAGCATTACATAATATCAAGTCGCCATGATAAAATAACACAGAAGCTTCTATAGCTGTCTTTGTCTATAGGGGCACACACACACCCACACACACACACACACACATACACACACACACACACACACACACATACACACACACACACGCTCGCTCTGGCCCCACACACACACTCACACACACACACATACACACACATTTTCTCCATACAAGTGCACTGACAAATTTATCTGTATAAAAAATTAAGGATAAGTGAATAAATACATAAATAAAACACACGTTATCTTTACTTAATTTTTACTCGTTATTATCATTTTGTTATTACTGGCAAAATTCACTCACAGTGGCTTCACTCTGGCTTAGTTTTAATTGTTTCTCCTGTTTTTTTCCTCCCACATTTTTTCATAAACTAAAAGTCATTATAATCTCTCCCAAACCCCCATCATCTCCACAGCAGAGCACCAAAACAATTATATAAACCAATAATCCCTGGAAATCCTGGTTAAATATGAACTCCTAGACAGCTCACTGCGGATTGATTTAATGTCGTGTCGTTTTACTCCATTGTCCACAAACGCAGCAGCAGAATCAAAGGATTCTGTTTCAAAGCAATTATTTCCCTTAATTATTTTTCTGTTATTACATAGTAGGAATTTTACTGTCATTGTCTCTTTTACAGCATGATAATTGAAAATACATTTTATTGTATCTGTGTGCAAAAACCTGCCTTCTAGTCTTTGAGAGTATTTTAAAAAGCATAAATTATCCCTAAATCCTAAATATACAAACATTTTATTACGTTACACAGTAATTTCAAGTACAACCAGAACTAATTTGCACAGAAGACATTTAAACAACGATCTCGGTCAGACTTTGTCACAAGTTTTGAAGAAACTATTTGAACATAAACTTGTACATCATTGGCTTCACATGTATATGCACATTTTCACCTACCTTTGGTTTGCTGCCCTTTGCTTTGTCCGACACATTGGATGCCGCCCTATGTAACATTTTCTATTGTTCTTTAATCAAATATCAACTTTTTCTCTTCTCTTTTCCTTTACCCCACTCTCCCCTGACAGTAAAGTGCTAACTAACACATTAACACTGAATACTGGCTGTCTGAGGTGCTGGCTAGCCCACTTCCTTACAACATACAGGATGTGAGGCAATCGACACAGTGACTTGCTGCAGTTTAGCGTTGAAAGGGAAAAACACAAGTGCTTGAGTATGCATTTTGTGGCCCGTTCAACGATATCGTCAAGATCTACTTCCAGGAACAGCGGTGTTTAAGTTTTGTAAATGTCGTATTTGTTTTTTTTTAATTGTTATCAGATATGAGATATCCTGGTGAGGAGGAGCTTGAGTCATATTTGCTGCTGTGTTACATTTCTGTAGTTGGTTAAGCTCAGAGTTGGACTGTAAAGTCAAGTATAACAATGACATAAGAGTGACTCATAATGTTTCACCCTGACAATGTTTATTCTAAGTGGCCCTTAACCTCATAATAACAGCGTTTTGTTTTAAATAGCATGGATAAAATAGGAACATTTTATCCATGTAAAACATACCTATCTTTGATTCAAATCAGATCTAAATTCATTATCCCTGAAGAGTTTCCATTATTACTAATGAGAAGTTGCTTTTGTAAATTATGTTATTACTCATTTTCATTTATTTCTTCATGTGGGGTGAGTATGTTGAGGAAGTGCTGACGTACGACAGAGGAACAGCTGAAAGTGGCAACTTTACTGTGTCGAAACCTTTTCCTGTTTATCTCTGCTTTCAGTATAGAGGGCAATACTGAATATTTTATTTTACGTCTCAGAAACACTAAACTGTCAAACACGTGATCCATCATTATTTGCCACTGTGTTTACATTAATGACAGTTTGAATCAGTCAGATGCAGAAAAGGGAATTCAAATACATTGCCCAATCCTGCTGCTTGCAATCACTCGAAAACTCCTGTCAATCCAGATTAAAGCTTCTAATCTATTACTTCAGAACCTCCTGACGGCCTGGAGAGGCCGTCGTTTTTGTTGATGTTTTAGACGATTCAGAGAGAGGGTTTTCGTATTTGGCAGTATTATTAGGCAGATTACTTTCCAGTAATTTTCAGAACTACATGATACGATGAAAGTTTGCTTATTCTAAGATAAAATAATAAAACTGTTCACTGGCAGAAAACTGTCTGTGAAACATCAGAGTAATTTGACCATGTGCTGACAAAAGGTGAAATATTCACACTGAAAGAAGAGCAGAGCAAAACCAAGTATGTTGAGTGTTTTCTTTTCTATTCTGTGTATGACGAGCGAGTCATAAACTCCACACCATCTCTATAGGCTTCATGTCTAATGAAATGACATTTGTCTCTAAGAACCATTGACACTATAGATCCATAGGCATCTTGTAATCTCTACTCCGGATCATCCTTTTCATCTGAGACAATTTTCTCCCAAGTGATGTTAAGCTTTAACGACTGCTTTATGTCACACTGCACGTGTTCGCTGGATATCAGTCCGGGTCTTATGCTTCGAGAGCACGCAAAAGCTTTGACCTCTTTGGTCAAACAGCTCTATTGTGTGGTATTAGCACTGAGTGACCTCTGACCTCACTGCACTGAACTGCAACTGACTCAAAACCTTCCCACTGGGAGAGTTTATCTTTTATCAGAAATTAATTTAAACTTGGAGACATTTTTCCCATTTAATGGATAGGCATGCATCTTAAAACAATGTTCACATGCTTGTATAAACACTCTGTCCTAGAAAGCATATGGATGTGGGCCACTTGATGCAGCACTTCTGGACTTCTTGTGGCCCGAAAAAAATGGATGAGAGCATGTGAGCTTGTAAAATAGAAAATGTGGCCCAAATATCCCAAAACATATATGGGCCTTTTCTTAGCAAGGTCTTATCTGTAAATTAACCTAAGTGGCCCATTTGATAAATGATAAATATGGCCGAAATAGCCCAAAACTAGTTTGGGCCACCTTTGGCACCTTTGGTTGACATGTGGTATTGCTATGGCTTGTGGCCCAGATCTGGCAAACAGGAGGTGGCCTTCCAAATGCCATCATTCCATGTGGTATACAGGATGTGAGCCAAATCTGGGCCAAAACTAATTTGCTATGTCGGTTGGTTGTCGTTCATAATGGCCTCGAACAGACTCCTTCCCAGTGTAAACTCAAACTAAGAAAATCCACAAAAATGTATTTTCAAAGTTTAACCAAAGCTAATAATGTAATGATATCAGCAGTCTGAGTGAAGCATAAAGCAAGTCAAGCAGGTATACTCAAAGTAATGATGTAATGTTGACAATATGGATTTGACAGACTGCTTACATCAGCTCCACTTCTGCTGTTAATGGATTTCTGTACGATGTTCAAGAGGCCAAAAACATGTTTTGTGAAGCCACGTGACCTTTGACCTCCCAAATCGTATTATTTAATCTCTGAGTCTATGTGAAGAAATTTGAAAGGATCCTCTGGAGGTTTTTCCTGAGATACCGAGTGCACAATGCAAAAAGTGTAATTTGTGGGGTCACACTTTTGTCCTTGTCCTTTTATCCTCGACCACCAAAATCTTATCAGTTCATCCTTGAGCCCAACTGAACGTTTGCACAAAATCTGAAGAAATCCCCTCTGCTTTTTTTTTAGATATCGTGTTCAGAAGAATGGGACGGACAACCCGAAGACATAATGCCTCCAGGCACTAGCTGTCTCTAACGTGGAGGCATGAAAACTATTTCAATTAACACAACTGACCTATAATATTGTGGAATCTTGAAGAGACTCATTCAACCACTTTGTAAGAATCCAATACTGTTTTCCTAGAATAAAAACACAAAACATCAACATCAACTTACGTCTGGTTCTGACAGATCCAAGTCAGTGACAGACCGTGACACCTTTGGGGGAATCTGGGGTTTACAGTCCTGTTTCAAGCTGTAATCCTGGGCCTGCTCCTGTGTTTCCTCCCATTCCTTCCCATTGGCTGGGGTGAAGTCATGAGAGTACATGCGGTACTCTGTGAGCGGCCTGCGACAGGTGTGTTGGACGGTCCCCCAGGATGGACTGCTGTCGCCTGGGTTGCTCCAGCGCTGGTGGTAGGTGTGGGTGGGCGTCGCACCACCGGGTAGGCTGGCCATGTCTGTGCAGCGGCCTGGCGTTGTGTTCTCCTGAGAGGGGAGGGTGGACGACTTGCCAAGGTAGGGCCTCCTATCTGATCTGTACGGCACGTCCAGATAGTGGGGTCCCATGGGTGGGCTCATGGAAGTGGGTTGGGAGTGAACTGAGAGAGAAGACAGAGTGAGATAAAAGTGACATTTGTCAACTTCCTGAGACTGAAGACGTGAATTGTTAGGGATGGATTCATCATTACCTCGCCAAGGAGGTTATGTTTTCATTTGCGTTTGTTTGTTTGGAGGGATAGGACATGACCCAAAGAAGAAACCATAACCTTTTGTTGCGAATCCAGGACTTTTTTTTTCACTTTCAATTTAACATTGTAAGATAAGGTGTTTTCAATATTTATGTTGTTTGTGCAGAGAATAATTAGTAGATCTTGATGAAAAACACCAGACATGTTTAGGGGACTGATATTTATGAGTGTGAGCAATTTGGTGAAGATCCAAACAACATCTAGATGTATTGAATTTAAATATGGATTCATAGGGGCACGGTTGAGGTGCCATTCTAGTTAGAACTGGAACCAGACCTGTATATTATCTTATTATAAGGTGCTTCATACTTTATGTAAAAGCGTAACACAAGCACAAAACTACCTGGCAGCTTCATACAGTCATGTTATACATAGATAGGGCAAATCATCTGTTTTTCTGTTTTCTGTGGTTTGTCCTTTGCCTGTCTAACCACTATGAGTAGGTTGAACAGATACTTGTTAACCATCAAGCAGCCCCCTGTTGACCTGTGACACCACACACCTACACTGAAGTGGTTGCAAAGCTTAAAAGCAGAAGTGTAAATTCAAAATCTACCAGAGGAAAAAGAAAGTCCCAAACTTTTTTTCCAAGGCTGATGATGCATTTGTCAAAATGTGGTAAATGTAATTACCACATTTTGACAAATGCATCATCAGCCTTTTCTGCTTCTGTAAGCACAAGTCTAATTTAGTTATAGCTTAGTCATAGAGAGGTGAGAAAGGCCAAAAGACAGTTTGATCAGAGGAGAGTGGAGACATATCTTAATGTTTGAGTATTTGTGGAAGGTTGTCTTACCTGTGGACTTGTGACTTTTCTTTGACGCCTCTTTTCCGCTCTTTCCAGCTGGTTTCTTTCCCGTCTTTTGGCTTCTTTTGACGGCAGGTTTAGACTCTGGCACCACTCCAGTGACATGGACACTCTGGTAAGATGCAATATACATCCCATGTAAACACTCAAATACCTAAATCTGTAAAAACAAATTTGACACCTCTTCTGATTTCCACCCATTCATCCATTTTTTTATACCACTTATCCTCTGAGGGTCATGGGGGGAGCTGGAGCCAATTCCAGCTGGTATTGGGCAAGAGGTCAGATGGTCAGATGGACAGATCGCCAGTTTATTGCGGGGCAAACATATAGAGACAACAACCATTCACACTCATGGTCAATTAAGTGTCGATTCAAACTAACCCCAACCCATGTCTTCTGACTGTGGGAGGAAGCCCAAGTACCTGGAACAAACCCAGGCAGACACAAAGAGAACATCTCCACAGAAAGACCCCAGCCAAAGCAGGATTCGAACGGGCAACCTTCTTAACATTACTAATCACTGTATCACCGTGCCACTATTCTTCTGGTTTTTACTCTCAAATAACATAGCTCAGTTTTACAGGTAGGTTGGTGACTGTATCCTATTTGTTGAAATCCTCTTTACATCCCGATTGACATCAATACAACTTGCCTGAAAAGAAACGCCAGTGTCTGTGGCCTTTGCAAGATTACACCAGTCAATCATTTCAAATGAATAATATAATTTAAAATAAAATGATTGGCTGGTGTACCTGTCTGTCACTAACAGACCTACCTGCCTGTGCGCACACCCGCACTCTCACTGCACATGATCGCAGTCTTTAGCCAGAGATACATTCACCGCTGAAGCAGAGACATATAGTCAGAAGTTAGCAAGCAAAAAATTTGGCATCTAGCAGTTGTCACTGCATATTCATGTGTTTTGGGTGCGTAGCTTTGAAGAAAGGGCTGATGGGAGGCGGTGAGATGTATCAGTTGTATATTTATGCTGGTCTTACCATCATTACCAAACCTAGCTTTAAGCGATTTGAGTTGTCTGTCCACCATTGTGGTGTAGATGGAAATATCTTAACAAATATTAGATGGGTTTTCATCAAATTTGGTATAAACGGTTCAGTTTCCATGGATCTCCTCCTTTTCATTCGAGCCCAATTGTCAGGTCAAAGCTTTTTTTGCATTTTCTCTGGTCTTTTTTAGTTGCTTCCACTTTTTGAGGTAATGGAAACCACTGCTGATCCAGTACTGGCAGACTCTGCTTTGTTTGCTTCTCACTATGATGGGCTTTAGTCGAAATGGTCACTGGGTGTCCTGTCGTGAGGCCTCTAAACCCTCATCACCCCAAACACACACACACACACACACACACACACACACACACACACACACACACACACACACACACACACACACACACACACACACCATGTGGCCCAGAGATTACTTTGAGCGCAGTCCCCCTCTTTAGACCATCTGTACTGTAATAAACCCAATCAGCATTTTTGTTAAATGATTGTGGCCATTTAGGCCACCAGAGGCTCTCTGGATGTTAAAAGCAGGTGGCAGCTTCAGACTCCTAACTCAACAAAAAACAGTCTGATGTGTAATGAGAAATTACACTCTCACACTTGTCATGTACTATCACCTTATTGACTTGAAAGAAACTGCTCTCTGGCTGTGTCCGAAGTCTCTCACTAATCACTACATAGTCTACTTTTTAGGTAGTTCGCCATTTTTTAGTGCTATCTGTATGTTAAGTGAGGTTTTTTATACCTTATATAGCACCCTCATTGTTTCCCACAATGCATCGTAAAAAGTAGTGTGCACCTGATGGTCATTAACCAAGCAATATGTACCATCATGCATTGCGCTCGCGGCAGACGAGAGGAGAGAGGGCAGCGGGAACAGCCCGACCTGTTGTACAAATTTAAATACGAGCAGAGCCGCTCATCACAGCACAAACTGCGGCAAACAAAAGTTTAATTCTACATTTAAACTATAATCATTCAATGTGCATTTTACCTAAAATTATTAATACTAAGTGTAAATTAAACATTTAAACATTTTCCACAGTTATTGTTGTTGAGGGCCAACAATACCATGATCACAAAACCCTGAACGAGGCACCCCAGTTTAATGTAGTGGCCCGCGGTCCCTTTTGCCCTGGAGCCCCCAAAGTCTCTTGAAACGCCCCTGGTGTTCTGACACATTCTTGGCAACTGAGGGAGAATAGAAACTCAAAAACAGCATAAAAAAAGCTTTTCAATAATCTCACCTGACTCGACGGCAGTTTCTCCTTTTTCCTTGTGCCGGAATGATGAGCTCCTTTCCCTCCTTTAGTTTCTGTTCTGTGATTAGGTTTCCTCGTCTCTAGAGGGGAAACAACATATAAATGTATACAGGATATCACCAGGAGAGTGAAACACCACAAAAACCAAAGACAACCACAACCATCAACCGAAGGCTACTGAACTCAGTGAGGTGTTTTATTTATGAGCTGCTCCGCTCCTATAGTTTAAAACTCCTGAGTAGTGGTGAGTAATTTGTTGTCTATTAAACAACTGTTCTGAACCTCAGTGCAAATCATATCAGAAAAAAGGCCAGTGCTAAATTTGTGATCACTACTGGCCTGTGTACCATGATTTAACACCCAGAAATGTGGGGTGTGATTTTGGTGCTGAACTGGTTAAAAAACCCACTGGTCAGCATCTTCAGACGTCATGCTGAGACTCCAAATGACTGCTGGCACACAGATGAGCTTAGCCCATTTATTTCCTATTTACCTTCATTGTGATTGTTGGTGATGTGGACTAAATCTTCTTGGCTCTTGGCGCCCTGCCAGACCGTGGTATTACAGCCGGGGTTATCTGCAGTAGAGAGAGACAGACAAATCACAAACACTGAGGATTTTAAGTGAAAAGTCTGGGGTGAATGGAGGCCACGCAGAGACACATGGTGCTGAATGAAATCGTTCTCTGATCCACAGACAGGAAGCATGGAAGATTATTGGAGGTTTTAATCTAGAATTTACTAGCAGCTCTCTAAAGGTCATTCTTTAGTCTTGAGAGTAGGGGTACAAATTTGCACAAATTACCTTAAACAATATAAAGACAGTGGCTTTCTTGTTCCCATCATACCTTTTTAAACTCATTTTTAGACATGACTTCCAGAGCAGCACAGCAGGAGATTCTCTGCTCAGACGCGTTCAATGCAGCAACAAATCCTCCGCAGGATTCAGGTGAGGGGTGGTGCAGCAGGCACAGGCAGGAAGTAACATATGAATTCTGCTGCGGAGACCACGAGTTTTTGTTTACAGCTCATCGACACCAGTGTCGGCCCTTATGACCAAAAGCTCTCTTGACCCATTTGTTGGTGTCTTCCACATGTATTGCCCTACTTTTTTATCCAGAGATATTTGTTTTCTTTTTGCTTTTATCGTTTTTGCGTCTGTCGGGTGTTAGAAACATCAACACCCTCACTCACTCGCGGTAAATCCTGCAGAGGATCTCCTGCTGTGCCGGCTCCTTCGGACTTTCTGAGGACTAGGGGGCCAGATGGAGAAAGTCTGCATAAAATGTCCGGAGGCTCTCACTCGGACGTTTGGGTTCACACATACAGCCCCCACGGAGAAACTCCGGAGGATCTCTGGAGTCCAGTGTACATCTGAAAGCAGCTTACGTTAATCACATTATTATTAATCAGGAGGGAATTGCTCTTACTCACCCAATGTTTCATTATCTGATGCAGATTTGTATATATGTGTTCTGAAATAAAAATCAACAGAGATATAATATTAGATGTTTGCCTTTAACTATAGCATCTGAGTAGTGTCTTGTAGTTAAACTACACACCAGAAAAAAAACACACTGATATGATGTTTTGTGTTATGTACAGTCAGTGTACACAACAACAAGCTAAAAGGCACTCAGTACATCCACAAGATTTCATGCAAATTGCTTAAGCAGTTTTTGTGAAATCTTGTGAACTAACGAACAAACGCAGACAAAAACAGTGACCTCCTCGAAAGACATATAACAAAGACACTTGGCAAAAATGACAACCACAGCACATGATGAAGATGAGAGTAAAAACTATCATCTCATATTGAGAAAGTACAGTCTGTGCGATGTACCGACGAGATCTAGTCGATACCGAACTGTGACATAAATTGTGTTTCTTTGAACAGAACACCAGGGGAGTAAAGGTGTTGTGGCAACTGGGGACTATAAGTAGGTGGGCCTTGAATCCGCTTAGTCCAACTTGCCCAAAGCCATAATCTGCCTTCTGCTGGCCCAACACTCCACAGAGCCCTGCTTCTCAAAAAAAACTTTCACTATCAGACAAACTGAACAATGCGTACAAAGCTTTCGTTTCAATCATTTCTAATGGGGCTGCCACTCCCTCTTCTTAAAGCAAAGCGTTGTCTCAAACAGGCCACATGAAGTTGATATCAGGTTAAGAAGAGGAGAAATGCGGAAGAGCCTGTTTGCTCTGCTGCACGAAGGATTTACAGAATAAACCCACAGAGAAAATAAACAGGGAGCCTTTCAAGCCATATTATTACTCTAAGGGAAAACCCTTTCACTTGCAGGGCGGCTTTTTTACTCGGCTTTGCACGCACATCCAGCCAAACGAAACAGAACTAAAGCTACAGTATACAGCAGACATACACAGGCCTGCATGCCTGACAGGATTACAATGTCTTTAATACATTTCATTGCCTGTTTACAGTCGAATGACAATAATAATATAGGAACAACCTACAAACATGTAAAATGGATTTCCCAGAGATAAAAACCAATGTACTCTTGTTCCACTAATACAATGTAGGCATGATTGTGTCTAATTCCCTGCTGAGCTCACCTTCTTATCTTTTTATTAGAGTTGGTCGCCTGCGTCTGAGGCATCTCCTGCAGGAAAAAACAAAGCTTTTTCAGTTCGATGTTCATGTGTTGTTTTTTTTGTCACATTCAAATGGATTTGATAAATAAATCTCTGTTTTACTCATTCACTGATACGACATCAAGGACATCTGCCTATTCAACAAACATCTGACATCTTAATGGGCCAGGGAAGTGTAGTGCAGATTTTGGTACCATTTGGGCACGCAATACCTCCAATCGTCCAATCTTCTTTCAATCTACCTTCCTCCTTGTTGCATTCAATGTAAAAGCACAACGTTTGTTTTGTTGCTGTAATCAAGCTGAATTTACAGAGCTTTTATTTTGAAACGTTGTGAACCGCAGGGACTGAAGATTGTGTTGATTGTTTAACAAACCTCTGAATAGCCAACATGCAATGTAGGAAAAATAACTAATTCAGTAAATCATTCATTGCGGATAAACCAGGTATGATGAACACAAATTTTGACTCTGCACAAAAGACTATTTATAAAAATCTCTGCTCACAAAAAGGCCAGCACACAAAATGTAAAAAGAGACATTATACATAGAACTGTGGAGGACTCACTAATGACAAGGAATAATTATTAAGCTCCAGAGCATTAACACAGTCCATTCCAAACAGGCAGGTTTAGAATAGGCACTACACCTTTGCTTAATTAAAAATTAAAAAATGTGAAAAGTCTGGCAGCAGCAGCCGCTCTCAGATGACTTTGTTCTTCATTTCATCAGTTTTAGGTCACAGGTACATTTTGGTTGATGGTCATGATTGTTCACAATAATCCACCAGTCACAACCTGTGCTCTGGAATTTCACTCAGTAAAAAGCATTGTTGACAACCTGACGATCTTAACAAGTGAAAATCCCTTTCTGCACCAGCTGCCAAATGTGCTTGTTTTGAGTAAAATCATGCTTATATCTGGGCAGTTTGGCCTTGAATGTGACATGTTGTTTTCAGTATAGCATGCTGTCTTTTCCCTCTCACCATGGATATTGATCTCCCGGAGCCTCGCCACTTTGTGTTGTTGTCCAGCAGGACCGCTGGGCTGCAGGAGCGGCTGCAGGAGCGGCTGGAGGAGCGGCTGGGAATGGGCTTTGGGGGCCCGTCGCTGGAGCTCTGCACCGCCTCATACAGGCTGTCCATAGACCCCTCCTGACATACAGACAGACACAGAGCTGTTAGACAGTAGAACCCTGGAAGCAGTGTTCATTTATGAAGTGTTCCATTTGGATTTAGTCTGATTGTGATCGTGTGCACAAATCATGCAGCTTTTGTTGGTACCACTCTCATGATGAGGACATGTCATGCTGTAAAGGGACTGTTAAGTCAAACCTCACACTGCTGCATTTCAGGAATCAAAGAGAAAATCCTCCTCTACTGCAAACACAAACATCATCACTCATTTCAATGGTTGATCCCAGAGCCTAAAACTCATGAAACGCATCACATGCAAAGCATCAAAGTTGGAGATATGAGGATTTGATATGACAGCAGGGATCTGCTGCTCACACTGCTCGATAAAGCTCTTTTGAATTTGCTTGTCGATGTTGGATGTAAGGGAGGATTGAGATTCCTCTCACATCTCAGTGTGGATTAATATTTTGTTGGACATATTTAGGTTCCTTTGAGGAACAAATATCCATTTTCTGTTCTCATCCATTTCGTCTTGTGTGTAGAATGACATCTTATCAGTGTACTGGACAGACGGATATTTGTTTGATTTCATAATTTGTTCATGTTGTCTTGATTGTGAAAAAACAGACAAACTGAAGATTTTGGAATACGAATTCCTTTTATCTATGTTTTTAATTGTAACATGTCACCTTCAATATAAACCTGTGATTTCATGAATTTTTACAGTGCTTTGTCTTTAACCTTTGTGCCCAATGAATACATATAAGCAAATTACATGCACTGACAATAATTTCCCTAATGCCTCATGAACGTGATCGTGAAGAAAAAGAAGAAATCACGTACACGTGATGTGGAATATTGACAATAGAGAGGACGATCAGTGCAACCACAGTTCAAGCCTCTGTTCGCTGTAGCAAGACGTCAGTTAATCATCCTGATTATTGGTCAACATCCTTCGACATCTGTGCACAAGACGAGTTGCTGTATATGTGCCCTCGTGTCCACGTGTAGAATGACAGCTGCAGCAGCATCTGATGGACCATATGTGTGTTTGTGTGTGTCTGTCACTGATTCAGTAACTCTTTTCCCCCCACCAATCAAGATTTTCTTTGTGCTTTCTTCTGCATTATCAGTGTGCATGAACACATCAGCAAATTAAATGAACTATAGAATTAAGTCACATATTACAGTGCCACTGTGTCACATTTTTGTACGGCAGCATACAGTGGTCAAAATGAAGCAGGTTTTTTTCATTTTGAGAAAAAGTGAGATGTGAATTGTTCAAAAGGAGCAACTCAGTGTCAGGAGGATATTTATAATAATTAATAGTCAGTGGGTTTATGATGTAACTACAACAAGAAATAACAGTAGGTGTCTCCTTCGAGATACAGTAATTTGTCTTTGGAATAATATTTTGCTTATTTCGAGGCACACTATGATAAACATAGGTCTTTCTCTGTAATATCCACTATTTAATGCATTCCTTGTGTTGTCAAGTTAACATTTCCATCACAAGGCAAAGTTATTTCCCTCTCTCTCTCTCTCTCTCTCTCTCTCTCTCTCTCTCTCTCTCTCTCTCTCTCTCTCTCTCTCTCTCTCTCACACACACACACAGCTTGGTGAAAAGGTACAGACAAAAAAGTGAGTGTCCTACCAGTGAGAAGCAGAAAAGGTTCATGGTGGCGGACAGGGTCTCCTGTTCACGTCCGTGCGTCTAACGGGTGGTGAGACAGCGAGCTGAATGGCAGCCAGAGACTGAGAGAGAGAGAAAGAGAGAGAGAGAGAGAGAGAGAGAGAGAGAGAGAGAGACAACAGCTCAGTGTGAGCCCTGGGTCGCCTGCTGTCTTCTCAGATTAATACCACAGTGAAATCCCTCCACTAATCCAATAGATGGACCACCATTTCTCTACCAGCTGAGGCTGAACTCATTCTTGACAACAAGCCCACCATTGGCCAGTGGTGGAGCAACAGATTGAGTCTTTGTTTTGTTTTGTTTTTTTGCAGAGGAGCTTTGTCCTGCAGCCGTGCTCTTTTTAACCTCAGAGGTGACAGAAGTATTATGTCCTGCATTCAAATTAAAATACTTTCTCTGCAAAATATCTGCGACTGATATATTATTAAATGGTACATTTTCTGTATTTATATTGTTATGCTAACTATTCTTTTTTACATCTTTATTTTCAGTCAGGTAAAGCAAAACAATACACATATACACTTATACACATTCCAAGAAACAGAAACAGATGGCCGTCCCATTTTTTGATTTCTATTCTTTCACAAATCTCATAACAAATTAAATATTTATCAATCAATAGCCAACATCACAACACAAATGTTACTATAACAGTTAATTATTTTTCCTTATAAGTTTTCTCAAGTTGAATATTATTTGAGCAAAATTTAAAATCATCGTCTCGAGAATTCCAAAGTACAATCTGTGTTTAATAAAGGTATTTAATAGTTTAATCTGTGATATTCATTTAAATGACTATTATACCTTTTTATGTAACATCTTGAAATGAAAAAAAAAACAGTGATTGTATTTGTTGCTGCTGAAGTTCTCGTTAGAACTGGTGAGCATTGCGAGAACTCGTGATAATAGTAACTAGGAGGAGAATAACAGAGGACATGTGGGCTAAAAACATGGTGTAAATGATGTAGTCCAATTTGAATGTTGGGGCTTACGGACACTTAGATGACACCATAGGAGCAGTATGGAGGCATTTTATGTTTTTTTTCTGTAGTTTTTTTACGTTTGAAAAATCGGTCACCAGTTACTTCAATTGTATTGGATTTGGCAGCAATGCTGTTTACCCCTTAAACTCCAACAGTGTTTTGTGGACCCCTCCATCGTCATAGTGGTGAGTAGATAATGAGTGAAGTTTCAGTTTTGGGTGAACAATCCCTTTAAATTCCTCCAAATGATGGAAAGTTTTTGGTTTGGGGACAAATCACCGGATTGTGATGCATTTAGTCATTTGGTCCATCTGTGTATATGTGGACAATATGTGTGTGTATTAACCAGTGACACATAAAGTGTAGAGGTTAATCCACCAATCATCCATCTCTGTCTGAATCGCTCATGTAGAGAAGAAACAGCTGGAGAGATTAACACTTATGACCTATATTTTCATGCTGGTGTTAGAGGCAGCATGGTGGTCGAAAGGTATTTTGAACACACACCCTGTTAAGCTCAGTCGCTTCATTGTCATATTTTATGTTTTAACTTATTTGTGATGTGGAGCCAGATGTGGAGGCTTTTGTGCTTTTTAGCAACATGAATCATAATAATAAACAGAAAAGATTCCTGAATACTTCAAAGTCAAAGTCAACTTTATTGTCAATTCTTCCAAATGTAGAAGACATTGACAGGATTGAAATAGCATTGGTTTGTGGAAGACGCACAAACACTCAACATATAAGTAACACACTCAACATATAAGAACACAACACAGTAAACAGTCAAAAGGCGCAGGGTAGTTAAGATATAAGGAGTGGAGAGTGGTATAGTGCAAAAATAGATTGTGCAGTACAAAATGACTTAATCGTCGTCGCCTGGAACGCCTTCATAGAAAAGCTGGTCTCCCTATCCATAAAAACATGCACAATGATCACATTATATACTACAAGGATGCTCTCTCCAAAGCCAAATCAGACTATTATGCCAACCTAATTAGGTCTGGCGATGGGAACACAAGAACACTATTTTCTACTGTTAATACCATCTTGCGGCCTCCAGACACTCTTGCACCTCACATGCTCTCCACCGATTACTGCAACAACTTCATGTACTTTTTCAATAGTAAAATTGAAACAATCCATCAGCAGCTGTCCTCTGTGAAACACACCTCTTCTGGTCCACTTCATCCATCCTCCTACGATCCTTCCTTCTCTCCTTTCTCCAGCTTTGAACTTCCATCTGTTGCGGAAATATTAGGTCTCATTCATAAATCCAAATATTCTACCTCTCAGCTTGATCCACTTCCTACTCACCTGGTCAAAACCTATTCACCCTCTTTGTCTTCCCTAATAACTGAAATCAATCACTCCTCTCTCTCCTCTGGTCTTGTTCCACCATCTCTCAAAACAGCTGCAATAACCCCTATTCACAAGAAACCCGGTGCAGACCCCAACAATCTCAAAAACTTTTGATCGATTTCTAACTTACCTTTTCTAGCTAAAATCCTGACAATAATCTGTTGTCACCAATGATCTGTTGATGGCCGCAGACTCTGGACTCTTATCACTACTCATCCTCCTCGAACTCAGCGCAGCATTTGATACCATTTCTCATCACATCCTCCTTGATAGATTAGCTTCCATCAGTATCACTGGCACTTCACTTACCTGGTTCAAATCATATCTCTCAGGCTGCTACCAGTTTGTTCAACTAAAAAACTTCAAATTTACCACCAGTGTTCCTGAAGGTTCTGTTCTAGGTCTTCTCTTCTTTATCATCTATCTCCTTCCAATCGGTCATATCTTCAGGAAATTTGGTATTCATTTTCACTGCTATGCGGACGACACCCAGCTCTATCTTTCCACCAAGCCCAACATTGCCCTCCCACCATCTTCCCTCTCTTCTCACTCAAAATTTCCTCAAACTTAACTGCAATAAAACTTCTCCTTGTTGGCACCAAGTCCACTCTGGCCAAATGTAACAGTTCTTCACTTACAGTTGACAACTCCACAGTTTCTCCATCTCCCCAAGTCAAGAGTCTGGGTGTCGTCCTTGACAGCAATCGATCTTTCGAATCTCACATTAATAACATCACTAGGTCTGCATATTTCTACCTACGCAATATCAACCGACTCCGCCCGTCTCTCTCACCTACCAGCACAGCTATACTTGTCAACGCACTTGTCACCTCCCGTATCGATTATTGCAACTCTCTCCTCTCCGGTCTCCCACTCAAACTCCTCCATAAACTCCAACTGGTCCAAAACCTGCTGCCCGGATCATCACCAGAACCCCATTCATCGAACACATCACCCCTGTCCTCCAACAGCACTGGCTCCCTATCAAATACTGCATCGACTTCAAGATTCTCCTCCTCACTTTCAAGGCTCTCCACAACATGGCACCTCCTTACCTCTCTGACCTCCTGCACAACTACACACCCACCCGTACTCTCCACTCTTCCTCCTCCATGCTCCTCAACACACCTCCTGCCCGGCTGTCTTCCATGGGGTCAAGGGCCTTCAGCCTTGCAGCCCC